>NC_062544.1:220821438-221124468 GCF_016906955.1 Phacochoerus africanus
TCTGTATATAGCATTATTAATTGGCAGGGTTGTTATTTTTTTCTTTCAGCAGTTTGAAAGAAAATTTTTTTATTGCCTTCTGGCCTCCATTAGTCTGATGGTTAGTTAGCTGATAATTATGTTGTTTTCCTGTGTATGTGATGAATCATTTTTCTGTTATTGCTCTCATTATTTTTCCTTTGTGGCTTCAGTTCAAAAGTGATGTGCCTCCATGTAAATCTCTTTGTGTTTATCATTTTGGGGGTTCATTAAGCTTTATGGTCACAGATTGGTGTTTTTCATCAAATTTGGGAAGTTTTCAGCAATTACTTTTTCAAATATTTTTTTCTCTTTTCTTTTTCCTCTTTCCTAATACTGCCTTTATTAATATTTTGATAGGTCTTTTTCTGATTGCGTTTATGCATATTTCTAGTATGTTTGGTAGATGCAATACTAACCTATAGTAGGTCTCTGAGGCTGTGTTCCTTTTTCTTGCTATCTTTTTCTCTTTTGTTTTTCACTTGAAGGATTTCTATTTCTGTTTTCAAATTCATTGAAATTTTTTTTAATGTCATCTCAGATCTTATCTTGAGCCCATTGTCATTCTTTCACTTCTGTTATATTTTTCAGCTCTAGTATTTCCAGATTTTAGATGTTAATATCTCTGTATTGAAATTTTCTTCTTACGTAATTGTCATTGTATTTTTCTTTAATTTTATTTTTATTTATTTATTTATTTATTTTTTGGTCTTTTTGCTATTTCTTTGGGCCGCTCCTGCGGCATATGGAGGTTCCCAGGCTAGGGGTCGAATCGGAGCTGTAGCCACTGGCCTATGCCACAGCCACAGCAGCGCGGAATCTGAGCCGCGTCTGCAACCTACACCACAGCTCATGGCAACGCCGGATCGTTAACCCACTGAGCAAGGGCAGGGACCGAACCCGCAACCTCATGGTTCCTGGTCGGATTCGTTAACCACTGCGCCACGACGGGAACTCCCTTTCTTTAATTTTAAAAATAGGATTTCTTTAATTGGTTTTTGTTTTTTTTTTTTTTTTTGGTCTTTTTGCCTTTTCTAGGGCCGCTCCTACGGCATATGGAGGTTCCTAGGCTAAGGGTCTAATCGGAGCTGTAGCCACCAGCCTACACCAGAGCCACAGCAATGCGGGATCTAAATCTTGTCTGTGACTTACACCACAGCTCATAGCAATGCCGGATCCTTAACCCACTGAGCAAGGCCAGGGATCGAACCCACAACCTCATGGTTCCTAGTCGGATTCGTTAACCACTGCGCCACGACCGGAACTCCACCACCCCCCTTTTCTTAACCTCCAGCCTCTGGTAGCCACCTTTCTAGTCTGTTTGCATAAGTTTGACATTTTTAGAGTCTACAGTAAGTGTTATAATATAGAATTTGTCTTTCTCTGACTTATTTCACTTAGCATAACACCCTCAAAATCCATCCATGTTGTTGCAAATGGCAGGATGTCCTTTTTCATTGTTGAATAATATTCCCCCGTGTCTGTCTGTCTGTCTGTCTGTCTCTCTCTCATACACACACACACACACACACACATACACATACCACATTTTCTTTATCCATTAAACTGTTGGTGGTCACCTAGATTGTTTCCATGTTGTGGCTATTGAAAATAATGCTTAAATGTACATGGGGTATAGGTATCTCTTTGAGATAGTCATTTCACTTTAGATGTATACCCAGAAGTGGAATTGCTGGATTCTGTGTAGTTCTATTTTTAATATTTTGGGGAACCTTCATACTGTTTACCATGTCTGCACCAATCTCCATTTCCACCAACAGTGCACAAAGCTTCCCTTTCTCCACATCCTTGCCAATACTGTTTATTTCTTGTCTTTTCGATAATAGCCATTCTAATAGGTGCGGTTTTTATTTGCATTCCTTGATGATTAGTGATGTTGAACATCTTTTCAGCTGGTATTCCATCCTCAGAGTAGCAGAGCTGTGAGCTGATCTAGGAGGTGATTATAAAGGATGGTAGTATTTCCTAGCGAGAAATTCACCACCCCTACTATCCTAACTCCATTATCTAGCTGTGTTTTCTGAGTAAATGCTTCTTGATTTGTTGTTACCTGAGGTTGATTTCCAGAGCCCTGAAATGATTTGTCTTCTGTAGCGCAGTTCTTTTTATAGGTGTTTTGGGGAAATGAATTTGCTGATCTACTTCATTCAACTGGGGCTGAAAATCTCATCTTTTTGAACTATCTGGCTTCTTAGTTAGTTCCCTGTGTCTCCCAGTCCCAATTTAATTCACTCTATTTGACTTTTGTCACCACTGAAATCATTCTTGTAAGAGTCACTAACATCCTACATTAGCCATATCCAGTTGTCAGTTTTCTGTTTTCATCTTAATCAGCCATTTAGCAGCTTTTGACATAAAATGGTCACTGCCTTTTTTCTGAAAACTTATTTTACTTGGCTTCTTCAGTAACTTTCTCTTTTAGTTTTCATCCTGCTTCATTGATCACTCTACTTAATTTACTTCTTTTTATATCTTTTATGTGATTTTTATACCCCAGTGATATCATTAGGTTCCCTTGCTTTGAGTCACTTATACTGATGGCTCCCAAATATGTGTTGCTAGCCCCAACTTCTACCTTGAGTCTCAGTATTTTCACTCGGATGTCTAATAAGGACTAAAATTTAATGGATGGAAAACAGAACTCTTGATCCACTTTCTCCCTCAAACTTATTTTAGTTTCTGGAATGATGATTTAAAAAGGTAAATCAAGTTATGTCATTTTCTTGGTTTCATTGGCTCTACTTCATATTTATGGTGAAATTGAGTTTCTTACTGTGATTAGTGAGTGTTTATATGACATATCCCCTGCCTATCTCTCTGTACTTGTCTCCCACCTCTTCCTTTATTCAACATGTTGCAATCACATTATTCTTCTAGCTACTTTCGAATATGCCAAACCCACCTCTAGACATTTTCATTTGGAATTCCCTGTCTATAGTGCTCTTCCCCCTATATCCTCATGTGGTTCTCATCTTCATATCATTTGAGTTTGTGTTCAAGTTTACCTTCTTTGTGAAGTGTCTAACTTCCTTATCTAAAATATAACCCTTTTTCTTTATAATAATCTGTCCTCTTACTTTACATGAAAATGTATTGTTCATTCCTCCCTGTCCTCTATAGACTATAAGTTTCATAAGGATAGGAACTTGATTAATCTTATTCACTGCCATATCCTTAGCACTGTGAATGATCCTTAACCTGGCACAGAATAGGTGCACTATATTTGTAGAATAACAGTTTTTTTCCCCATGGAATTAGTATGTCATTAGTGAACCAATAAAGAATGACTCCATAAAAATGGTTAGACCTGGGATAGTTGTATATTAAATGTATCTGAGTCATGAATTTTGTCTAATATTGGTTTGATTAATACTTAAAATATTACTCCATGAAATTTATATTTTGAATCTTTTAGGGAATTTTAAAATGAGAAAATTTAAGCCTCCTTTCATAAATAATAGAATATGAACAGAAAGTAAGGGTAGATGAATATTTAGGTCCATGTACTTAAGTTATGCATTCTTTTTGATAAAAGATCATATGCATAATCTAACACAACCAGGAATTTAATAGTTCTCTGTTATCTTAGTTAATGAGTCTGGAAAAATAGCTTATTTTAACGTAGTTGGCTATGCTAAAAGACAGTCTTAGTATTTGAGAGGAGTGAGTCTTAGCTTACTAGCAGTTCTTCAACAAAACTAGCTACCTGGATGTGAATTGGCATAGTATAGACAGACTTCAGATAATTGCTTCAGTATGGAATGGAAATGGATACGATTTTGAAATTTGAAAGTTTTCTATGCCCTTCTTTGTAATAGTCAAAACTAGAGATAAACTGTCTTGAGTTTCTGTTGCTTCAGCTATAAACATTTTATACCAAGTAGTGGAATGAAAGATTAATGTTTTATAAAAGGATTTTAAATATCACTGTGTACATAAGCCCAGCTCTCACAGTCAGTTTAAAGGGACAAAAGGAAAGTCATTTTGAGTTTCCTATTTCCTTTCAGAGGACGTTAGACCCATCAGAGTCTCTTGGAAGTTTCTAGAGGATAAAGACGATTTGCTTATTTCTGCTACCTTTTCCAAGAGCTGGAGCCCATTCTGCTCTAGGACAGTTCTGCTCTTCATCTGCTGTATACCACCCATCCCGCTTTTTTTTTTTGGCCTTGTTTTCTAACCATAACAGAATTTCCTTTCCAAATTGCCAGGTATATACTTTTATGTTTGTAGCTCTTCTAAATCATCATTTTAACTGAAATTTTGTCTTTTCTGTGCACTTAGCAGCTATTCTTTCTCTTTGTTGTATAATTGGGACTTTATTAACTGGATTTCTGACAGCCAACGTTATTGTTGGAATTTGTCTTCTTAATATATATGTACACCTCAAATTTATTACTGCAAAATTTGTAGTGTTAGGAAGTCATATTATTTAATGTTCTATTTTCTTAAAGCATAATCTTAAAACTCCCCAGAGGGAAAATTATTTGTGTAATCTATAAATTTATCAAGACTATACAGTTTCTAGTATATCATATTTTAACTCTGAAACTTAACAATTGAGCCTTTGTAATGGGGCTAACTCTCCGATTTTTTCACTGTATCTTGGAAAACAATAGGGTTTGTGAGTTTTCTTTGCACCCAAATTCATTTGTTTGGTGAGAAATTTGATTTTTACTGTGATTGCAAAAAATTGCAATAATAATAGCTCATTTCAGTTATCTCTTACATACTGTAGACCAGTGCTTCTCAAGCTCTTTGTAGTGAAATACCAGTTTTAAAAATTTCCAATTCATTGAAGACTGACATTTTTATAAAATGAATTATGAGAAAAGTGAAATTTAAGAAAAGATAAAATGTAGGCCTTACTTTTAATTATAAAATTCATCAATATAGTTGTTCTGTCAGATTACAGTAAAAGATTCTAAATACTTATTCTAAATTTCTGTGTGTATCTTATTGTAGAGCAGTAATAAATAGTTCATAGACCAATAACAAATAGCTTGTGGTTTAGCACTGGTCTACAGATGATACTTTTTGGTATCATATATTATAGCCTGCTCTTTGTAGTGCTTAATGTTACTTCTGAAGCATCTTAGTTAATGTGATGAATTAGCAGTTATCCTTTAAAAAATATTTTCATTTGTTTCCTTTTCAGAACCGAGAGCTCCAAATCATGAGAAAGCTAGATCACTGTAACATAGTCCGATTGCGTTATTTCTTCTACTCAAGTGGTGAAAAGGTAGGTCTTGTAGAAAGTGTGTACTGAATATTGTAATAGACTTGTTATTCTCCTAGAAATAGTCCTTTTGCCCCCCCCCCCCAAACAGTTTTGCTGATTGAATGGAAGAATTTCAAAACACATGCCCTAATGATTCTGACCTCAAGATATGATTATTGAATATCATTAGTTATGTCAAGAAGAAAATGTTAATGAAATGATAGAGGGAATTAATTTTTTGAGAATTTTCTTCTGTTTTAAACACTTGTCTTCAGTTCTAAAGCAAATTTGTGTATATATTAAAACTTTTATGTTTCATATGTGCTTCTGGAGCCCCATGATAGTTCACCTGTTTGTTGGAGGGAGGAAATGATGTCATTTTGTTAAGGGGGAAAGGGAAGCAGGAGGATTTTGGTAGGTTCAGAATGAGACTTACAAAACTTACTCTTGGTGAGGAAAAATGTTGGAAAACATAATATTACCCAGCTTCTGATAAGTGATAACTATTTATGATCACATTTAATTCTGTGAAAGTAAAGCATATTTAAGATTTCATGTCTTGAATCCCCCTTACCCCCCTGCCCCAAACTCCTTGGTTTTTCTCTTTAGAAGGTATAATAACTAATGTCTTTGTACTCACTGGAGTTGCAAGCATAGAAAAGCAGTTTCTTCTGTTTTACCATGGTCTTTTTTCTTTCTATCTATTCACTGTCCCTTCTCCCCAGATTCAGTCTTTTTTTTTTTATGTTCTTCTTTCACTGGTTTAGGGTAAGGGGGGGGCAAGTAATAAATACTTTATCTTTTTTGGCCAAATAAATGTCACTTTGGATAAGTTCATTTGATAATTTGGACCTCACATACCATACATATACTATCCTAAAGTCCTTAGTCATCTTGATTCCTAGCCAAGTTCTTTTTACTTCGCATATTTCCCAGGGTCCCACTGTTGAAGCATTTTCTATTAAATTTTATTTAGATTATTTCCTTAGAATTATTTTTTCATGGAGTTCCTGTTGTGGCTCAGCAGTAATGAAGCCAACTAGTATCCATGAGGATGCACGTTCAATCCCTGGCCTTGCTCGGTGGGTTAAGTATCAGTTGTTGCCGTGAGCTGTGGTGTAGGTCACAGATAGACCTAAGATCCTGCCGTGGCTATGGCATAGGTTGGCAGCTACAGCTCTGATCTCATACCCATAGGCTGGGAACTTCCATATACCGCAGGTGTGGCCCTAAATAGCAAAAAAAAAAAAAAAAAAAAAGTAGAAGAAAGAAAGAAAAAGAAATTCTTTTTTCATAACAGAACCTGTAATATGGAAAAGTATGTATGAAGCCAGAATTTTGATATACATGCCTACAGATATATAATTGGTTTGGGGGGGAGGGGAAGAACTAATGTTTTAACAATTGCAAGTAGCAATTGGCTCTTTAGTGACTCTTACTTGTTAGGTGCCCTTTTTGTTTGTTTGTTTAAATGATGCCTCTACTTGTTTTAGGGACTGTAAACTCTCATAAGTATTTGAGCTCTTTTGTTTCTCAGGCCCATTACTTGGGTTCATGCTACCTTTTTTTAAAGAGCAAATTGCCTATTATGTCTTTGATCTTCTCTCTTTTGATATGTCTTTACTTTTTCCTGTCCTTTCTCAAATAAAATTATGGAGCATCTGTTATGTTCACAGCACTCTTATAATGGAATTTTGCATCCCTGTGGCTTTTTGTTATTAGATGCTAGACATTATAATACCCCAGGGAGGAAAGTAAAGGTCAGAATTATTTGTTCCATGAACCACTGAATTCCATGTAGATTTGTTTGTGAAGGCCTCCTTACAAAGCCTGTTAAACATCTTCTCTAGCTTACTGAATTTATATAGCTTTCCCTATATTCCAGACATTGTTTTAGTGTTTTACAATTACTGACTCATTTTACTCCTCGGATAATAAAGAGCAGAAAAGGAAGAACAAGCCTTTTAAATAGCAGGTTCTACTTGTAGTGGCAACCTGTAGGCTCACCTGCTTGGCTTTGGTTTGGTGGAAGCTGCCATCATGGTCTGCCCTTACTCTCACTTAATCCTGTCTAAGGAGTGACAGTGAACCAATCTGTGTACCGCAGAGGATGATTTTCCTCCCTGCTGCTGTTCAAAGCTGCTTGTTTATCTTAAATGGTCTTATGGATAAAGAGTGATTGAGAAGTCATTGAGGGAAGTTAACCAGAAGGGCAGTGTACCTCTGTCTATTATAAAACAGAAATATACTGTCTAGTATTTCATTTATCTTAGAGCTTTCTCTTGAGTGTATTGTTTTATAAATTGAGAAAAAGGCCCCCTTTAATTTTCCATTAAAAGAACAGAAAGAATGAGAGAGAGAGAAAGAAAAGGAAGAAAAGTTGTGATATATTGCTAAAATAATGATGCTCCCTTGTCAAAAAAAAAAAAAGGTTTCCTAAAGATTGGTAGAAGTACATAGGTTCAGAAACTTACATAATCTTCCAGCCACCAAAAAGGTAACTTCTTGCCCTACTCATCACCTCCATTTTCTTGCTTCTGAATTGTTCTGGCAGGACTAACATATCACTCAAGAGACTAAGTAGTAAACTAATATGTCCCATGTGAGAAGATGGATTCTGTGTTAGGATTGAGAGCACAGGTCTGTTATTATCAGTCTAACTCTCAAGGTATATTACTGAGAGTAAACTCAGGGCTGATGTTTAGAAAGTGATCTAAATGTCTTATAAATCCTTAAAGATGATTTCTTTCTGAATGTGGCAGTCCTATATTAGGTAGGCATTTTTCTAATATAAACATTATATATTGCCTCTGTACATATATTAGAAGAGTTTAGGGGGAGGAAATAATAAATCAGTAGTTTGAAATGCCTCTCATCTATTACAATTAAAGTAACTGAATTAGTAATTTAAAATTTACCACAAAAATGTGTCGTCGTATATAGATGGCTTCAATAGAGAAATCTATCAAACCTACAAAGAAGAACCAACACCATTTCTTTACAAATTTTTTCAAAAAAATAGTAGAGGAAAACACTTCCTAACTCTTTTTATGAGAACAGTATTATCCCTCTTGATCAGGGAGAAATGGAATTTTTTTTCGTTTTGAAAACCTAGGCTTATAATACTTTTGTGAATTCCAAGTATCCTATATAATAGTATTTTTTCAGTATCAAAATTTAGCAGTAGAAACCCCCTTCCCCCAAATGAAATTTTACAAAGAACTCCTATTCCACAGATAGAACAGATAAAAAGCAAAGATGCTCTAGTTGAAGCTAGGATGTAGGATGAGCTGATTTTGCCTTTCATGAGTTGCAGCTTGCCTTTGTAGAACTCTAGCTCTCTGAAGGACCTAATATGTAAACCATATTTTATCTTTATAGGAGCCTTAAACTTTATTTAAATCAATTAATAGTTTTCTTTGAGAAATATTTCTCTGAGTAGCCTTACATATAAAAATGTTTTTACTTGTGGTTCATCATAAATTGGTTACTTAATAGAGGCAGTCTTCCTTGTTAGTAAATAAAACTCCCCCTATTTGTATGAGAGTTTAAACAGGAAGAATAGCAAATTGATTTTTTTCCTCATACCAGTTTTTCTATCAGTAGTAACTGTGGAAGGGTGTTTAGAAAGGGAAAATTGTACCACTGCTTCTGGAATGAGGGAGAAGAATGTTGTGCTTGCTTATGTCTTTCTGTCATTAGCCCTGGAGAGGAAAGGGTAGGAGTGAATCCATTCTGAAAAGTAAAGATCTCTGGCTTTGTATCCAGAAATATTTGGATTTGCATCGCATTCCTGCCACTTGATAGCAATATAGGCAAGATACTTACCTTGGTAAGCCCTTTTCTCTTTGTCATCTGTACAGTAGAGATTTTGTAAGAAAAAAATGTAATAATGTTTATTAAGCACTTATAGCACCTGGCATATAATTAACACATAAATGTTTTACAAATGATTATTTAATAATAGCAAATGTATATTTTACTTGCTGTGCATCAGACATTGCTCTAAGCCCTTTACATGTACTTTACAACCCCCTTCATGCTAACATCATACTAACTCAGTGAAGAGTATGTATACTGTCATTACTCCATTTTATAGAAGAAGAAACTGAGGCAGTCACAATTAAGTTATGTGAGAATCATATAGCTACAGAGTGGCAAAGTTAGGAGTCAGCTCTAGGTAGTCTATCTCCAGAGTCTGTATAGTATTGCTCTACCGTTTAGTGTAGAATGTAGATTTTCCTGGAAGCAGCAATGTATTAGAAATGTAACACTTAAAAGTATCTTAGTAATGAGTGTTGAACAAGGAAGAGATTTGTACAGTGTCTACTTTGGGGAACTTTTTTTTAACGGTTGTACCTCCAGCATATGGAAGTTTCTAGGCAGGGACTGAATCTGAGCCACAGCTGAGGCAATGCCAGATCCTTTAAGCCACTGTGCCTGGCCAGGAATCGAACCCTCACCTCTACAGTGACCAGACTGCTGCAGTCAGATTCTTAACCCATAGTGCCACAGCAGGAACTCCTGGAGAACTTTTAGAAGAGAATAAATAGCTTTTTGCTATATGACAGTAATAGTAAATAGTAATAATAATAGCCCAAACTTACATGGTGCTTATATGCCAGACATTAATCTAAACACTTAACTTTTTTTTAAATAGTTCTTGTTCTTCTCCTTCCTCTTCCTATTCTTGGAAGAGCTTGAGAGGATTGTTGTTACTTATTTAAATGTTTGTTAGAATTTACTATTGAAACCATCTGGTTCTGTACTTTTTGGAAAGTTTTTAATTACTGATTTAATCTCTACTTGTTACATGGGTTTGTTGAGGTTTTGTAATTTCATCTTGAATCTTTTTTTTTTTTTTTTAATCTTTTTGTCTTTTTAGGGCCATACCCATTGGCATATGGAGGTTCCCAGGCTAGGGGTCTAATCGAAGTTGTAGCCACTGGCCTACACCACAGCCACAGCAATATCAGATCCGAGCCCGGTCTGCAACCTACACCACAGCTCATGGCAACACTGGATCCTTAACCCGCTGATCGAGGCCAGGGATTGAACTTGCATCCTCATGGATGCTAGTCAGATTTGTTTCTGCTGAGCCACGACAGGAACGCCAAGATCTTCTTTGTTAATGTGGGCATTTACAGCTGTAGATTTCTGAGTGCTGCCTTCACTGCCTCACCTAAGTTTTGGTGTATTTTACTTTTGTTTTCATTTATTTCTTGAGTATTTCTAAATTTTCTTGTTTAAGAGTGTGTTGTTTAATTTCCTCTTTGACCTGTTGGTTTTTTAGAGTGTGTTGTTTCATTTCCACACATTTGTCATTTTTTTGGTTGATTTCTACTTTTGTTTCATTGTGATTAGAGAAGTTACTTTATATAATTTTAGTTTGTTTGTTTTTAATGGTTGCACCCACAGCATATTGGAAGTTCCTGGGCCAAGGATCAAACCCAAGCCATAGCAATGCCAGATATATATCTGTTAGATCCAGTTGGCTTACAGTGTTGTTGAAGTCCTGTATTTTTTTTATTGCTCTTCTGTGTGGATGTCTTATCCATTATTGAAAGAAATATATTAAAGTCTCCCAACTATTGTAGAATTAATGTATTTCTTCCTTCAAACCTATCAGTATTTGCTTTATTTATTTGGGACTCTTTTGTTTATGGCATATATGTATATAATAGTTATATCTTCTTGATGAATTTACTCTTTTATCAAAATATAGTGTCTTGGATGCCTTTTATTTCTTTTTCTTACAACTGACCTGGCTAGAACCTCCAGTACAGTGTGGAGAAGAATGAAAACAAACATCCTTGTCTTGTTTCCAATTTTAGGTAGAAAAAGTATTTAGTCTTTCATTTTTAAGTATAATTTTAGTGGTGGGTTTTTTGTAGATGTCATTATCAAGTTGAGGAAGTTCCTTTCTATTCCTCATTGTTGATCACTTTTGTAATGAAAGGTTGTTGCATTTTGTCGAATGCTTTTCCTCTGTCAGTTTTTGTCTTTTATTAATAACATGTTTTGCATAATTTTTTTGAATGCTAAACCTTTCTTGCATTTCTGGAACTAATCACATTTGGTCATGATATATAATTTTAGTGTTTCTGGATAATATTTTCAGAGAATTTTTACATCTATATTCATAAGGAATATAAATTAGTTGTCCGTCTTCCTTCTCGCCTTCCTTCCTTTTCACCTCCCACACATCCCCTTCTTGTGATGACTTTGGTTTAGGTAGCAGGATAATACTGTCCTCATAAAATGAGTTAGAAAGTTTTCTTCTTCTTTTTTTTTTTTTTTTGAAGAAATTTATAAAGAAATGGTATTGATTCTTCTTTGGAGGTTTGATAGATTTCTCCAGTGAAGCCATCTATACCATGGTACTTTCTGTGGTAAATTTTAAATTACTGGTTCAGTTACTTTACTTGTAATAGGTGTACTTTGATTTTCTATTTTTTCTTTTGTCCATTTTGGTGATTTGTTCATTTTATCTAAGTTATTTATTGAACAGCATAAAGTTATTCATACTTTTTCCTCAAAATTATTTTTGTTTCTGTAAAGTCAATTGTGATGTTCGCTCTTTATTCCTGGTTTTGATCATTTGAGTCTTCTTTTTTGTTTCTTGGTCAGTCTGACTAAAGCCTTGTCAGTTTTGTTGATTTTTTTTTTCCCAGTGAACCAACATTTGGTTTCATTATTATTATTATTATTATTATTATTATATATTATTATTATCATCATCATCATCATCACCATTATTTTTTCTTTTTAGGGCTACACGCATGGCATATGGATGTTCCCAGGCTAGGGGTCAAATCAGAACTGTAGCTGCTGGCCTGTACCACAGCCACAGCAATGACAGATCCAAGCTGCATCTGCAACCTACACCACGGTTCACAGCAGTGCCGGATCCTTGACCCACTGAGTGAGGCCAGGGATCGACCTTTCGAACTCATGGATACTATTTCTGCTGAGCTACAATGGGAACTCCAGTTTCATTAATTTTTAAAATTGCTTTTCTATTCTCTAATTTTTAAATTTCTATTGTAGTCTTCATCATTTCCTTCCTGCAGCTTGCTGTGGGTTTATTTTGCTTTTTCTTTTTTTCTTCTAGTATCTTAGGGTAGAAGTTGAGGTTATTGATTAGAGCTTTCTTTTTTTAACTGTCGCTTATTGGTCAAAGACGGTGCTTAAAGCCCCATTAGCTAGTTATAGTTTTATCCTTTACCATTGAATGTGCGAGTGGCTTGGATGCTATTGTCGTAGATTAGGGAGTTAATATTTATTTGCCACATGTTGAACCAGGGACTAGTAGTTTGGAATTTCCTCTCTGATTGCTCCTAAGAGGGTATAGCCTTGGGGTTTCAAGTCTTCCAGACTGCCAGAATGAATGTGATTTTACTTCCCAGGAGTTGCTTTGAGGCGTCAGAGTAGTTTATTGTTTAGTCAAGGCTTTTGTTAGAGGTTTTTTGTAAGCCCCTTGTACCAGTGATACTTCTATTATATGTTGGTGCATTTTTATGCAACTTGGAAATGCTTCAGGTTTGTCCTGCATCCTGCCCAGCTAGCACCTGTCCTTATTGACCTTCAACGATGACTGTAATCCCAAGTAGAGCTCTTCTTGGCTACCTCTTTCCTTGGACCTTTCTATTAAACTTCTGGTGCCTTGCCTTGCCTTGTTTGTGTCATGGAACTAGCAGCCTCCTAGTTGGTCTCCACAAAGATCTCCACTGTTTTTAGGCAATGCCTATAGGCTAGAGTAATTCCTACTGTGTAGCAAATAGTTAGTCTCTCTCAGCAGAATATTTAGCCTACCTTTGCCTCTGGACAGAACCCCTGTTATGCCCTTCAACTGGGGTGAGGACTCACTTTTCCTAGAGTAACACTTACACTTTTTTTTTTTTCCCCTGCACCTGTGCCATGTAGAATTTCCCTTCCAGGGATCAAACCCATGCCACAGCAGTGACCTTGGCCACTGCAGTGACAACACCAGATCCTTAATCTTCTGTACCACAGTGAACGCCACACCTCTATTTTATGAGAGAGCACTGGAGGAGGGATAGTGGCATTTGGCAGCACCTGGCCTACACAACTTGGCCCTCTCAGAGTAGTAGCTCTGCCCTATGAGCAAATTGAGAGGACTACAGAATACTCTACCTGAAGTAGAACTTCTCTGACTTGCTAAGGGGAGCTGAGTGGGGGAAGGGAGACATAGTTCTCTTTGCTGTGCCCACCTGGGAAAAATGTCTTACAACTTGGGACATAGCTTGTTCCTCCTGTGGTGAAATCATAGCCCCTGATTAGAAGCTGAGGGGAAAGAGCTTTCCAAACATGAAGATAAATGGCAGGGTAAAGGAGCAAGTCCTGACTAAAATGCAGTAGACTCTTGCAGTTCTTACTATTTGATGTGTGCCCTTAGAGCAATTTCCAAATACTTTACACGATTGTTTGCTAATCCTTTTACCATTTTGCTTTGCTGACAAGACCTGACCTTCTTGCTCTGCTGTTCCTTATTATTTTCTACACTTTTGTGGACTGCTTAGTGAGATTGTTATGCTAGTTAGAAATGATGAATAAAATAGGCCTCTACTGTAGTGTAAAGGGATAGGTTAAAAAATAATTTAGATTGAGCATATGCAAATTATCTTAAATATCTTTTTACCTCATCAGCTTAAAAAGTTTTAAGCAAACACTAACTATTGTTACCACTGTACCAATACTTTATAAAACATATACCAAATAAATATTTTAAAACATCAAATAGGAGTTCCCTTTGTAGCTCAGCACGTTAAGAACCCAACATAATGTCTATGAGGATTGGTCCTGGCCTTGCTCAGTAGGTTAAGGATCTGACATTGCCACAAGCTACAGTGTAGGTCACAGATGCCGTTTGGATCTGGCGTGGCTGTGGTATAGGCATAGGCTGAAGCACCAATTTGACCCTTTGCCCAGGAACTTCCATGTGCCACAGGTGTAACTGATTCACATTCTTAGGAGCTATTCTTTTGATTAACTGTAGAATTACATAATGTTTTAAATCATGAACAAAAATACAATTAAAATTTTTTATGATTTATAAAGTGCTTTTTAAATGCATCTTTCTCAACCATCATAAATGTACTAGATAGATAATACTGTTGTGCTACTTTACATTGGGAAAATCAGAGTCTTGTGTGATTAAATTAGAATTTGCCCAGTGTTGTATAGTTAGTAACCACAGGAACCAATTTCAAATGTAGGTCCTTCAGCTATAAAGTCTGTGTTCTTTCCATCCACCTGTTCTCTTCTAATTTGTAAAGTTTATTTCAATTTAACGGCACTATGTGTTGTTTTAGGTACAAAGACTGTACAAATTATAAGACCTGTCTAAATGAGAAGGAAAATATACTGCAAAATGACACATGGAATGACAATTATTTGTACTATGAACAGAAATAGTATGGAGGAAAGTAATTATCCAGAGGGATCAGCAAAGAATTGCATAGGAGAGGCGATGCTTATGCAGGGTTTTGAAGGCCAGATGAGAGCTCTCTTGAAACATAATACAGAATAGGTATGTGTCAGGGTAGAAGTACAGGATGTTTGAATGGTTTGTTGGAGATTAAACAGCATAGTCTGGGAGTTCCCATCATGGCTCAGTGGTTAACAAATCCAACTAGGAGCCATGATGTTGCAGGTTCGGTTCTTGGCCTTGCTCAGTGGGTTAAGGATCCGGCGTTGCCGTGAGCTGTGGTGTAGGTCACAGATGCGGCTCGGATCCCGTGTTGCTGTGGCCCTGGTGTAGGCCTACGGCTACAGCTCCAATTAGACCCCTAGCCTGGGAACCTCCATATGCCATGGGTGCGGCCCTAGAAAAGACAAAAGCCAAAAAAAAAAAAAAGCATAGTCTGTATAGAGGACATATAGGAATTTTGAAATTTCTGGTGTATTGAAGTATGGAAGTTTGGGGACAGTAGTGCGAAGTGAGGTTGAGGAAGAAGAAGTGGGTTCATAATTGTTTGGGTCAAGGTCAGCCTTCTTATAGGAATAGGATTTTTTTGTTGTGTTATTTTTTTTAATTAAATGAAACCCCAAGTTATAGAAATGATGTACAGATAGAAATGCTTTACAAAGTTATCGTTAAGTGTATACATGGCCAAGTTTACAAAATAAACCCCCCTTGATTTTTTTTTCTCTCTTTCACCTGTCTTACTGTGTGAAAATTACTGGTAGCAAGGAATTTTATTCACTGAAATTAAGAGGTTGCCTAAATAAGCCAAGTTTTGTCTTCCTTAAAATTTTTGTTGATTTCTATTAAAGTTGTACGTTGATAATCTAGAATGAACTTATACTGATGAAATGTTGACATTTTTATTGGAATGTGACCTAGAGAACAAATATATAGGTATGTGAAACTCTCAAGGTAGATGAATTATCAAGATCTCCTCATAAGTTATAAATGTTACAGCAGTACGATACTATCATCTTGAAAATGTGAATCTAGGAGTTTCTTTTGAATGTCAGTCATTACTTTGTTTTCATGTTATTTTAATATTTTAGTGAAATGAAAATATTATTACATGTATACTGTAAAAAAAATAAAGTAACCCAAAAGGGTAGTAGACAAGAGTAGAATTTTCTTTACCCTAATTCCCATATCCCTTTCATAGAGGTAAATTTTCTGTGTGCATTTATGAGCACATATTTTATGTACTAACATAACAGCATAATAATTTGGCTTTTTGTGTCTGTATGCATACAGTACACTCTGTCTGCTTCTATATTAGGGGCATATATATTGACAAGAGTAGTATCCTCTTCTTGAATTGATCCTTTTATTATTAAATCGTGTCCCTCATTGCCTTTCTTTGTGGTCTTTGTTTTAAAGTCTGTACTGTAACTCCTGCTTTCCTGTCTTTTCCATTCACATAGAAATTTCTTTTTCCATCCCCTCACTTTCAATTTATATGTGTCCTTTGCCCGTAGGTGAGTCTCTTGTACGCAGCATATGGTAGGGTTTTGTTCTTAATCTATTTTGCCACTCTGTGTCTTTGGATGGGAGCGTTCAGTCCATTGAAATTAAGGGTAACTATTGATAAATACCTATTTATTGCCATTTTAAACCTTTTTTTCCAGTTGATTCTATGTTTCTCCTTTGTTCCTTGATTTTTTTGTTTGGATGATTTTCTTTTATTCTACACTTGTGTCCTCTTCTTTTTGGTTTTTGTGAATGTATTGTTTGGTTTTGATTTGTGGTTGCCCTATTTTTTCAAGTATGTTAACCCCTTCCTGTATCTGCTTGCTTTTAGCCCGATGGTTATATAGGCTCAAACACATTCTAGAAAAAAAAGAGTAGATTTACTTACTTTCCTTGCTCATGTTTTATGATTTTGAAGTCCTTTTTAAACATCTTCATGTTTATCCCTTTGATGTGCCCTGTTTATCATCGCTTTTACAAATAGTTATTTTTTCCTTTTAGATCTGTATACTGGTTTAAGTGATTACTTTCCAATTGTGATTTCCTCCATCCCATGTCTTTTTACTTCTTTCCTATTTAGAGAAGCTGTTTCAGTATTTCTTTTAGAATGGGTTTAGTATTGCTGTATTCTTTTAGTTTTTGTTGGAAAAATTCTTTATTTCTCCTATTTTAAATGATATTCTTGCTGGGTAGAGTATTCTAAGCTGCAAATTTTTTCCTTTTCAAAGAACTTTGAATATATCTTGCCACTCTTTTCTGTCCTGTAGTGTTTCTGTAGAGAAATCAACTGATAGCCTTTTGGGTGTTCCTTCATAATTAACTCTTTGGTTTTTTTTTTTCTCGCTGCCTTTAGAATCCTTTCCTTATCTTTAACTTTTGCCATTTTTATTATAATATGTCTTGGTGTGGGTCTGTTTGGGTTCAACTTGTTTGGGACCCTCTGTGCTGCTTGTATCTTGATATCTGTTTCCTTTAAATTTAGAAAGTTTTCAGCCATAATTTCTTCAAATAAATTTTCAATCCCCTTTTCCTTTTCTTCTCCTTCTGGAATCCCTATTATGTGTGGATTGGCCTGCTTTATATTATCCCATAGGTCTCTTATATTGCTTTCATGTTTTTTTTTTTTCCCATTTGGTTTTCTGTCTGCTGTCCTGATTGGGTAATTTCCATTATTTTACCTTCCAAGTCACTTATTCATTCCTCTGCATTATTCATTCTGCTCTTCAGTGCCTTTAACTCAGCTTGCATCTCTGCAAATGAATTTTCTAACTTATCTTGGCTCCTCCTTACATTTTCTAGTTCCTTTCTAAAGTGATCTGCATTACTGTTCGTATCTGCTCTTAATAGACTGCAGAGGTCCATTTCATTGTTAGCTCCTTCAGGGGAATCCTCCTGTCCTTTTAAATGGGAATGGTTCCTGACCTTCTTCATTTTGCTTATATTTTTCTTATTCTGTGAGTTTCAGGAAAACAACTATTCTGAGAGGTCTGTTTATATGTGAGAGTGCCCTGGGTAGTTTTTGAGGGCTTACTTTTTTTCTTTCTTTCTTTTTTTTTTTTTTGGCGTGAGGCTTTGGTTTGATTGTTTGCTTGCTGTCTCTTTTCTCAGTGTGTGTAGGCTATTATCCCTTGATAAGGGGGTGTGCTGGTGTATGGTCTGCACGTATTTCCAGGGAGATGGAAGCAAAGGACAGAGCTAGTAGCCAGTGCCTGGTTGCTGGGCCATTGACAGTGGTGAGGCTCTGTGGGGAGAGGCATAGGCTGCTCTTGTTTACAGGGCCCTGGGAAGTGGCAGTGACCCTCAGGCAGGTGTAGGTGGCGCCCAGAGTGTTTGGCAGTGGTAGCAGTAGGGCGTGTGTGTTCTCAGGGCAGTGAGAGCAACAATGGGTGGTGCTTGGTTGCAGGGCTCTCCTGTCTGTAGACCACTGATGTGACTGGCATCAAAGGTGGTGCCTGTTCACAGACCCCTAGTGGTGGTGGGCCATGCCTACTTCTGGAGTCTGAGATGGCTATGGCAGTTTGCCCCCACCTCCCTGTAGTTCATGCAAGAAGTGCCCCACCACCTGAGAGCCCACACATACTAGAGAAAGATACTCCTATGGTGGTCCTGCCCCTCCTTCTCTTGCCTTCCTCAGCAATGTCTCCTTGCTTTTCCTGCGGAGCCAGGCCTCCTCCTGAGTCCCCTTGGCTGTGGCTCACCACTCCCTAGCCCTTCAGGCTGTCTCCACACAACCAACCCCAGTCCTCTCCCTGAAACAGGACTCTGGAGCCTGAGTCTCAGGACCCAGCCCCAACCCAAGTGTCTCAGGCTGTGTTGTCCAGGGGTGGTGGTACTAATGGTTTATGTGACTGTCTTTCTGCTTGGCCTCCTCAGTCTGGCTGCTGCACTTTTCTCTGAGGCTTTGAGGTTCGCCATCTTGGCTGATTACCCCATCAGTTAGGTGGCCTCCCAGGGTGCAGGTTGTTGCTTTGCTCTTTCACAGCTCCCTCTCAGGAGTTCAGGTCCCATCATGATCTCCTTTTTTTTTTTTTTTTCCTCTTCTCTCTCTCTATTCTTTTTTTTTTTCCTTTTGTTCTTCCCAGTTATGTGGAGGGTTTCTTGCCCTTTTGGGAGGTTTAAGGTCATCTGCCAGCGTTCAGTAGATGTTCTATGTGAATTGTTCTGCATGTAGATAGTTTTTTTGATGTGTTTGTGGGAGAAAGTGAGAACTATGTCTTTCTCTTCCACCATCTTGATCTCACTCCCAATTTTTATGTCTTTTAGGTTCCTGTTAGCTGTGGCAATTTCTCAGACTCTTTGTTTGTATTTTAGGGCTACACATACAGCATATGGAAGTTCCCAGGGTAGGGATCGAATTGGAATTGCACTGCTGGCCTGTGCCACAGCCACAGCAACACTGGATCTAAGCCACATCTGCAGCCTTCACTGCAGCTTGTGGCAGTGCTGGGTCCTTAGCCTATTGATTGAGGCCAGGGATTGAACCTGCATCCTCATGGATACTAGTTAGTTCTTAACCTGCTGAGCCACAATGGGAACTCCCTCTCAGACTTTCTTTGTTTTAGTATTGAGGAGTACTAAATAGATATCTTGTAGACTGCCTCACTATTGGAATTTGTCTCTTGTTTATTTCATCATCAACTAGAGCTGTAAGTTACCACAGAATGCCATCTTTATCACATCTCATCAAGGGTATATGTTGTCAACATGATTTGCAATTAAGCTTGATCACCCGACAGACCTAGTATTTTTGTGTTTTCTCCATTGTAAAGTTACTATTTCCCCCAATTTTCCATGCTGTATCCTTTGGAAGGAAATCACTATGCACAGCCCACAGTTAACAAGAGGGGCGTTACTCTGCTTAAGGGCAAAATGGCTATGTAGACTATTTGTATTTCTTTTGTATGAAAGATTGTCTCAGAGTTCCTGTCATGGCTCAGTAGTTAACGAACCCACTTAGTATCCATGAGGATGCCAGTTCAGTCCCTGGCCTCGCTCCAGCGTTGCCTTGAGCCATGGTGTAGGTAGCAGGGGCAGCTCAGATCCTGCATTGCTGTGACATGGTGTAGGCCGGCAACTAAGCCCCCCAATTCGACCCCTAGGAGGGGGGTATGCCACTGGTGCATCCCTAGAAAACCAAAAGAAAGATTGTCTCATTGTCTCTTCTCCCACATTTGTTAATCTGTTATTTATACATATATCAGTGTGGACTTGTGCCTATTTATTTTATGCTCATAACCTACTACTGCTTTATTTTACTGATCAAATGGTTCCTGATTTGGTCATTGAGAGCTCTTTGCAGTTAGCATCTATGCTCCTTTGACACATCTCCATTAATGTGGGCTTTAGTTTTGATTTTGAGCATGTCTTTACTTTCTGACATGTAGATTATTTTGTTTCTTTTTACAAATTTTCATTAATTTTTGCAGCACGTACGCATACACACAAGCACACACTTAGAATTGTTTTCATAGACTTAGTTCCTAGAAATGATATCACTGAGTCCAGTTGGCTCTCTGTTGATCTTCCCTTTGGGAGGAATGAACCATTGATTTCCCAAAAGATGGCAAGAATTTGGGCTTTCACCAGAAGTATATAATGGTGCATTTTGGACAGTGACACAGTTCTGATACTTAGTTTTCTCAGATTGAATTTTTTTCTCCAATTTGATACATTAGAAATGGTAGCTCATTGCTATTTTTCTTTAATTATAAATGAGATTGAGCATTTTTCTACATTTTTATTGGCCATTTGTATGGCCATCTCTTCATGTCCCTTTCTATTAGAATGTTAGTCTTACTGACTTTAAGAGAGCTATTTGTATTTTAAACAAAAAGAAATTATCTCTTGGTCATCATGTGTAAGCATAGTTTTTTTTTGCCAAATTGTCGTATTTTCATTTGGTTTATTCTTTTTAATAAGTAGTATAAAACTATTACATTTTTATGTGATCAGATTGGCATTATTTTACTTAACAACTTAAAAATATTTTGTCTTGCAATATTTTCAAACACATAATTTCTTCTGGTACATTTATATAATTGTTTTACCTTTACATAATTTTGGTGTTTATTTTCTTTGAAGGTGCGAGATAAGGATCAAGCTTACTATAATCATTGTATCATGCTAGGTACACATCTCTCTCTCCTCATTTCCTCCCCAGGTCTCTCAAGCAAAAGAATATTTTTTGCTTAATCCACATCCACATTACTGTCGGGATTATTCCCATCTTTGCCAGCCTGGCACACTCATCCAAAAAAAAAGGCATCTACTTTGAAGGTTTTCCTGCTCATGCAGGTTCCCCAAACCCAATTCTGAGGCGAATCCTGGGCTACCATGATACTTGTGTTGAATATCTTTATTACTGAATTCTCTGATATCCTGGTTTGCATCCCATCAGATTTTTAGAATGATAGCATGATTCTATCTAAAAACTACAGCTTTAAGCAATTCTGTTTTCTTGACTTGAAAAATTATCTGAGAGTAAGAGCATCATAGTAAGTAGTGTCTGTTTTCCAAGGGATAGAATTATCTCAGGTTTTGCTGAATTTTTGTTAGGTGTGGTCAAACTTTTGTCATTTGAATTTTTTAACTCAGTGAATGGGTTTAGAATGGAGTTCATAGAGGCAGGAGATTATCAACAGAGAGTAGGTTGTTAAAAATGATAGCTAGGAAAACGGGACCATAGAGAGAAATATTCCCCAAACTGTATGTCATATAATTTGGAAGCCTAGTTAACTGTTCTTTGAAATTAGCACTTTCTCACTGAAATTAGCAATTTCTCTTAGTAAACTGTTTTCAGTATCTCTATCTAAATGATATACTCTTTATACGTTGTGGTTTTGTACTTGGCTTTTTAAAACTTACTGCTACTCTTTCCAAAAAGGAGAGATTGCATTGAGAAAACAGCAAACCTGAAGTTTTCCAGAGAATTACAAGTGATAGAAATGCTGAATCCTGTCCTTATTTCATCTTGAAATATTAGTATCCCCAGTCTCATGAATTATCTTTTGCATAACTCTCCAAACAAAACTACTTTGGGAACATGAAAATGTTAGTATTTTCTCTACTGTGATGTTTCCTTGGAATGGACACTCTCCCCTCAGGGGATTATTCCTGAGGCTGTTTACAGCAGAACATTTGTAGGTTTAACAAGAGTATTTAAAGAATATGATGTTGTTGAACCCATTTATTTCAAATCAGTATTGGTGGTAGTATTATTGGTGATTTTGGGTATTAGTCTTAGGAACCAATTAGATTTTTTTTAAGGTGAATTTAATTTGAATACAAGCACAGAGCCATGAAGTAAAAGGTAGTTTACAGTACCTTTGAGTGTAATGAGACACCTCCAGTGTCTCAGAAAATGAATAGTCGAAATGACAGCTTTTAAATGTCAAAGAGACAGTTAACACTATACCTACAAAATGGATAGACCTCTTCTATAGTAAAGAAAATTGGCAAGTTTTAATTTTTTAATTTTTATTTTTTTGTCTTTTTGTCTTTTTAGGGTGCACCTGCGGCATGTGGAGGTTCCCAGTCTAGGGTCTAATCGGAGCTGTTGCCGCCGGCCTACGCTAGAGCCACAGCCACACCAGATCCGAGCCGCCTCTGCAACCTTCACCACAGCTCGTGGCAATGCCAGATCCTTAACCCACTGAGCAAGGCCAGGGATTGAACCCACAACCTCATGGTTCCTAGTCAGATTCATTTCCACTGCACCATGACAGGAACTCCAGAAAATTGGAAAGTTTTTGATAACTAATGAGGTGAATAAATATTATTTGAGCAAAAGATGTTAATCTGAAAAGTACTAGTCTAAATATAATTTGAGCTTCCGTATTTCTCATAGTGCAGTAATTTAGGACATTCGACCTATAGCAGACATGGTTTCATTAACCTTCCTTTAATGTATTCTGCTTTGTTAATATTATGAATCAAATATACTGCCTAAAAATGGATAGTATCTGTCTTGTCAAATGAAGCCTGAACTGTGCAAAGTAGAGTGGAATTATCTTTGTTGATCTGAACACAATACTGCTACTGTAACTAATACTGTATCAGATTTTTTCATTAGCTGTGTCTCATTATTGATTCCTTTTGAGCTCTGGTTAGTTATACCTATCATTTATTTTCCAGATGAATTACTGTCAAGTCTTATCTGTCATTCTACATAATAAATTAATTCTTTGATTTTAAAGAATTAAGATTTGTTAAATTTTGTACTGTGGGTTTGGCTTAGCATTCCAGACTTAACTAGTCCTTTAAATTCTTATTTGGTCTTTTAAGCTATTTTTTTCTAGGTTTGTGTCAATATTAGGTGGTGTGTTAAAGTCAGAAAATTGTAAACTGACTGCCAAACCCATCCCTTCATGCATTTTATTTCAGTAGAACACTGTTAATTTAAAAAAAAAAAAATTAGGATGCTTTTAGGTAAGTCTTGTACTGATTTACCAATTTCTGCCTCTTTACTGCATCACACATTTACATCTGTTGTTTAGCCATTGAGGGCATTTGCTTTTGCACCTTCTAATAAATGAAATCATTTATGAAAATTTGACTAGAACAAGGGAAGGAGAGTTTGTAGTCCTACAACCAGAAATATCCCTTGAACTTTGTATTCATTTTTTTTGGTCTTTTTATTTACTTTTGGTATGATTATTTAGCAAATGAATTAAATTGCTGTACATATCTCCAGGTCACTTATAAATATATTATGATTAACCTTGTCAAACAATTTATTAAAATCAAGAAACCTTGTAATCAAATAATAATTTGAACATCTGTATTAATGACCTTTCCAAAACCTTGAGACTTACCATTCCTTGGATTCTACTTACACAGCAATCCCTTTGACACCAGTTTAGCATTCTATTTTATTCTCTTTTATCAGACCTCCCTCACTTTAACTTGGAATTATTTTTTGTCTAAATTTTGGTCTTTGAAATTTTCTTTTAGTCTTCAACATACTTTTGCTACATTTTGCTACACTCACTTTTATACATAATCTTATCTCTTATTTTAAAAGAAATAAGGGTTATTAGACATATTTAAACATTCATTCACCAGACATACATTCAATTTTTTTTTTGTCTTTTTTTTTTTTTGTCTTTTCTAGAGCCGCACCCGTGGCATATGGAGGTTCCCAGGCTAGGGGTCTAATTTGAGCTGTAGCCACCAGCCTATACCAGAGCCACAGCAATGCAGGATCCAAGCCACATCTGTGACCTACACCACAGTTCACAGCAACGCCGGATCCTTAACCCACTGAGCGAGTTCAGGGATCGAACCCGTAACCTCATGGTTCCTGGTTGGATTCGTTAACCAATGAGCCACGACGGGAACTGCCTGTACATTCATTTTTACTTAAAATTATCACTAACACCTAATCACTTATTTTAGAGGTATGAGAGGAAAAAAATGTGATGTCATTTCTTTTTAAAGATGATAATAGTTAAAATTGAGTTTTTATTATATGCCAGGTAATATACTTAAAGAGCTTGGTATACATTATTTTTTATAATCTTATGACAGTCTTTTAAAGTAGATATCATCATTAGCACTCCCTGACAGGAAACTGGCTTAGAAAGGTTAACTTATTATGGTCACATAACCTATGTAGCAGAGTTGGCACTTCTGTGTAGTTTGTATGACTCTTGCTAACCTTGCCTCTTAATTACTACACGGTATCGCTCCTCTGTATTCTTGCTTTCCTCTCCTTGAGATATTCTAGAACTTTGTTTTATCAGTTACCCCTTTTCTTTCCTTTTTTATAACTTTATTTTATCTTTATCCAGTGAGCCTCAAATAAAGTTGGGACTTTTAGCCATTAAAAAATACAAACAAAAAAGCACATCAACAATTTATCGTTGGCTTTGTTTCCCTAAAGTTACCAGCTCCCAGCTTTCTCCATACTTTCACCATCTAGGGATTTTGTAAAAACAAACTAAGTTAACTGCCTCCTATTCCTTGCCTGCCATTTGCTCACTCATGAACTCACTGTAGGTTGGTTGCTACTGGCACCATCATCTGAAACTGCTCTAACGCCATCACTGAACCATGATGTACCGGATCCAACAACCTTTTCAGTGCCATCCTTCCTATCATTGAAACACTTTGCTGCTCCACAACTCATCATTATTAAAATTCAGCTTTGAGGGGATTTCCTGTTGTGGCTCAGTGGAAGTGAATCTGACCAGTATCCAAAATTCAGCTTTGGATCTCTTGATGCTAGTCTTTCCTTTCTCTTTTATGCCTCTTAGTTCTCTTTCCTAGTCATTGCTAAGCTGTCCCCTGATGTTACCTACTTTTTAAGTTTCAAAGATCTTATACTTAGAATCACTCACCTATAAAGAATGTGTATGTAAGAGAGTGAGGATAAAGAACTGTTTTCATAGTTATTATCTAACTCTCTTTTTTTTTGTCTTTTTTGTTGTTGTTGTTATTGTTGTTGTTGTTGCTATTTCTTGGGCCACTCCCGCGGCATATGGAGGTTCCCAGGCTAGGGGTTGAATCGGAGCTGTAGCCACTGGCCTACACCAGAGCCACAGCAACGCGGGATCCGAGCCACGTCTGCAACCTACACCACAGCTCACAGCAACGCCGGATCGTTAACCCACTGAGCAAGGGCAGGGACCGAACCCGCAACCTCATGGTTCCTAGTCGGATTTGTTAACCACTGCGCCACGACGGGAACTCCCTTTTTTTTTTGTCTTTTTTGTTGTTGTTGTTATTGTTGTTGTTGTTGCTATTTCTTGTAACTCTCTTAACTATACTTTATTCTTATTGTCTGAGTTTGACTTGACCAACCAACTGTATTTTCAACTACCTATAAAACGTAGTTGCTTAAAATATTCTAAGATTCATTCAATAAAAGTTCAACTACCTTTTCCCCTTGCACCTTTTTGCTCTTTATCTATCCTTGTCTAATTACCTACCTAGTTGTCCAAGTTTAAAGACTATTAAAGTAATCCAAACTTGCTGCAAAACAGAAAAGAATAAAACTTTTTCCCTCAGTGGAGTTTAGTCCAGTAGGGGGAAGCAGATGATAAAAAGTAAACTGTGTGCCTAGAAAGTGGTAAGTTTCATGGGGAAGGCATATGGGAGTATGGAGTGGAGGAATAGGTTACAATTTTAAATGGGGAGATTAGGGAAAGCCACGCTAAGAGGTAACACTTAAGCAAAGATTTGAAGGAGTTGAGGCAAGTGAGCCTCGTGTTTATATTGGAGGACATTCCAAACCGAGGGTCTAATCAGTTCAGAGGCCCTGAATGCCAAAGCCTGCCAAATGTGATCAAGAAACAGCAGCAAGCTCTCATCTTTAGAGATGGGAGAGGAGTAGAGTTAGAGGACAGAGAAATAAGGAAGTATGTGTGTAGGACCTTGTACACCACTTATTTGTGAGAACAAATCTTAATTAAGTGGAGTGGAAGAGATACAGTCTACCTTATATTTTGTTGATATTAGATTGTAAAGGGCTAGAAGGTGGAAGCAGGGAGACTACCTAGGAGGATGGTGCAATAATCTAGGTGAGAGATGATAGTGGATCAGACTAGGGTTGTAGCAGTGAAGATGGTCAAGAAAGTGGCTGGATCCTGGATAAATTTTATAGGTGGAACCATTAGTATTCTTTTGATATATGAATATGGGGAATGTATTATATATTTAAGAGAAAGAAGGGAGGAGGGGAATTAATAATGATGTTAAGGATTTTAGCCGGAACAGTTTAAAGTATACAGTTGGGTATACTTGCTTGGATTTAAAGGCAGAGGTCCAAGAGATATGTGAATTTAGGTTATCAATGTATAGTAGTATTGAGCCATTAGACTGGTTGAATGAGTTTACAGAGATCTGAGGACTGAACCCTAGGATCCTCTATTCCTTAAGAGATAAAGGAGAATACAGGGAACCAGAAATGAAGAGCCAGAAGAGCTATCCTAAAGACAGGATGAAAACCAGAAGAGTATTGTTCTAAAACCCAAGTGAAGGACTTCCCTTCGTGGCTAAGTGGTTAACGAATCCGACTAGAAACCATGAGGTTGCAGGTTCGATCGCTGGCCTTGCTCAGTAGGTTAAGGATCCGGCATTGCTGTGAGCTGTGGTGAGGTTACAGACACAGCTCAGATCCCGAGTTGCTGTGGCTCTGGTGTAGGCCAGTGGCTATAGCTCTGATTCAACCCCTAGCCTGGGAACCTCCATATGCCGTGGAAGCGGCCCAAGAAATGGCAAAAAAAAAAAAAAAAAAAAAAAAGTGAAGCAAGTGTTTCACAGTAGGAAACATCATCAGCTATGTCAGATGGTAGTCTTAAGTCAAGTATTAGGAAGGGGAAAGATGATGCCTGAAAATTTGCATTGGATACAACAAGAAGATTATTGATCTTGATGAATAATTCTGACGTGATAGTGGTGGTAAAATTCTGTTGGAGTCAGTTTTAGAGAGATTGCGAAGAGCCAGGTATTGGAGAAAGTCATTTTAAATACCTCTTTTGAAGAAGCCTAGAAAATAGGATGACGATGATAAGTGCCGTTAAAATATTTTAGTGATGGGAGAAATAACAGTAGGTTTGTGTGCTAATTGTAGTGCTCTCACAGGAAAAAAAGTAATTGATGGAGAAAGAAAAATTATGAAAGTAATGAGTGTGAATAGGAAAAGCAGAAGTTTGTTGTTTCTTTACCTGTAGCAGAGTTTACCTTAGAAAAGAGCCTGGTCACCTTATCTCCAGTTAGAGTAGTGAAAGAAAAGCATATGGTGACGGATGCTGGTAAATGGGTACATGTAGTGGTGTAAGCAAAGTCATCAGCAGAGGGTGGAGATGGGAGAAGAGATATTGGAGGTTGAAGACAAGGAGAGAAAAAATCAAGTAGCTCGAAAATGTGAATGGACTAGACTAATGCAGTAGGGGCAGATTAAATTTCTTGATGATGAATTTAATGTGAGATCAGTCAGCCCAATCTTAGGTTTCTTTGCAGCCGTGTTCAGTTCTGTGGGTACATGCATAGAATGGGTAGAAAAGTGGTTCTAACCCGGGTTATAGTTTATGAAACAAGTATGTTATAAGAAAAGGGTTTATGTGAGAGCAGACTTGACTAACTTTTTAATAAAGGGCCAGATAGTAAATATTTTGGGGTTTGCAGGCTATATGATCTCTGTCAAAACTATTCAGCTCTGCTATTGCAGTCCAAAAGCAGCCATGGACAATACTTAAGTGAATGAGCATATCTGTGTTCCTATAAAACTTTATAAATACAGGTAGCAGCCCTTTGCTACTGTTTACTGCTTCCCTTGTTCCAGAGTGAGGGTAATGATAGACCATGGAGTTTTAAGCTAGATGTGGAAGGAAGAGAGGAAAACATGAAAAAGTGAGGAAAAGTGAAGGGTAGAGGGTCAGTGGCATGTTGTCTCACTAAACTGTTTCCTGAGCTCTACTGTGTTCTTCAACTCACATCTTGAATATATTTTTCTCTGCCTTAAATGTCCCTCCATACTCGATTTAGATGACATCTCTTTTACCTGAACCTTTACGTCCTCTGCAATGGCTACTGACATAGAAAATGCTCAATAAATGCTGAAAATTGAAATTTTTTATTTCATTTTAATAGGTAAGATGATTTCAAACTGTGAAGGTTGTGAAAATTTACCTGCAGGTTTTCCCATTCAGTAGCCAGTAGCCACTTCTGTACTTGAAAACAGTGATTCTCAACTTTGTTTTCTGCTTCAGTTTGCTTATCTGACATTATTCACATGAATAAAGTGAAGGTAGCACTCTGTTCCTCATACCTACTTGGTATTTAGTTGGAATTCCCTTCTTTCTTTCCACTGATCTTTGATTGGTGTCTTTATGCTGCTGGGAATGGATGTTTAAGTATAGGGCCAGCAATAAACTTGTGAGTATAGTAACTTGCCGCCTTATAAGATACTCTTTTTCTTCCCCCAGTTAATCGTAGAAGACATGTGGTTGTTCTATTAATTATAGATTATCAGACAACCAGAGAATCTTTTTGTAGAGGTTAGAGAAATTTTGAAGTCCAACTTTTCATGTCACAGTTGAAGAAGCCTAGAGAGATAAAGTGACTTGAATCAGTTAGCAGAGTTAGGGCCAGAAATGCATATTTCTTAGCTCCTAGTTGAGTATTCATTCTACTACGATGTAATCTTTCCTGGTAGGATATGAGGCAATGATTCTCAAATTAGAAAACACAAAATTTTGTGGACAGATGGTATCCTCTAAAATCATATAACCAAAATAAAATAGTAGTTTAAATGTGATTAGGAATCTTAACAGTATTGAAATGGCTGTGTTTTTGCCATGAAATTGTTAGTTTAAAAAAAAAAAAGTGTGGTAGACTTGTTTTTACTATTATGGTTATATTCTGAATTGATTTTGTGTAATTGAAATTGAATAAATGAATCTTTTATTTAAAAGTCCGAATATGTGAATGTATCAAGAATTTACTCTAATTTGAATATTTAAAGACTGTTTCTTAATCTTGTTCTTTTTGGTTTGTATGTTTTTAATAAACTCTTTCAGAAAGATGAGGTCTATCTTAATCTGGTGCTGGACTATGTTCCGGAAACAGTATACAGAGTTGCCAGACACTATAGTCGAGCCAAACAGACGCTCCCTGTGATCTATGTCAAGGTATGTAAAAATGGAACCATTTCCCATTTTAAAGCTAACTTAATATGAGCAAGAGAGAGTGCTAGGTGTTTTTTTTTTTTTGTCTTTTGTTGTTGTTATTGTTGTTGTTGTTGCTATTTCTTGGGCCGATCCCGAGGCATATGGAGGTTCCCAGGCTAGGGGTTGAATCGGAGCTGTAGCCACCAGCCTACGCCAGAGCCACAGCAACGCAGGATCCGAGCCGCGTCTGCAACCTACACCACAGTTCACGGCAACGCCGGATCGTTAACCCACTGAGCAAGGGCAGGGACCGAACCCGCAACCTCATGGTTCCTAGTCGGATTCGTTAACCACTGCGCCACGACGGGAACTCCGTGTTTTAACTTATTATTGCATCTCATACTGAGGGGGAAAAGCTGCAAAATAGGTATTGCTAGAACTTCGTTAAATTTTTGTACAGTTTGAAAGTTTTAAAGCCATCACCTTTTAAACTTTCATGACTCAGGTAATAAAGGTATCTGTTATCTTTCTGACAAGTGAAATTTTTCACAGATAGTTACGGACTTTAATTTTATTAGCCAGGGCATCTTTTTATTTAATTTCTTATTACCCTTTTTCTGCCATAGACTGAGATAGGAGCAAGTATATCATATAAAATTAAAAATATGGTTATAAATATGACCAAATGCAATGTTTTATTGCTATTTATTTTTATATATATACATCATGTGTCTGTAGCTGAAGTTTTAACTTTTGATAATTTTAAATATGCCCAGACTCTTTAAAGTGGTACTTAATTTTTGGTACCTGATATCAGTGTCATTTGTTTGTTTATTTGTTTGTTTTGGTCATACCCACACCATATGGAAGTTCCAGGGATCAAACCCATATTGTAGTCGCAACCTGTGCCACAGCTGCAGCAATGTTGGATCCTTAACCCATTATACCACAGGGGAATTTCTTTATCTTGTTTGTTTGAAAGAACTCATGACAGGTGACTAGCAGTTTATCCAGCATAATGATGACCAAAGTTGTGGTAGAATATTAGACATGGTCATTTGTTTAACTATGACATTGTAAAAACTATGAGTTAAGTTTTAAAGTTCAGGTATCAAAGTATAATTTCTTGCATTGACCTTTTATACAAATAACTCTAGAAAGTAAAATGGCATTGACTCTAAATGTTTTAATTTGAGTATTGAAGCTTTACTTAATTGTTGCAATTTTATAGTAGTAAAATGGTTACTGAAGCAGGACTTCGGTAGCTAGATTTTGGCAAGGGGTCCAGGAGTCCTGTTGAATTCGGTGCTAGGAATTAAAAAATCTAATTATGGTATAATTTTATTTGGGCTTATCAAAACTTGGTTGAGGTTGTGGCTCAGTAGATAATAGCAGGAACTAAAAGACAGTTTTTCTACTATAAATTTACTTTAGTACTTTATTGTTTTTTTTTTTTATTTTTTTATTATCAGGTCCTGTTTAAGATAAGCAGTGTAATAGTATGTCTTTTTGAGCTCTCTAAATCTAGGATAATCTTTGAGCTTCTTAATTTAGAATGGTGATGGTTTCTATCTACCCTGTGATTTTCATTATTGCCAGTGCACAGCACTGGCACATTTATGAAGCAGAAGAAACCCTCAATTTAGTTCCTGAAGACCTAGTTTTGAGGCCCAACTTTGCTGCTTAGTTAAGTGCTTTAGGACAAGTTACTGATCCATTCTCTCCTTAGCTTCATGTTGGTAAAAATGATGAGAGCATTTAATAAGAGGTGCACAGCGGTTAGACCAGTTTTTATTCCACCTCTTTAATTCAGATAAATGATAAATGCTTGAAGGATAATATGAAACCTAATAAAAAATTTTTTCCTTCTCTAAAAGGGAGAAAATCAGACTGTACAAATAGGTATAAAACAAAAATGTATAGTGTTATGAAAGTGGTTAAAGGAGCTAGAAAAGTCATATATTTTGAATTGGTGAAATTTACTTGGAAAAGAGGTTATAGTAATACTTCTGCTGAATCTGCCCTCTAAATTTATTTACCTCTTAGCAGATTTATATGTTCCCCAACTAAGCAACACCTATTTTCCCACCACTTCATAACATATAATATGCCAAATAATTTTCTTTTCGTGTATCTGTCTGCAGAAATTTTATAGATTTAAATATCTTTTCTTTAGTCACCATAAACTTTTGTTTCTGTTAATGAAGAGTTCAAATAGGAGTAGAGAAAATGGAATAGTGACCCCCAGTTGTGCCTGTGACACAACTTCAACAGTTATTAATTCATGGCCACCCTTGTTTCATCTATACCATCCTCTCCTCTCTACTTCCTTTTAAACAAATCATAGTTATTATTTTCATCTGCAAGTATTTCTCTGTGTGTTTGTGTATAATAAATAAATTAACAAGTAAAAGAGACTTTTTAAAATATAATTACAATACCATTTTCTTAACTATACAAATAATATTTTGTTAGTATCATTAAATATTCAATTACTATTTATATTCCCAATACGATAACATATTGTTACAAGTTTCTTTATTAGAGTTGAGATCCAAGTAAAATCCATATGTTATAATTGGCTAGTGTGCCTCTCATGTTTCTAATGTTTAACAACTTTATTGTTAAAGAAATTGGGCCTGGGAGTTCCCACTGTGTTATAGTGAGTTAATGATCCAGCTTCTCCCTATGGCGTTACCAGTTCCATCCCTAACCTGACACAGTGGGTTAAAGATCCTGCATTGCCACGGCTGTGGCTTAACCTGCACATGCAGCTCAGGTTTGATCCCTAGCCCAGGAACTTCCATGTGCCACAGGTACAGCCAAGAATGGGGGCAGGGAGAAACTGGGCTGTTTGACCTACAATTTTGAGTCTGGATTTTGCTGATAGGATTATGATAATGTTGTTAACATGTTTCTCTGTCCTCAGTATTTCCTGTAAATTGGTGCTTAGATTTATTTTTATAGGCATCAAGACCACTTCATATGTACATGATAGCTTATGTCAGTGCTTTACCTGACCTTTAACTGTCTTTATTGTTGTTGTTGTTTTACCAAGACACTGGTATCTTTGTTTTGAATCATTTCAAAAGTTCTTTTATTGGTATATAACTGGGGTAAAGTCAGAAGGTGAGTAGTCAAAATCATTTATAAGTGAACACTGACCTTGGAAGAAATAGAAGATTGAAGGTGTATTTACTTTCTTCATAAAGACACTCTCTTCCCCAGTCAAGAGTCATTTCTTTCTTCCATGCAGACCCAGTTTCTCAGTGTATCTTGATTTGTAATAAAACTAAGTAAATATTCTTTTAAATTGATGGCAGTAGTCATCTAGGATCTGTTTATAAATGGCATTTTAAAGTCTACTTATTTCTGAAGGATATTAACAGGAGTGTTGATGCTATTAACAGATTACCTGGTGCCTTGATAAATCATTGATTATAGATTTTCTCAGTTTACATGTGAGGTTTCCCAGACCCCTGTATCAGTAACCCTGGGGCTGACAAAGGATGATGAACTTAAAAAAAACAGAAAACTTGGATTTTGATCTAAGTAAACTGTTACTTGTTAGGCATATGATTTGGACTATCCTCTGATATTTTTAATCTGTGTTTAGAAAAAAATAGGTTTGTGGTAGGATGTTGGTAAAATAAAAAATTATAAAAGCACATTGTAAAATTTCCTTTTTTAAATTATTAAGCAATGGTACAGATACAATATTGGTTAATGAAACTATACTTAGATAATTAATACAGAAATTACATGAAAATTGTTAAAGGAAGATTGAGTGAACAGTCCCCAGCATTTTGCTTGTTCTTTCTGAAAATGTTATTTTGTTTCCTGATTAATTGTTTGGGATAGAAAGTGTTCAGTTGATTTTTACTCTTTATTCCAGTTGTATATGTATCAGCTGTTCCGAAGTTTAGCCTATATCCATTCCTTTGGAATCTGCCATCGGGATATTAAACCACAGAACCTCTTGTTGGATCCTGATACAGCTGTCTTAAAACTCTGTGACTTTGGAAGGTAAGCTAGCTCTCAATTCACCTCCCTTCTCTTCTCTCCTTCCCCACCCTCCCACCCTGTATACTCTTTTAAAATATGTTCATTTTGCATTATCAGTCTAGGAATTTTGTTACCCTTATTTGAGTATATAAACTGGTGTAATTTCTTGTGAGGGTAGTTTTGGTAAATTCTGTTAGAATTGTAAATGTGTGTAGTCTTTTATCCAGCAGTTTAACTCCTAGGAATTATTCTCTTGCATATATTCACATTTTTACAAAATGCTATGTATACACTAGGATTTTTATCATAGAATTGTTTATAAATGTCTATCAGAAAAATGACCAAATAAATTATGGTACATAATATATGTAGTATATAATACATATAATACACACAAGTGGCTTTCTATGAATTGAAAAGGAATGATCTCTAAGAAATACTAAATTCAGAAAGCAAGGCCAAGACTCTATATAGTATGTTCCCTTTTGTACTTTAAAAACATGCAATGTGGCCATATGTATACAGATACATACATGGTTTATTTCTGGAATGATATATAATAAATTCAAAACATAGATTGCTTCTAGGAAGGGAAAGGGAAACTGGGAGTGTAGTGTAGTTGAAACTTATTTGTTCATTGATTGTGCTTTCATATTGTTTGAATTTTTATTAGATGCATATGTCCCCTTTTCAATAACAACTATTTTTTTAAATATTGGTTATTATACATTACTGTGTATCATCTTAACTTTACAGTTAACATTAATTTAGAGATGAGGTAAAAGGTCTAGTAGAAGCAATACCCCTATAATTTAGCCTCATTTCCCTCTTTGTTTTTTTCAAATTCCATTGTATTTTCTGTCTTCTTAATAAACCCATTCCTTGGTAATATATACTATAATAAGACTTAATCCTGTCCATCTTTGTAGTATCCAGCATCTTGTGCCTTTCTGATCTAACCTTTCAGCATGAAATCAACTTTGTATTCCTATGTATCTCAGGCAGTTAACCTTTTATTTCTGCTCTAGTGTAATCACCCAGAGTCATCTCTGTCTTCATAGTCCTAATCTCTATGTAACTTGGATTCTCTCCATTTTTTTCATCCTTAGCTCTATAGATATTGACTCACATCTGCTAATAATCTGTATTCCTTCTTCTTTGTAAGACTTTTATACCAACCCACAGTTTAAATTTTAGATTTAATATAGGGTATATTTTCCACAGGCCATCTCTTGGGAAAGAGTCTTAAAAAAATAAGAACTTCAATTTTGTCATGAATTAATTCATAGTCTCATAAGGGCGTCCTTTTAGATCATCCCCTTCTTACAGTTGCCTGATTTCAGACATCAGTCATAGGCTCCAGATCATTTTGCAGGCTGTAACTCTGTCCTTTCAACTCTAAGAAAAGGTAAAGGATATTAAATCAAAAAACTCTTACTTGACGCTTGAAACAAAGTGCTACTGCATATTATTTTTTGGATAAACTGCCCAAATCAGATGAATTTTATTGTTATAGAATGTCTTCCCCACTGAGAGTGACTGACTGGTGTGGACTGTAAAAAATACTTAGAAGACATCAACTTAGTGGGATTTCTGTTCTCACCATAGTGTCAAAACTCTGTTGCTGTGGGCCGTTCTGTTGGAACATAGAAATTGCTTTGTTCTAATATATTTGGATTTCACTTGTATGATGATAGTTCATTTCTAAGAGCTCTGATAACAAACTCTGCCTTTTTTGTTGTTGTTTTAACCATTGATTTGGGCAAGTGGAGTTTGAGATACACTCTAGATTCTTAGTGTCAATGTGGTAGTGATTTGAACAAAACAGTATTGTCCTCTTGTTAATAATTCTTTATTGAATGAAATAGGGTGAAGAGCTAGTTGGGTTTTCTTAGGACTGTATGTGACCACTGTATTGGAGGCTCTCAACCCTCAAAGGGCAGGAAGCTATATTAGCCTCACCTGAAGAGAACGAAGGTGGATCCATCAAGTAGTGGAGAAATCTACAGGCTGTGGAGTTTTCTAATCTTAGCCTTTTTTATCTTAGAGTGAATTTGCTGACTATATAACTGGAATCTATCTTGTTAATTTAAAAAATCCTCTATAAAGTAGAAAGCTTTTATGTTATTCTAGAAAGGTGTCTTTTTTTTGTAGTCTAAAAATAGGGATTAATATTTATTAATTCATGAAATGATTGCTGTGTGTCAATCTTGGGGAGAATGTTTAAAAAATAAACTGCCTTACGCCTTCTCAACTTGTAATGAAGGAAGAACAGGTTAAGGTCAGAATTACCGTTGACCAGAAACAAATGGAAAAAAAAGAAAGTCCAGGAACCCCTCCCTGGCCCATCTTAGTGGGTCAAAGGTCTGTGTTGCCACAGCTGTGGCGTAGAGGCTTGGATTTGATCCCTGGCCCAGGAACTTCCATGTGCTGTGGGCTGTGGGTGTGGCAAAGGAAGCGGGCGGGGGGCGTGTAGGAAAGACCAAATTGAAACCTTTGTGATTGCTTTCATCTATCTCTACTCTGATTTTCCTATACCTTTGCTTACCTTCTCTTATTACTTACTTTTTTATGATTAGGATTCCATTGCTTGTGTTTATTTTCTGTGTTTATCTTTCTTATATTGTATGTCAAAATGATTAGCTTCTATAGCATTTTTTATTTCAGTTTGTCTTCAAGTTATATTGAGAAACACTGCAAAAAATTTTAATTTACTTTAATATTTAAAATGCATGCCATAAAATATTTGGGAAGGAAAGTTGGATTAAAAGAAGGTGTGATTAATCTTTAGACAACAGAATTAGAATTCATAGACTGCTTTCTCTCTGTCCTACAGGAAAGGGTCTTTTTAATTGGGTAATGAATGTTTAGACAGTTAATAAATTGGTCAAATGGTGGAAAAATAAAATAGATTGGGTCTGTAAGCCTTGAACTACCGAGTCAGAAGTCAAATTATAAGAGAGTGCCGATTTCTTAACCTTTTAAAAAACATATTACTTAAGCATTCGTGTGTGTGTGTGTGTGTGTGTGTGTGTGTGTGTGTGTGTGTGTGTCTTTTAGGGCCCACCTCCGTCATATGGAGGTTCTCAGGCTAGGGGTCAGCCACAGCAATGCCAGATCCTTAACCCACTGAGTGAGGTCAGGAATCAAACCTTTGTCCTCATGGATGCTAGTCAGATTCGTTAACTGCTGAACCACAATGGGAACTCCTACTTAAGCATTCTTATATTAAAAATCTATTACTATGCTTTTTGGTGAGAGGAGGTACCTCTTATTTGTCTGCTTTTCTTTCTCTGTATTTTAGAGGTGAAATTCAGGGAACAAGAGCAGAAGATACATAGTGTTTATCCTTTGTGATTTTTAAAATCTTTCCATGGTAACAATTGTCAGATGCACTCTTTAAAAGTAACTGTTTGTTTTGTTTTTTTGGTTTTTTTTTTTTTCGGAGTGATGTATTAAAATTATAAGTTTCTTTTGTCAGAGATAGTTATGGTTCATATTTTCTTTTTCCTGTATGTTGCATGACAGGAATTATGGGAATCTTAGATAAACATTCAGTGTTGCAAATGATAGCAGTTTTGTTTCATTTACAGTTTAGATTTAATTTAAAGAATTTCTGCTTTTGATCTTTTATTAGTGCAAAGCAGCTGGTCCGAGGAGAACCCAATGTTTCGTATATCTGTTCTCGGTACTATAGGGCACCAGAGTTGATCTTTGGAGCCACTGATTATACCTCTAGTATAGGTAAGTACTGATTCTGAATATAATGGGTTGTAATTATTAATTGCATCTTGTTTTTAGAAATATGTTTCTTCTCAAAGATTGATACACAAAAATGTATATAATTTTTAGAATTTTACCTCTTAGAATTTAATTTATATTTACTATTCTACTTTGAGGTTTCTTGGATTATAAGAAAAAGTAATAAAGTTATTCCTTTGTGATTGTATGATTTCTCTAGGATTACAGTTATTTTTAACTTAAAATTTTAAATAAATTCTAAGTATACTTTTTCTTCACTTAAAAGAAAAATTACCCTGAAATACCCACTTTTGATTATTAGTTGGAGAATTTGCATTCATTAAGTTTGTGAGTAAAGTGATAGGATTACCATTTTACTGAGTCTTACTGTGCTGTTTCAATTGGTTATTTAAGTCAGCTCAAAAGGAACAGTTTTGACTTTTTCAATTAGTAGTTTGGATAGACCCATTAATTCTGTAGAAGTTGCCACTAAAGATCTTTAATGATAGAAGCAATTGAATAGAGACAATTTTCTTCATTCTTCATTGACCTCTTCTGCTCTATTTTTGCTCACTAGTAGGAGTGCACGAGTATTTTCAGTGGACATGAATAGGAAGCTGGAGCAACCTTAGGGTGACATGCAGATGGAGGTCAAAATTATTTTATTGTTATATATTGTTTCTGAAGAGTATTCCTTAGTTCAAAAACAAACAAAAGCATGCAAATACCAAACAAACAAAAACTAAAATAAAAAGCTCACAGTAACTAGAACTTGGACACTTTTTCTCTTTTGATAACATGTAAAAATTCTCTAGTATGAATGAAGACCTTTAAACAGAAACACATTACTGTTATTTTTATTTTGCCAAAGGGCAAAGTGCCAAAGAACATTTTGATTTGTGCCATGAGGCCAGTAGTTTTACTCACCATTTCTCTTGCACTGTCAGTGCAAATGTCAACATAGTGAAAAATGCAGCTTATGAAAATAACTTTGCCCTCAGCACCTCTGAAAAGGTCTAGGAGACCCAGTGCTCTGCAGATCATACCTTGAGACCTGCTGCCCTGGAAGATAGAGAGTATAATAATGTATGGGTGTGTGTGTGTGTGTGTGTGTGTGTGTAAAATGCTCAAAAGTTTCACTATGGCTGTGTTGTAAGGCATATGTTCAGGGACAGATGAGAACTAGTATAATGGATATTTTGGTTGAATAGACCAAAATTTGAGGTCCAGGTTTACTGCTACTCAGCTAAGCTATAAAGTGGAGATTACAAACAATTCTGTTTACCTTTCTGAGTGGCTGTAAGGATTAAATAAAATGTTAGTGAAAGTACTATAGAAATATGAAGTGGGAGTTCCCGTCGTGGCTCAGCAGAAACGAATCTGACTAGCATCCATGAGGACGAAGGTTCGCTCCCTGGCCTTCCTCAGTGGGTTAAGGATCTGGCATTGCTGTGAGCTATGGTGTGGTTTGCAGACATGGCTCGGATTGCACATTGCTGTGGCTATGGGGTAGGCTGGCAGCTGCAGCTCTGATTCAACCCCTAGCCTGGGAACTTCCACATGCCTTGGGGTCTGGCCCTAAAAAGACAAAAAAAAAAAGAAATATGAAGTGGTGTTCTTTTTGTGGTATTTGTTAATTTGACTCTATCCCAAGAGCAAATTTCAACACTTTTTATCTTTGGAGAGTTTGGGTTTTCTAGCTGCTTTCTGTTTTATTCACATATATGAAACCAATCATGTGCATACCAGGATGGGATGCATACTGGGATGAGTTTTGCCAGGGGCACCTAAAATAAATGCAGTTTGCTTCTTTTTAAAAGTCATGCACTGACATATTAAGGCATGTTTATATAAACCTTTGACCCTCTTAAGAGTACATTACTTCTGTAAATGTCCATGTGCCCAGCAGTTCTTTGGGAATCCTTTCTCAAAAAGAAGGTCAAGTGTGGTCTGTTTTCTCTATTAAGCATCGATTTTCTGGATGTTATGAGTACTGACTCTCTTAGTCTTCTTTGCATGACTAAGATCAGATTCAAAAGTTGCTGATTCGACAGGAGCCTTTTGAACCCTACAAGCCTATATTTGACCTTCCTTTTTAGATTTAGAATACGTGCCTCTTAACACTGTGGAAGATTTGTAAACAAAAATAAAGATATTTAAAAGAGTAATAAAATACACTTTAGAAATATTTTTAACAATGGTATGTCAAGTGAAAGAGTTGCTGGACAAAATTAACTTGGATTTCTTAAGTGAATTTTGTGTCATTATTTTTCTAGGTCAATAAAAAATAGTCATTGAAGCAGGGATTTCCAGTTCATCTTGATAGTGCATCTCACCACATCATACTAATTAAATTATTTGTTGTCCTCCTGCCATTCATCATTCTTTTCCTTCCCTTCTTGTAGATGGAAAGCCCAGCAGTGATATATGTTCATCTCCCTAAAGCAACTTCTTTGTTGCTTCATACAAAAACCAAGAATTTACAAACTGAAAATTAGCTTTTTCTTGCAAGAAGTCTTTTTTTTTTTTTGTCTTTTTAGGACTATAACGGAGGCATATGCAAGTTCCCAGGCTAGGTGGTATCAGATCAGAGCTACAGCTGCCTCTCTATGCCACATCCAGGGCAACTCGGGATCACAGCTGTGTCTGCCACCTATACCACAACTCACAGCAGCATGGGATCCTTAACCCACTGAGCAAGGCCAGGGCTCAAACCTGCATCCTCATGGATGCTAGGCAGATTCGTTTTCACTGAGCCTCAACGGGAACTCCCATTGCAAGAAGTCTTAAATAGTGGTCTATAAATAGAATGCCCATATAATTTATCTTTCCATTTGTAGTACTTTTAAGGGAAAGGGCATCTTCTTCATAATTATCCCAGGACAATAGGTCTAAACCAGGACTATCTTGGGTAAGTCAGGATGTATGCTTTTTTAAAAAATTAAATTTAGCTATAAATTATTTAAATTTAAGTTTTCTCAAGGTTGAGGTTTCTGCTTTGACTTAAAAGTGAATTATTTTGTATTTGTAAAATAAAATGTATTCTACCTTTGCATTTAAAAATGTTTTTTAAGAACATTTTACTGTCAGTCATATTACAAAGCAAAAGTCAGCCATTGAAAGTATCAAAAATTTTCCCCAAAATTTTCACTGACTTAGAACCCTGTGTATAGGGGATTGAACTCTTATTTGCTGCTACTCTGTATAAGCACCTACTAATGTGCAGAAATTGTGTCACTTTGATTTAAATATGGAATAAATGATCATACTCTGTGTTTTCATACTATAATCCCTGTCTTGGTTGTTGAAGACTTAAACATCTGATATTTGATAGCTAAATAGACTTTACCCTTTATTGGAATATTCTTATTCCAATATGTTTGCTCTAATGAACATAAACTTAGAAAATGTATACAAACAGTTTTTAATGCAACTTAAGCCACAAAGTGTTAATAATTTAATAAGCCTTTGTTTTCTCTTCAGATGTGTGGTCTGCAGGCTGTGTGTTGGCTGAACTGTTGCTAGGACAACCTATATTTCCAGGGGATAGTGGTGTGGATCAATTGGTGGAAATAATCAAGGTGAGAAGATTGGATCAGAATTTTTGAAGGAATCTTGTTGCTATTCTCTTAAGAATCCATATCTCTCATACACCCATGAAAAATTTAGGAAATGGACAATGGGATCTAAGGTCACAGAGCAAGTTCAGCTATAAAAGAAATATAAGAACCCAGCCTTTTGCTATCTAATTGAATTATTCTTCTCTTGTGTGATACTGGAAAAGCTATTTTGGCTATCTGATGCAAAAAAGAAATATATGTGTTATTGAAGATACTTAAAAGCCATAGATCACTAAAATGTATATAAACCAAATAAAAACACAAGCTGTGTCTATTTTTGCTCACCATGTGCTCTCTGCTTGTAATATTCTACCGAGCACATAGGAGATGCTTGTATTTATTCAATATTTAAATATTTATAAAATGAAAGTATGATATGTACTAGTAGAACGCTTGATAGAAGCATAATTTTGACTTATGGGTTTAATATAATTTTATTTATTAGGTCTATCAATACCTTTATTAAAAACACCAGATCCAAAGAATTATTATCTTAGAATTAATATTGTCTCTTAAGGAAAGGAGCACTGCAATTTTAAAGTTTTTAACACTTGAGATCTTAAATAAGTTCTCACCCCCATCAAAAATACCTGATGTCTCTATATTTAGACCACTAGATTGGTTGAAAGGTTATAGTTTGTCCAAAGCAATAACAACAACTGCCTGTTGGGCTTTATTCTTGATTTTCCAAATGTCTCATAGAAGTGAAAAATTAAAAATCTCCATAAAGGTTAAGTAGTCCAGTTCTCCATCAAATGAAAGAACCTTCTTAGTTACATTCCTGACAGTGGTCTTCAACTGTTTTCTTAAATAATTCCAACATCGGATACTTTGGAATACAGCCTTTTCTGTATCTGGACAGCTTCAATTTAGTTTTTATTGCACTGAGTGCTGGCTCCTCAGTAGCTAGTTATATCCTGGACTAAGGAGTAACTTATCATTAAGTTATATTAGAATCCTTGTACTGTATTTTATAAAAATATGTTACTTTTGATAAGATGATTTTCCTAGGTATCAGTGTATGCAAGTGTAGTTGAAAACACCAACATGTGAGCAAGAATCTATGTAATGTCTTAAGATATTTACCTGAGACCATTGGTATTTGCTGTGTTTTTTTTTTTTTTTTTTGTAACCATCGTTTAGTTTCAGATTGAAGCCTTAATTTTAGATCAACAGATCTACTTCCTTCCTGATTCTCACACTAAATTCAAATCTAAGTTCAGATAGTTTGATTTCCTTGTTTCTTAAAAGGCCTGTGTATATTCCTTATTATTATTAAAATTAGTATTCTAATACAGGAGTTGGCAAACTTTCTGTAAAAGGCTAGATAAAATATTAAAACACTTGTGGGCTAAAATGCAAATTAAGGATATCAGGTATATAACAAAAGAAAATATTCCACAAATTTTTCATTGATGAAATTCGAACTAATATAATAATTGAATAAAATGAGCCTGCTAATTAGAGGAATGGAATTTTTTGGGGGAGATGCTATAACATTTCTCTTAACTGGAGTTCAAAGTCAGTGTTTTGTATCATCAAAGTGATTGCAAATGGTTATCTTTAAAGTCCAACCATAGTTCATGAACCCTGCAAAAAACAGAGATTGGGCCATAGTTTGCTGATCATTATTTAGTACAACCAGTCAGCATTTCTTCTATCCCTGGGTTTTCAGTTACATAGTTCTTTGAGCATATTGCCATTCTATTTATCATATATGTTTGGAATATTAGAACTGTGTCATTTCTCTAGGATTATAGTTTAGAATTTTGTAATGATTTATTACTTGTCATTAGTTTTAACGAATTCATACATGATACAAATGAAATTGCTCAGGAAGCTAAGGTAGATATCTGTGGTAAGTATATATCTCATCCTTGCCATCATATCTTATAAACCTTTAAGTCCAGAGATTATATTACCACTTTTTGTCCTTGTAATTCAACTTTCTGCTCATATTGTTTTGTGCTTATTTAATTTTAGTAGAAACTGTTGGTTATTAATGGCTTAAGACTTTGTTTTTCTTTAGGGCTTATTTGTTGCAAGTTGGTCCATGATCAACTTGTCATAGTACACCAACTCTAAAATAAAACACTCTTTTCGTTTATATGTTATCTTGCTATCTTGTATTTATACATAGTCATCACCCTACTGAGGATGATATAAATAGAAGTAACATACCGGGGCAGTTTGGAATATCAAGCTTCTCAGTCCCTTTTACACTCTTAAGTAGTACTGCCCAGGATATATGAAATATCAATATTAGTTTACCACCTATTTGGTGACCTGAAGTTATACATTACATTGAGGTTAATAGACATGGGTGGGGGCGGTGTGTGCATACACACACGCTCGAGGTAAAGCTCTAAATCCTATTGATCCTGTCTATAGGTTAACTTTCAAAGTTAAACGTTATTAGGACATTTTATATTTTAAACAAACATTGTCATTTCTGCTAATTAGGACTTCAAAATAGATTTGAGTTTTCCATGAAAGGTGGTCTTACATGTGCCCAATTCGTCTCAATTTTTTTTGAAATGTTAGTCAATGTTTGGTAACTAGGGACTCTATGTTAGTCTGTTTTTCTCTGCCCAATAAAATAGATGCACTTCTCTCTGAATTTGAATGTATGCAAAAAATGAACAATTGTACAGCAAACTTCATAAATTTTATATGTGGTAGACTTGCCTAATTATTTTATAAACTTTCTGAGGAGGGACTTTGTTTTAATATCTGAGAGCACCAAAATAGTTTTCAGTAAATATTTAAATTGAACTAAGCTGTTAGGTCATTGTTCATTCATGAATTTGGATTACCTGTGAATTAATAAGAAAAGTTAGTGATTGTTGTAATTGTTGTTTATTAAATTTCATTGGCATGAATGTCCATGCCAATAATTTACAGAATGAGTAACACAAGAATTTTATAAACTGAGCTAACTCCCTACCTATTCTCTAATAAGAGTTTTACAAAATATTTAGAATAAAATTAGAATTTATATCGTCTGCAGAGTAAGTTAAAAGTATAAGGCAGAATGGAATTAAAAGTGTTGAAAAATCATTTTTAAGCTTGACAAACATTTAGCTTTCTGAGGTTGATTTCATATGTAAGATTATTAGAACAGAATCTCATTATGCCAGTTAACCCCTGAGTATCAAAAACTGCTTGGATTTTCAAAGCATTTGTAAAAAGGGACTTAAAATAAGATTTTTTTTTCTTACATTCTTCCTTAACATCCTAGTTAAAATAACCTTAAGAAATATCTGATGGTGTTTCAGACATCTAGATAAAAATAAAATATTTTGGGAGACCTTCTGTCAAGAATTCACAAACAGATTCCATTACATAACATGGTCCTTTGCCACCTCTACCATAGCAGTAGGGTTATTTAGAAAAAGAGTCTTCTGAAGGCTTGGAGGAGGTAGCATTTTTTAATAATGATAACTTTTTATAATTGTATACACTGTAATTTTTTATGCTCAGTGCAGAAAACATACCCAGACACAAATACAAAGAACAAAAGCAATCATTTTCTGTTCTGGCATGTCATGAAAAATAGCTTCTATGAATATTTTGATATGCTTTTCCTTGCATATGTATGTTAAAACAAAAATGCCATCTTTTTTTCCTAAATAATTAATTGTATTTTTCACGTGAAGCAGTGTATGTCGACTAAGTGATGTATTTAATAACTGTATAGATTCTGTTGTATGATTATATTCTGAATTACATAATTGATTCTGAGAATAATATCATAAAGGTGAGGTGATATATTATTACCTTTGAAAACCTGATATATTTGGCTTCTCAAAGATTTGATAATTAACTTCCTTATATAAATGACAGATGTCCCCAAAATTTCCCAGATGAATCAACAGCAGTCTAGAAGTTCTGGACCTGAGAATGCTGTAGGTTTTACTAATGATTTCTTTTCTCCCTGCAAATTTTAAAACATAAATTTCAAGTAAGGAAAGGTGAACTTTAGAGTTCAATTTTTAGATTAAAACATCATAAAACTGGAGTTCCTGGTGTGGCTCAGTGGAAATGAATCTGACTAGCATCCATGAGGATGCAGATTCAATCCGTGGCCTTGCTCAGTGGGTTAAGGATCTGGCATTACTGTGAGCTGTGGTATAGGTCGCAGACATGGCTCGGATCCCAAGTTGCTGTGGCTGTGGCATAGGCTGGCAGTTATAGGTCCAATTTGACTCCTAGCCTGGGAGCCTCCATATGCTGTGGATATGACCCTAAAAAGACGAAAACAAAAAACAGCAAAAAAACTCCTCACCAAATCCTGTGAGGAGGGGGAGACACAATTTAAAATATCATAAAACTGACTGAAAGAAATCAACCGTTCTGTAGAATTTAAGTTTTAAATGTATTAATATTCCTAGAGATATTCTTTGATTTACTCTGTAAACATTTATTTATGCTTAGCAATAATTTGATCATTTCTTTCTGGCAGAATTAGAATCCACCTCTTCATGATAGAATTCCTCTAGAGCTTCCAAAGTTTTAGTAACTACCCTTTTAAATCTGGATATATCTCTTTTAGGAAAACATGACACTAAACATATACTTGTTAAAGAAATTTTTATTGGAGTATAGTTGATTTACAGTGTATTAGTTTCTGGTATGTTAGCAAAGTGATTCACTTATACATATACATATATATTATTTTTCATTTGCTTTTCCATTATGGTCTACCACAGGCTATATAGTGGTTTGTATTTGCTAAGCCCACACTCTCAGTCTTCCCCCCCACCTTCTCCCTTGGCAAGCACAAATTGTTCTCTATGCCTGAGTCTGTTTCTATTTTGCAGATAAGTTCTTTTGTATCATTTTTATTAGATTCCACATATAAGTTATATCATATGGTATTTGTCTATTTCTGATCTACTTTGTATGATAATCTCTGGGTCCATCCATTGTTTCTGCATATGGCATTTTATTTTTTATGATTGAGTAGTATTTGTGTGTGTGTGTGTGTATTCATTCTGCATCTTCTTTATCCGTGTGTGTGTGTGTGTATTCTCTCCACATCTTCTTTATCCGTGTGTGTGTGTGTATTCATTCTGCATCTTCTTTATCCGTGTGTGTGTGTGTGTGTGTGTGTGTGTGTGTATTCTCTCCACATCTTCTTTATCCGTGTGTGTGTGTGTGTGTGTGTGTGTGTTCTTTCCACATCTTCTTTACCCATTCATCTTCCCCATGTCTTGGGGAATTTGGGGGACATTTATTATTTATATAAAGAAGTTAATTATCAAATCTTTGAGAACCCAAATATATAATTTCTTTTCAAAGGCAATAATATCACTTCACCCTTCTGATGAATCTAATTTCAAGACCTGTGTTTTACTAAAAAATCTGCTTCCTTTTTTTTGCAAAAGATTACAAATTGGAGAGCACTGATTGTTAACAGTTGAATGCTGTCAAAAGTAAACACTGGAACCTTGTACAAGGACATTTATTTTGTTAAAAGGATACTGAATATTTCATATTTATAAAACATAATTTTTAATTGTTTTACTGATACATATAATAGAAGGAAAGTGTGAAGAAAATCTTGGCTTGTGGTACTGCAGAGAACTATGTTAGTGATCCTCAAAGAAGCAAGATTTGCATGATGTGTGTATAAAATATTTGCTTTTCTTGGGGGTGGGGTAATAATGTTTTTAAAGTTTGGGAAATGTGGTGAGAATTTTTTTTTAACTCAAGAGCTCTGATTCCATACACAGCCCCCCACGCTTTCTGTATTACACTGCTAGTTTGAGCATACCATTGTGGCTGAGATTCACCTAGGAAAAAAAGTTCTTTGACCTCAGTGAATATGTTTTAACCAAGAATGACTTTTTCACTTTATGTTGAATATTTTGCATAATGAAAATAATAGTCACTTATTGAGAGGGGAGGAGGGGACTTGTTGCCAAGTAATTTTATTCAGGAAGAAAAAATGAGAGTCAAAACAGTCTTAAAAAAGAAGAGTAAAGTTATACTTCCCATTTTTTAAACTTTTTACACAGCTGCAGTAATCAAGACAGTGCATATACAATGGAATATTATTCAGCCACGAGAAAGAAAGACATCCTGCCATTTGTAACAACATGAATGGACGTTATAGAAGTTTGCTAAATGAAATAAGCCAGACAGAGAAAGGCAGCTACTTGTATGTAGGGTCTAAAAAGAAGAGTCAAGTTACAGAAACAAAATGGAAAAGTGGTTGCCAAGGGCTTGAGGATTGGGGTGGAGGAAATGAGAGGAAAGGTTGGCAAAGAGCACACAGACTTTAATAGATGAATAAGTTCTCTGAGGATGTAATGTGAAATGTGATGGCTGTGGTTGACAACACTATTAACTTCAATGTTTTCACCAAAAAAGAAAAGGGAATAAAGAAAAGTTTGAGGTGATGAATATAGTAATTAATTAGGTGGGAGAATCTTTTTTTAAATTTTTTTAAATTTCTCAAATGAATTTATCACATCTGTAGTTATATAATGATCATAACAAATCTGATTTCACAGGGTTTCCATCCCACAGCCCAAGCACATCCCCCAACCCCCCAAACTGTCTCCTCCGGAGACCATAAGTTTTTCAATGTCTGTGAGTCAGCATCTGTTCTGCAAAGAAGTTCAGTCTGTCCTTTTTTCAGATTCCACATGTCAGTGAAAGCATTGGGTATTGGTGTCTCATTGTATGGCTGATTTCACTTAGCATGATAATTTTTAGGTCCGTCCATGCTGCTAAAAATACCAGTATTTCATTCTTTTTAATGGCCGAGTAATATTCCATTGTGTATATGTACCACATCTTCTGGATCCACTCATCTGTCAGTGGACATTTAGGTTGTTTCCATGTTTTGGCTATTGTAAATAGTGCTGCTGTGAACATGTGTCTTTGCGAGTCGTGGTTTTCTCTGGATAGATGCCCAGGAGTGGGATTGCTGGATCAAATGGTAGTTCTATTTTTAGTTTTCTGAGGAATCTCCACACTGCTTTCCACAGTGGTTGCACCAATTTACAATCCCAGCAACAGTGTACTAGGGTTCCTTTTTCTCCACACCCTCTCTAGCACTTATTGTTGGGAGAATCTTTTCTTAATGCATATGCATATAAAATCATCACTGTGTACATTTTGTGTATCTTATAATTTTGTTAGTTAAATTTCAAGAAAGGGGAGGTGGGAGAGTATAGTCCTGGCACGAGCCCAGGCATATAGATCAATGGAGTAGAATTGAGAGTCTTAGAAATAAACATTTCCATTTATGATCCTTTTGACAAGGGTTCCAAGGCAAATTCAACAGGAAAAAAAATAGTCTTTTTAACATGTGATACTTGTGCAACAAGATATCCATATGCAAAAGAATTAAGTTGGACCCCTAATTCTCACACCATATAAAAAATTAACTCAAAATGGATACACCTAAACATAAGAACAAAACTATAAAACTCTCGGAAAGAAACAGGTATAAATCTTTGTGACCTTCAGTTAGGTAATGGCTTCTTAGATGTGACATGAAAAGCATTAAGTGACAATTGGAGTTCCTGTTGTGGCTCAGCGGAAACAAATCCAACTAGGAACCATGAGGTTGTGGGTTCGATCCCTGGCCTTGCTCAGTGGGTTGGGGATCTGGTGTTGCTGTGAGCTGTGGTATAGGTTGCAGACGGGGCTCGGATCTGGCATTGCTGTGTAGGCCGGCAGCTGTAGCTCTGATTTGATCCCTATTCTGGGAATCTTCATAAGCCACGTGTCCAGCCCTTAAAAAAAAAAAAAAAAAAAAGCATTAAGTGACAATAGAAAAAACCGATACTTTGAACTTTAAAACTACAAAATCAGAAAATTTGTGCCTCAAAGGATACCATCCAGAAAATTAAAAGACAACACATAGAATGAGAAAATTTTACAAATCATCTATGTGATAAGGGACTTGTATCCAGAATAAGGAACTCTTAAAACTCAACAATAAAAAGACACCCTAATTAAAAAATGGACAAAAGAGAGTTCCTTTTGTGGCACGGCAGAAACAAATCCGACTAGGAACCATGAGGTTGCGGGTTCAATCCCTAGCCTCTCTCAGTGGGTTAAGGATCCCGTGATGCTGTGTCTGTGGTGAAGGCCGGCAACTGTAACTCTGATTGGACCCCTAGCCTGGGAACCTCCATATGCCACAGGTGTGGCCCTAAACAACAACAACAACAACAAAAAAACAAACAAAATGGACAAAGGATCTAAATTGACAGTTCTCCAAAGAAAACATACAAGTAACAGTAAGAAGAAAAAAAAAAGCTCAGCCATGTCAGTCATTAGAGAAATGCAAACTAGTGAATACTCCATCACATTCATTAGAATGGCTAAAAAAAGACAGCAGCTACTGTTGATAAGGATGTGGAGAAATTGAAACAAAAAAATAGTTCTGCACTTCCTCAAAACATTAAACATAGTTACCATATGACCCAGTAATATGGAATGAATAGAAATAGAAATGAATTGAAAACTATCCACACAAAATCTTGTACATGAATGTTCATAGCAGAATTCTTTATAGCCAAAAAGTAGAAACATTTCAAATGCCCATTAGCTGATGAATGGATAAGGAAAATATCAGACACAGAAGACCAGGTTACAGGATTCCATTTATGTGAAATGTCCCAAATAAGCAGATCTGTAGTGGTCATTAGGAATTGGGAAGAGTGGAAATGGGAGTAACTGTTCATGGGTCCAGGGTTTCATTTTGAGGTGATAAACATGTTTTGAAATTATATAGCAGTTGATGGTTGTACACCTCTGTGGATATACTTTTAAAAAATCAGTTGTATGTTTAAAGGGATGCTTGTCATGATTATATGAAGTATATCTCAATTTTTTTTTTAAGTCAAAGAATGGGAACATTTACCTACAGGACTTTTGATAAGGTTTTGTTGTTTCCACTGTATTTTAAGGAAGGCAGTAAACTCTGACCATAGTTTTGCACAGGACCCACATCAAGTTAAGTGACAGATGGAAGAGAACACAGACACACAAAGGGGTCCTCCTGCACTAGTTCATCCTCCCAGGCTGAGTAAATCCTTTTCCAAGTTGTTCAATTGTGTTCAAATAACATGACTATTTGGTGCTTTTTCCTTCACTGATGTTCCTAATGGGATTTAAAGATTTGTGCTGCTATTGCTATAGCCTTTTTTTTCCTCCCAGGGGAGAGAAGGGTAAGAGGATTTTGCCTTTTGGAAATCAGAAGAAAACCCTGAGGTGGAAACATTGCATACACCCCCTCCCCCCAACACAAAGTTTCCTTATACCAAAACTTCACTCATATATTATAGGAAAGAGGTAGATAGAAACTGGATAAAACTGCATGTGTTGAGAATTAAGTATTTTAGCTACCTATATCCAGTGGATTTAAAAAAGGAAAACTTGTAAATTATAGGGGTATACAAAAGGGAATACATTTTATATCAATCCTGTGAAGGTAAAAATGTATGGTAATGATTCCATTATCAGTAGAGTACTGATATTTTGAAAAAGAATAACTCAGTGACATGTTTTCTAGTTTTCTAATTAGAGAAATTTGTCAGGTTTATGATATATGCAGTCAACCTGACAGTTATCCAATTTGAATAGATAGTTCTTTTATGCAGAAAAGAAGTGAAGATGTTTAATTATCCAGCCATACTATGTATAATCTCTCTTGGCCTGTGTTGTACAATTTTCATCTACTTATTTTAAAAGCTTTGATTAAATCCATTATGTATAGGCCTGGCCATGTATCCCTTTAGCCTTTCAGGGTGCATCTATATTAACAACATGTTGATTTATTAACCATCTGGGCTAGAACATAAAGAATCTTTGCCCTCAAGTTCAGAAACTCATTGAGAGGAGGAAGGGAAAAACTGAGATCAGTGGAGTAAGGCAGGTATGATCCCAGAAGCCTGAGCAGGGTACAAAGGCAGAAGCATCCTATTTGGAGGTAGTGCTATCTGAAAAGGCTTCATAGAAGAGGTAACTCTTCAGCTGAATCTTGAAACATGGAGATGTATTCTATTTAGAGAAGGGAAGGGACTGGAGGACATACATGCTAATTTGGATGAAGATACTTAACGTTGTCAGGTCTGTTGTGTCTTGTCTGTTGTGTAGTGCTTTATGGTTTGAGCCTAAGGTTCTGAATGGTGGGAATAGAGTATAAGTTTACCAGGAGAGAGAAGGCTGGAGCTGTGGGCATTGGCCTAAACATATTAGACTTAGACAGTTAAAAGTCACTGCAAGATTTCAAGCAGAGGATTAACAGATTTCTAATAGGATCTCGTTAACTTGGCATTTGCTTTAAAGGCTACATGTACAACTCTATTGTTGAAGTTTGGCGACCTCTGGTGTTGAGCAAGGCTCAACGCAAGGCTGGGAAAGAAATTGATTTCAATGCTTTTGTCAGATGATTTTTGGCTTTATTTCTTTGAAGATGCAAATCATAATTCCTGGCTTGTTATTATTTGTGTCTAGCTAAATTTGCAACTAGGTGAATGAAAAAATATTAAACATGATGGGATTGGGTACAGATTAAAAGGGATGAACAGCATCCCCAAAATCTTATGCCATGAATCTCTGGTTGTTTGAGTCTTTCTGCCTCGGTGATGTTTTAGGATGATGCACTTGACAAGTGCTTTTTTGAAATAAATGGAAAGATCTTATTCTAATAACAGATAACTGAGAGTGCATACTCTTCCCAATAGTGTGATAATTTTGAAAATCCCCCCTTTTATTCAGTTAAATATCATACTTTAAACAATGTGCATATAACATTATGTGCATTTTCTTTTCCTTTAAGTCATGGAGGGACTCTGTTTTTAGGAAATTCATAAATAATTACTATTTTTAAGTGTATCTTTAAAAGTTTGGGTGAAAAATTGCTCTTCTATCTCTTAAAATTCAGGGAAGCCCTAAGACTTGTTTTGTGTCTGAATAATAAAATCCATGTCAAACATACTTTTTAAAAATCTGTAAAATGTAAAGCTTAAGTATATGATTTCAGAGTTTCCAAATATAAATCAGCTGAAATAAATCAGCTGATAGAGAAATTTTCTCTAAACCTAATGGAAACAACATAAAACTAAGATAAACTCAGAAGTGGCAATCAAATAGTTGATTTATTGAAATGCTTTATTTTTGTTGTATTGATTGTAGATGTTGATGCATTCAGAATCTTAGGTTTTCATAAATAGTCACTTGTTTGCCTTTCAGCCTGTAATGTTGCCACCCATCCACTTCTCATCCTTATTCTCTCAGATTAGTTATCCAAATCATGCTGTTTTTCACTTCATACCTAGAGCAGATAAAATGTGCATCTGACTCATTTGCTTCCTAGATTCCTTAAGTAAAATAACCTCTTATCTCTCCCTCCAGAATCCTTTCTTGAATCTCTTCCTTACTCCAGTGGATTGTAGCACTTCACCTCACACATCATCTGTGTTCATTTTGTTGTATTGATCTTCATTATAGTTGATTTATAATGTACAGGTCTCTCTGCCCTAGAGCTCTGTGAAAGTAGGAACTCAATAAAAGTGTTTTAGGGAGTTCCCTGGTGGCCTGGCAGGTTAAGTGTTGCTGTGACTTGAGTCATTGCTCTCGTGGGTTTGATCCCTGGCCCAGTAACTTGTGCCTGCCTCAGGCGAGGCCAAAAAAGAATGAATGAAGGATTTAATGTCTCTTAATTATGTCTTACCTTAGCTTCTTATATTCCTTTGTATCTTAACTCATACCTTTGCTTTCTTAAAGACTACGCATACTGTATTTAAAACAATTCTGATTTTAGAGTTTAACAGATTGATACTTTTAATGGTAGCCTTAAAATAGCAACAGAATAAGGTTAAACATACCGTTGTATTTAATGTAGTAATAGCATCACCCAAAAAATGTTCTTGTGTACAGCCTAGGGTAACCAAATGTCCCAGTTTGCCTGGGACTGAGGGTTTCACCAGGTTAATCCCAGTGGGCTGAGACAGGTGATCACATTGTTCATGTCTCTTTGCAGTCTCCCATCTTCTGTTTCAGGTTATCATTGGTCTTTCCGTCACTACAGATTTGTTTTTCCTATTATAGAATTTCATATGAATGGAGTCATGTAGTATATTTCTTTTGTATCTGGCTTTTTTGTCTCAACGTTATGTTTTTGAGATTCATCCACGTTTTGTTTTTTTTAATTTACTTATTCTTTATACTGAGCTGTATTCTATGAATATACGACAATTTGTTTATCCTTTCATCTGCATATGGACGTTTGACTTGTTTTTTGGTTTTGACAACTATGAGTAAAGCTTCTTTGTTTATAGGTATTTTTGCAAACATATGTATATATTTCTCTTCATTAAATAACTAGCACTGCAATTGCTGGTCATATGATAAGTGTATGTTAACTTTATAAAAAAAAAAATCAAACTTTTCCAAAGCAGTTACACTACTTTTCACTCCCACCAGCAGTGTATGAGAATTCTAGCATTTTACATTATCATCAATACATTGTATTCATAATAATTTTAAATTTAGTCTTAAAATTGTTTTTATCTTTAGAAAATGTCTCCCTTTATTTCTGTTTAATTTCCTTGTCCTAAATTCTACAATCTTCCCATATTAATGAAGGCGTCCCATCTTTCTTATCATTAGTATTTGCATGGTATATCTTTTTTGCATCCTTTTACTTTTAACTACGTGTTTTTATAATTCATGTTATATGTTCATTTCTTATAGACAATATATACTTAGGTCTTTTTAATTGAGTCTGATAATTTCTGACTTTTAACGAGTATTTAGACCATTTACATTCAATGTAATTACCAATATGGTTGGGTTTAAGTATTCTACCTTGATAATTTATTTTCTTTTTATTGTTCCTTTTTTCTCTCTTTTACAGTTAACTTGTGGCTACAAAGAGTACTTTTTAAGCTAAACCTCCATGTTGCATTTTTTTATAGAGTTTGTTCTAAGATTGAAAATAGACTTCCTACTCTATCACCATCTGCAAGTAATAATGTACCACTTTGCATTTAAAGTAAGAATCTTACAACAGTGTGTTTCCATTTCCCCTTCCTATCTTTTGTGCTGTTGTTGTCATATATTTTATTTCTACAGTGCTTTATTATTTTGCTTTAAACACTGCTTTCTTCTAAGAAACTAAAAAGCAAGGGGGAATATCATACATATAGCTACATATTTACCATTTTTATGCTCTTTATTCCTTTGTATAGATAGAAATTTCCATTTGGCATTGCTTTCTTTCCTCCCGAAGTATTTTCTTGTAGTGAAAATCTCCTGGTAATAAACTCTCAGCTTTTGTTTGCCTAATAATGACTTTTGAAGGATATTTTCACTGGATATAGAATTTTTTGTTTTCCACTTTTTTATTTCTTTGGAAAAATCTCCATTTTCCTCTGACTTGAATTGTTTCTGATAAATCAGCTGTCATTCTTACTGTTGACTGTACAAAATGTCTCTTTGTTTTGGGAAATATTTTCCCCTTTATTAGTGGCTTTTATTAGTTGATCGTGACTTGTAATGTTTTTTATGTTTATACTACTTGGATTTCCTTGAGATTTTCATTGAATTTTCATCAAATTTGGAAAAATGTTGGCCACTATTTCTTCAGGTAGTTTTTCTACATCTGTTTCCTCAACCCCCTTTTCTAACTCCAATCACATATTCATGTTTTTATAGTCTTTTTTAACCTTCATGCTTCATGTTTCACCTTTGATAGCTTCTACTGTTTTTTGTTTGTTTCTTTAAGTTCACCATTTTCTGTGGTATCCAATCTGCTGTTAAATCTCCAGGGAAGTTTTCATTTCACATATCATATATTTTTTTTTCCTTTTTAGATCCGCACCCAAGGCATATGGAAGTTCCCAGGCCTAGGGGTTAAATTGGAGCTATAGCTGCCTGCCTGCCTACACCACAGCCACAGCAACATGGGATCCAACTTGCATCTGCGACCTACACCACAACTCACAGCAACGCTGGATCCCTGACACACTGAGTGAGACCAGAAATCAAACCCACTTCCTCATGGGTGCTAGTCGGATTCGTTTTTTCTGTGCCACATTAAGAACTCCCACACCTCATATTTTTCTTTTTTTTTAAGATTTTTATTTTTTCTATTATAGTGGATTTACAGTGTTCTGTCAGTTTCTGCTGTAGAGCACAGTGACCCAGTCACACATACTGCATTCTTTTTCTCACATTATCCTCTATTATGTTCCATCATAAGTGACTAGATATCCCTGTGCTGTACAGCAGGATAACAATGCTTATCCACTCCAAATGCAATAGTTTGCATCTACTAACCCCAGACTCCCAGACCCTCCCACTCCCTCCCCCTCTTCCTTGGCAACCAGTCTATTCTCCAAGTCCATGAGTTTGTTTCTTTTCTGTAGATAGGTTCATTTGTGCCATATATTAGATTTCAGATATAAGTGATAGAGTATTTGTCTTTCTCTTTCTGACTTACTTCACTTAGTATTAGAGTCTCTAGACATCCATATCATATTTATCAACTGTACAATTAATTACTCTGATTCTTTTGTGTTCTCATTATAATTGTTTTATAATCTTTATTTGTCAATTCTGTCGTCTCTGTCATTTTTGGATCCATGACTATTGACTCATTTCCCTGTGCCCCCCCCCCACACACGCTTGGGTCATATTTACCTTCTTTTTTAAGGAGTATTTAGTCAGTTTTCTATTTGTTTATACCTGGAGGGCAATTCTGGTATCAGTTACTTAGTAACGATTAGAAGCAGAAGTCCATAATACTGTCTTTTTTTTTTTTTAAGTAGTACAAGCCTATGCATGACATTCCAAAAGTATTGAACTACTGATGCAAAGTTTTACAGAATTGCACTGTGTTATATAAGGCTTTTAGTTTACATTAGAACACCTTAAAGTAGTTATGCCTCTCTTTTAGATAAGCATGATATTTATACCCAAAGCAGTTCTCTAACAATGGTTTCTGTTACTCAGGCCTTGAGATTAAAAATTCTAGACAATAAAATTACTTACAATGTGCACATCCAAAGAACTTGCCCATCATTTAACATTCCAGTCAAAGTTTTATAAATGTGGAACAACCACTAGGAAAATACTAAACTCATGTATTTGGTATTGCAGATATACTTAGACATGAGTAAACATGGGACTTATAGTGAAAATCTACAGCTAAGGGAACCTGAATGTGATTTATCAAAATTTCTAAGTTATTAAAAGAATTTTTATAAAAATTTATAAAACAGGTTTGATATTTGTTGCACTTTTTGATCTTGTTTAGCCAGTTAGATGCCTATATTTCTTCGTATTATTCTATTCTTGCCTAAGATCTATAATTCTTGATAATAACAGTTCAGGATACTTTTATTTAGTTGAATTACCCATGGTATGGGGATATTTTATTTAAGTCATTTTTTTTTTAAGTTGTCAAGAAGAGTCTAACTTTTTTGGTTTAACTTTTAACTATACCCTTGTGATCTTTTTTTTTTTTTTTTTTTCCTGTCTTTTGAGGGCTGCGCCTGCAACATATGGAGGTTCCCATGCTAGGGGTCATTGAATTGGAGATGTAGCCGCCGGCCTACGCCACAGCCATAGCAACTCAGGACCCAAACCACTTCTGTGACCTACACCACAGCTCACAGCAATGCCAGATCCTTAACCCCTGAGCAAGACCAAGGATTGAACCCATGTCCTCAGGGATACTAGTCAGGTTCATTAACCACTGAGCCACAAAGGGAACTCCTACCCTTGTGATCTTATAAAATCTGAATATATCCTGCACAATACTAAAGGATTCAGATTTTATTTTGTGGTACAACCAATAGAGTTTAAGAAAGTGATTTTTCTTTTTCTTTTCTTTTTTTTTTTGGCCACACCTGCAGCATGTAGAAGTTCCTGGGCCAGGGAGCCAATCATAGCCACAGCTGCAGCAATACCAGATCCTTTAACCCACTGCCCCAGGCTGGGCATCAAACCTGCACCTCCATAGTCAGATTCCTTACTTGCTGCACCACAGCAAGAACTCCAGAGTATCTATAAATTTTAAGTGAGAAAATTAATATACTTGGCACAGAATTTTTTCATACTTGTTACTCAAATATTTTTTTTGTTCTCTTCTTTCCCTCACTGATATGCTTCTTAAAAAGAGACTTATATGTGCTATCTTTACTTACTCATTTCAGATGATTATGGTCTGCTTGCTCTTCTCATGACTGATCTCACCAGGGTCAGAAAGAAAGTCTTCATGGCCAGCATTAGCAAGCACCTCTGGGGCTTTATTTTACTTAGGCTTGTTGTGTCAGATTCATACCTCTCTGTCCTTTAAATGTTTACTTTCCTAGTCCTCCCTCGTATCATCGTCTGTGGGACCTCTTCCAATCTCTCAGACTTTTGTCACAGCCTTCTTTTAAAACTTCCCTTTTTCCATGTGTTTGTGTCTTTTGAGTCCCCATCTGTGGCACTGTTCTCCTGTTACTCTCACAGCTGCCCAGCACCTCTGCAGCAGGTGTTTCTCTAGCCTCAAACTCTCTTCTAAATGACATGCTTAATATCCACCACTTGGTAGACAACTCCCCCAGGTTCTTCTTGAATATCTTAAATGCTGTTTCCTCTTATAGCTGTATTCCTTCTTACTTAATAGCAACATTTTTCACAACTACCAAAGTAAAAAAACTTAAATTGTTTGTCCTCCAAGTCAGTAAACAGATACCTCAAAACCATCTACTAAAATTGGGTTGCCAGTGATGAGATTGAAATTATGTTCTAGAACTGCTTCTGATTAGCCCTGACCTCTGAAAAGTTGCTCTTTCTGGGCATTAGTTTTTCTCATCCCTAAAAATGTTTAGACTATATCAACAGTTGCCACTAGGACCTAGGGACCAAATGAAGTCTGCTGCCTATTTTTGCAAATAAAAGTTTATTATGTCTGCTTTGCGTAACAGTTGTACAGTTGACTAGTGGCAGAGGATCTGTGGGCCACAAAGTCTAACATATATACTCTATGGCCCTTAAAAAAAAAGTTTGCTGACCTCTGGACTGGTGGCTCTCCCATCTACTTTACATCTCTATTAGCCAGCCTTGGGAGAATGTAGTTTTAAGATTTAAAAATGAGAAGAAAAAAGATTGGAGAAATTATTATAGTAGTTGAATACTTGGCAAGAGAAATTAAATATAGAACAGACTGTGACATTAGAATCCTTGTTTCCCCATCTTAGTGGTTCAAGGTCATGTGTAACAAAGGAATAAGATTTCTGTTGCCACTTTGTGATGACATGCTAGATTATTTGGTTAATTGCTTTTTACTGATTGATAATGCAAGGATGGACCTAGAAACTATCATACTAAGTGAAGTTAGTGAAAGACAAACATCATAATGATACCACTTGCATGTAGAATCTAAAAAATGTATACAAAGAACTTACTTGCAGAATGAAACAGATTCACAGACTTTGAAAAACTTGTGGTTACCAAAAGAAAGAGGTGGTGAGGGCAGAGATGACCAGGGGTTTAGAACTGACATAGGCACACTGAAGTATATGGAATGATTGGCCGGTGGGGACCTGCTATATAGCACAGAGGACTCTACCCAATATTCTCTGATAATCTGTGTGGGAAGAGAATCTGAAAGAGAATTGATGTGTGGGTATGTATAACAAAATCACTTTGTTGCACAGCAGACATTATCACAACCTTGTAAATCAACTATACTTAATAAAACATTGAAAAAATGAAAAAAAATATGGAGTTCCCATTGTGGCTCAGCGGTAATAAACCCAACTGGTATCCATGAGGACGTGGGTGTGATCCCTGACCTTGCTCAGTGGGTTAAAGATCTAGGGTTGCTGTGAGCTGTGGTATAGGCCAGCAGCTGCAGCTCCAATTCAGTCCCTAGCCTGGGAACTTCCGTATGCTGCATGTGCAGCCCTAAAAAGCAAAAAAAAGAAAAAGAAAAAAATAATTGATAATGATTATGTCATTGATTCCACTTACTACTTAGTAATTAAGTTTCTTAAAAGTCACAAATATCCACATTTTGACAGTAAGAAACACAGTTAAATCCTGACCACCCATTATAAGTATAATTAAGAATCTGGAGTCCCGTCGTGGCGCAGTGGTTAACGAATCCGACTAGGAACCATGAGGTTGCGGGTTCGGTCCCTGCCCTTGCTCAGTGGGTTAACGATCCGGCGTTGCCGTGAGCTGTGGTGTAGGTTGCAGACGCGGCTCGGATCCCGCGTTGCTGTGGCTCTGGCGTAGGCTGGTGGCTACAGCTCCGATTCAACTCCTAGCCTGGGAACCTCCATATGCTGCGGGAGCGGCCCAAGAAATAGCAACAACAACAACAATAACAACAACAAAAGACAAAAAAAAAGAATCTTTTTATATTATAAATATTCATCAGAGCGATTATGTGGCACAGTGGGTTAAGGATCCAGCATTGTCTCTGTGGCAGTGTGGATTTAATCCCCAATGCTGCACAATGAGTCAAGATCTGGCATTGCTGCAGCTGTTGTATAGGTTGCATCTGTGACTCGGATTTTATCCCTGGCCCAGGAACTTCCATATGCTGTGGGTACAAACAAAAAGTATGTTGGGGGGGGATTGTTTCCCATTGTAGTAAAAAAATTTTTCGTATCCATGCAATAGTATATATTGAAGGAGGATTCTAGATGTGTAAAAAATGCTTAGATTAAAAGGTCATAAATATTGAATCTTAGTTAACTGTATGTATGTGGACATGTACTCATGTCTGTAACTGACTTTCAGATGCATCAAAAAATAAGGTTAGATCCATATATAGATAGAAGGATAGAAATGTGATGTACCAAATATGGTAAAATATTAATTATAGAATTGAGGTAGTTGGTATAAGAGGAGGTGTTTTCCACCATTAAGGAAAAAGACAACTTTTCTCCTGTTTGAAATTTTTCATGTATAAAATTTTGGATAAATGTTTAGCTCTAAGTGGCTGTGAGAAAATGAGTTCAGGGAGAATATGGGAGTGAATACACATATGCACACATAGTATATACCTTCTTGCTTTCATGTAAAATTATTAAAATTTGTATATTTATCAAACCTTATGTATATGTCGTATGTTTCCCAGTTGTTTTATTGTATATTTCACAAATTTACTTCCACTGGGAATAGTCTTAGGTTATAATAAAAAACATGTAAGAATTAGAACATTCACTTCAAGGAGCATCCTACCTTTTCATTACACAGTGTGTAATTATGGGAAAATCAGCAAAATGGCTAAGTTCACATGATATCCATTCACCCATGCAGTAAAAGGATGCATTTACTAATGGACAGCATACAGTCCTCATTTCTTTTGGCATTCTTACTAGTTTGTAAGGAGTTAGGACCATGCCTTGTATTAACAAAGTAATGAATAAATATAAGAAGACTACACACACACAAAAATATTTGAGTGGGCATTTCTTAAGCATCATTTTGTTTATTGTGAAACATACTGTAATACAAAAATATATTGAAATATATTGTTTTAAGCATAATAATAAAGTGAATATCCATGTAACTACCATTCCTGCTAAGAATTACAATTTGGAGTTCTCTTGTGGCACAGTGGGTTAAAGGATCCGGCATTGTCTCTGTAGCAGCCACGGTTGTTGCTGTGGCGCAGGTTGGATCCCTGGCCCAGGAACTTCCACATGCCACATTTGCAGCCAAAAAAAGAATTAGAGGAACTACTTACACTCATACCACTCACTCTTGCTACATCCACTTTATTAAGCTAAATAATCTGCTTGATTTTCCTAGTGAATATACCCTTGCTTTTGATTTAGTTTTTCTATCTAAACTAAAATGTAAGTTTAGTGTTGCTTGTTTTTAAACTTTATGTAAGACAGTTATAATGTATGTATTCATTATTGAATGAAAACTTAACCGCTGCATGAGATTCATCCATAAGGTATGTGTTGCCCTAGTTCATTTATTTTCCTTGCCAATTAGTTTACCATTGTATGACTATATCACTATTTATTTATTAATTCTATTTTTGAATTTGTGCTTTTGTCTACAATGTTGTATATATACTCCTTAAAATGGGATTAGTGGATTGTATCATCATTGAAGGTATGCATTTTTAGATAATTTTTTCCACATCATTGCTGTTATTTTTCTTTCTTTCTTTCTTTCTTTTATTTTTTTATTTTTTTCCCTGCTGTACAGCATGGGGATCAAGTTACTCTTACATGTATACATGTTTTTTTCCCACCCTTTGTTCTGTTGCAATATGAGTATCTAGACATAGTTCTCAATGTTACTCAGCAGGATCTCCTTGTAAATCTATCCTAAGTTGTATCTGATAACCCCAAGCTCCTGATCCCTCCCACTCCCTCCCTCTCCCTCTGGGCGGCCACAAGTCTATTCTCCAAGTCCATGATTTTCTTTTCTGTGGAGATGTTCATTTGTGCTGGATATTAGATTCCAGTTATAAGTGCTATCATATGGTATTTGTCTTTGTCTTTCTGGCTCATTTCACTCAGTATGAGAGTCTCTAGTTCCATCCATGTTGCTGCAAATGGCATTATGTCGTTCTTCTTTATGGCTGAGTAGTATTAGTATTCCATTGTGTATATATACCACATGTTCCTAATCCAATCATCTGTTGAGGGACATTTGGGTTGTTTCCATGTCCTGGCTATTGTGAATAGTGCTGCAATGAACATGTGGGTGCACGTGTCTCTTTTGAGTAGAGTTTTGTCCAGATAGATGCCCAAGAGTGGGATTGCAGGGTCATATGGAAGTTCTATGTATAGATTTCTAAGGTATCTCCAAACTGTTCTCCATAGTGGCTGTACCAGTTTACATTCCCACCAACAGTGCAGGAGGGTTCCTTTTTCTCCACAGCCCCTCCAGCACTTGTTATTTGTGGACTTATTAATGATGGCCATTCTGACTGGTGTGAGGTGGTATCTCATGGTAGTTTTGATTTGCATTTCTCTTATAGTCAGAGATGTTGAGCATCTTTTCATGTGTTTGCTGGCCATCTGTATGTCTTCCTTGGAGAACAGTCTATTCAGGTCTTTTGCCCATTTTTCCATTGGTTGATTGGCTCTTTTGCTGTTGAGTTGTATAAGTTGCTTATATATTCTAGAGATTAAGCCCTTGTCCATTGCATCGTTTGAAACTGTTTTCTCCCATTCTGTAAGTTGTCTTTTTGTTTTCTTTTGGGTTTCCTTTGCTGTGCAAAAGCTTTTCAGTTTGATGAGGCCCCATGGGTTTATTTTTGCTCTAATTTCTATTGCTTTGGGAGACTGACCTGAGAAAATATTCATGATGTTGATGTCAGAGAGTGTTTTGCCTATGTTTTCTTCTAGGAGTTTGATGGTGTCCTGTCGTATATTGAAGTCTTTCAGCCATTTGGAGTTTATTTTTGTGCATGGTGTGAGGGTGTGTTCTAGTTTCATTGCTTTGCATGCAGCTGTCCAGGTTTCCCAGCAATGCTTGCTGAATAGACTTTCTTTTTCCCATTTGATGTTCTTGCCTCCCTTGTCAAAGATGAATTGACCATAGGTGTCAGGGTTTATTTCCGGATTCTCTATTCTGTTCCATTGGTCTGTCTGTCTGTTTTGATACCAGTACCACACTGTCTTGATGACTGTGGCTTTGTAATATTTTTTGAACTCTGGGAGAGTTATGCTTGCTGCTTGGTTTTTGTTTCTCAGGATTGCTTTGGCGATTCTGGGTCTTTTGAGGTTCCATATAAATGGATTGTTTGTTCTAGTTGTGTGAAAAATGTCACGGGTAATTTGATAGGGATTGCATTGAATCTGTAGATTGCTTTGGGTAGTATGGCCATTTTTACAATGTTGATTTTTCTAATCCATGAATATGGAATATCTTTCCATTTCTTTACATCTTCTTTGATTTCTTTGATTAAAGTTTTATAGTTCTTGGCATATAGGTCCTTTACCTCTTTGGTCAGGTGTATTCCGAGGTATTTGATTTTGTGAGGTGCAATTTTAAAAGGTATCGTATTTTTGTATTCCTTTTCTAATATTTCATTGTTAGGATACTGAAATGTGACTGATTTCTGAATGTTAATCTTATATCCTGCTACTTTGCTGAACTTATTAATCAGTTCAAGTAGTTTTGGGGTTGAGTCCTTAGGGTTTTCTATGTATAGTATCATGTCATCTGCATACAGTGACAGTTTGATGTCTTCTCTTCCTATATGGATGCCTTTTATTTCTTTGGATTGTCTAATTGCTGTGGCTAGGACTTCCAAAACTATGTTGGAGAGCAGTGGTGAGAGTGGGCATCCCTGTCTTGTTCCAGATTTGAGTGAGAAGGCTTTCAGTTTTTCTTCATTGAGTATTATATTTGCTGTGGGTTTGTCAGAAATGGCTTTGGTTATGTTGTTATTTTTTTTTTAGCACTTAAAAGAATCAAATGGGAGTTCCTGTCATGGCTCAGTGGTTAACGAATCCGACTAGGAACGATGAGGTTACGGGTTCGATCCCTGGCCTCACTCAGCGGGTTAAGGATCCAGCGTTGCTGTGACCTGTGGTGTAGGTCACAGACGCAGCTTGGATCCCGCATTGCTCTGGTTCTGGCATAGGCCAGTGGCTCCAGCTCCGATATGACCCCTAGCCTGGGAACTTCTACATGCCTCAGGTGCCTCCCTAGAAAAGACAAAAAGACAAAAGAAAAAAAAAAACAATCAAATGGTGTTGCATTTAGGGGGCAGAAGTATCAAAAATTTCACTCTCTTTTTTTCCCACTCATTTCCCTTTTTCCCAATATGTACACACATACACACTTCATCAAGGGTCTAGTACAGAATGTAAGGGCTTGCTTTATTATTTAAAAATAAAAGCTAAGTTAAGATTCCTTTTAGCCTTCATATTTTTTTTAAGTATGGATAATTCCTGAATTATAAATGTCTGATAGCTACATCCATAGAGACCAGAAATTTCCCTTCCTAATTATACGTTCTCTCTCTAAAGCTGAAGTTTGACTACAAGAAGGAAAGAAAGTTGTATAGCTGGAAATATAACTGGAAAATTTCCTAGTACCTCTTTATAATGCTTTCCTCCACCCCCTCACAACCTTTGATCTTCTTTCTGTCACTATAGGCACAAAATTTTCTAGAATTCCATATGAATTAAGCTATACAATAGATACTTTTTTTGGTCTGGCTTCATTTGCTCTGTATGGTTATTCATTTTCTTTTTAACTGAGTAGTATTCCATTGTATGAATATACTACCATTTGTTCGTTTACCATCTGTGGACATTTGAGTTATACCCATTTACTGGCAGTTGCAAAAAGATACTATGCACATTAGTATCCATGTCTTTGTATGGACACATTCTTTTGGTTCTCTTGGGTAAATACCTAGGAGTGAGAATGATGACTATATATTTAACTCTTTAACAATTCCACCAGAACTGGATGAGAGTTTCAGTTGCTCTACATTCTCACCAACACATATTATATATATATAAAATCAATCCTTTTCATTTTAGATTTTTAGTAGGTGGTTATCTTATAGTTTCAATTAGCATTTCCATAATGGTCAGTAATGTTGATCATCTTTTCATATGCTTATTTGCCATCTCTGTGTCTTCTTTGGTGAAGTGTCAGGTCATATCTTTTGCCCATTTTATTGCATTGTCTTTATTGTCTGTAATTCAAACCTTTTTTGAATTATAAAGAGTCTTAGTGTATTCAAGATACAAGTCCTTTGAATATGTTTTGCAAATGTTTTCTCAGTCTTGACTTTTGTTTTCTTAAAAGTGTCTTTTGAGAAATAGAACTTAATATTTTAAGTTCTGAAGTTGTAATGAAGTCTAGAGAATTAGAAACAACTCTTACTTTGCCCTGATTATTCACCACAAATCAAGTACTTAATCATTACATTCTATTCCTTCTGTGAAGTTATGCTTGAATCGTAAATGACTTGATATTTTATTTCAACAAACTTGTTTTATACCAGGCCCTAGAGTTATAAAGATGGGTCATAAATGCCATCTTTCTTTAAAGTGCTCCTTTTATTATTTGATGTTTCTTCCCATCACCTGTTTTGTGCAGCCACATCCATATATTTTCCTTGTCTAGTGCCTAATACAGCTCTGGAGTCAATAAAGTATTTGATATTTTCATCTTGTATTATAGTTAAACTTTTTGCCACACACAAATATGTAAGTTTTTCATAGAGGAAACCTCTTGTTCTTTGTATCCTTCATACTTCATGGTGTGGTTCCTGGTACATGGAGATACTCACTTAATATTCAGTGATTGAATGGGGTTATTGATGACCATGTTTGAATAAGAGTCTCATATTTATTCATTGCTAATAAAACTTTTGGCTTACTTTACTAAATGGATAAAAGATATTTTCATTTCACATGCCGTCATTGCAATGAATTGTTTTTCTAGACAAAATGAAGATACCTGATTTTTACTTGAATATTTTGGAATTATCTTTATTTTACAACCCTGATTTAACACTATTATTATCGTAAAAGTCTGTAGAGGATAGTGTAGCATGGGTTCTGTAGTCAGAAATTAAAATATTTTGTAACGTTTGCTTTATTTAATGAGTTACATATTTTACAACTTGGGAATTCCTTTTTCTGGAGAATCCAATACATTAAAACATAAAGACTATTTGAAAGTGTGAAGAAAAATATGACAATAACATGCTTTCTTTATGCAGGTCCTAGGGACACCAACAAGGGAGCAAATTAGAGAAATGAACCCAAACTACACAGAATTCAAATTCCCTCAAATTAAGGCACATCCTTGGACTAAGGTAAGTCAAAAAGAGTTTTTTGAAAGCACATTAACCAGTAGTTAACTAGTATTTGGATTTCTCATTGTTCTTAAATTAAACTATTTTGAGACTAGATAGCTGCCAGAGTAAAAAGTGCAATAGCACTTCTGCACATAAAAGTAGTTGTGTAGTTGTACTTCAGTTTTTCATTGACTGCATATAGTTTCATCCTCATTGACTTCCTGTAGAAAGTTTCCAGCTTGGGTTTTTATTTATAGGGCGAGGGTAGTACATATATGTAGCAGTCAAATAAAGAATTTGATTAGGAGCAGGATCCTGTATATAAATTTTGGCTACTTAAAATTCAGGAGTAATTTCTTTACATAGAGGTGCTTATACCTTTACATAGAGGTGCTTATACCTTTACATAGTTAGGGGTTCAATACCATATGGCATATGAAGATGTACATTTTATATATTTTTTTATTCTCTTTTTAAACTATTAATACAGAGATCTTATTGTAGATGGTTTTTTTGCTTTTTAAGGCTGTATGTATGGCATATGGCAACGCCAGATTCTTAATCCACTGAGTGAGACCAGGAATCAAATCCTAGTCCTCAGAATACTAGTTGCGTTCGTTACCACTGAGCTACAACAGGACTCCCTATAGATGGCATTTTGTGTTTTTCTTCTCATTTACTTTCCTGTTTGTGTTTTGGGAACAGGAATAAAATGATGACTTGATCTTACTAAGAGCATACATTGAAAGCAATTGATAGGTCAACAGGATGTCACTAGTCATTGGAAATGCCTAACCTCAACATTTAGATGGAATCAATTCTAAGAGCATAAGTACTAACTTAGAAGAAAACTTTTTATTTTTTGCTTTGATACTTAATTGAAATGATTTTAGAGAGATTTTATGAAAAAGATGTTTTCCTATCAGTTTGATTATGAGCTTGTATGCAGAAGAAAAAAGAATCTCAATAGGGTTTATACTAGAGTGGATCACTCATTTTACAGATTCCCATACTCTAGCTAAACATACCGAATGACTTATACACGATTCCATAGGTAGCTGTGACAAAGCCAATAAGAGGTGAAGTAATTTATAGCCATAGGTGCAATAAATTACATCCCAGATTCGAAGTATCTCTCTCTCTAACTTGTATTATGATGCAAGTTATTTTCCTTCAAGTTATCACTATATTCACTTCTCTTCACCTCACCTTCAGATAATCCTCTTCTTACTAATAATTTATTATTTAGAATCAAAGACCTTAGTAGTATTTTGGGTGCCAGAATTATAGATTGTAGCTTTCTCTGATCAAGATAGTTTCCTCTTTGATCTTTTTAATTACAGTTTGTTTTGACTCTGGATCAGAAGATATTTAGGGTCTCTCACTGGTTCTAAACTCAGAGAATCCTACATGGTCTATTTGGATTTAGAGGCTGCGTTGCAGTTTACATCCAGCAAAGTTACTCCAAGTTGAAGTGTTTATAGTAAGTGATTTGTAGTATACTATGATTTCAGCCATGTTAAAGGGAAACAAAAAGCAAAGAAAATTCGGTGTATTGAATTAATACAGGGAAATACCCCAAAATGCCAACAGTAGGTTGGGTAAGAAGAGTGTAGGTGATTTTATTTTCTTTTTCTCCTTTTCCATATTTCCATATTTTCTTTAATAAAGCATGTTATTTGTTATGAAGAAAGAAAAGTAAAGAGTTCCTGTTGTGGTTCAGCGGTGATGAACCTGGCTAATATCCATGATGCAGGTTCAATCTCTGGCCTCGCTCAGTGGGTTAAGGATCCAGCATTGCCGGGAGGTATGGTGTAGGTCGCAGACATGGCTCAGATCCTGCATGACTGTGGCTGTGGTTATTGCCAGCAGCTGCAGCTCCAGTTTGACCTCTTGCCCAGGAACTTCATATGTCATGGGTACAGCTCTAAAAAGTGGAGGGGGTGGGGGGAAGAAAAAGAAAAGAAAAGCTCTTTTGGGTTTAATCTAATCTAAGTATTCATCACATGACCCCCTGATACAGAGTTTGTGAGCAACATAATGCTGAAATGAAGGCATGAGATCTTATTTAGCAGCCCTTATCCTTTTTTTTTTTTTAAATCAAGACTGCCACCATTATTAGTTTGTGTCATATTCTGCATTTTCCTCAAGGAATGATCTATTATAATTACCAGGCAACAGAAGATTTGTGATGAATTTGCATACTTTGTACCTTCCTTTTCTCTTGTGCGTTCTTGATGTTTCTATATCACACGCTAATGTTTTTCAAACTTGAATAATCTATACAAAGCCCTTTTATTTGGAGTTCCTGTTGTGGTGTGGTGGAAACGAACCCAACTAGTATCCATGATTAGTGTCCATGAGGATGTAGGTTCCATTCCAGTCCTCGCTCAGTGGGTCAAGGATCTGGCATAGCCATGAGCTGTGGTGTAAGTCACAGACACAGCTCGGATCCTGAGTTGCTGTGTCTGTGGCCTAGGCTGGCAGCTCTAGCTCTGATTCCACTCCCCAGCCTGGGAACTTCCATATGCCTCAGGTATGCCCTCCCAAAAAAAAAAAATCCCTTATATTTGTTTTACGTGGGTTTCCATTCCTGTACCATGTGTAGAATAATAACTCAATTCTCCCACCTTCTTTGTCTCTTCAAATGCCTGTGAATTCTTCATTCATATATGTGACGTAATTTGGTTCTCACTTGGTACAAATGCATTTATTGTATAATTGTACATTTATATCACTTTCTCAGTGCACAAATATAGGTTGGTGTTATTGTGGTTGTAAACACAAAACCAAATTTAGACTCAGAAATTCCAAACCACTACTTTGTCATCTAGATGATCCAGAATATACTCATATTGATTTTTAAAAATTAGTTACTATCAAAATGAAAATAAATTTTAAATTACTAGAAGGATCTTGTTCCCCTCTCCCTCTGTTATGATAGTGGACACCAAGTTGAGGAAAGCTTTCTTTTGCTAGGCAGCCAGTGGAGTTATTTTTAAACATACAAAATGTTGTTCTCTAGAGAGCTTTTTTCCTTTGATGGGCAGGTAAATGGCAGTTGGAGACCAAAAGCTACTTTGTTTTTATTGAGGTTTTTTGTTAAAACCCACTTTAGCCCTGTTTCCTCGAAGCTGTGAGCATGTAAACCTTTTTTACCTGTGCTGTAGTGTATGTAGTACAACTATTTCCCCAGAACTGGGAGTTTTAGTCTCAAAAAAGTAGGCAGACATAAAAATCAAGAACAAAAATGTCTTCTGTGGAAACATTGAGGTGAGAGTATTCAGATATGTAAGATAGAAAGCAGAAGAACAAAACAATGAAATGGTCTCAGTGTGATTTGTGGCAGAAGTCTTGAGAATTTAGAAATCCAGTAAAATGCCCTTGACTATTACTTAATGGCCAGCACAACCTAATTCATTGAAAAAGCATTTGTGGGAGTTCGTGTCATGGCTCAACGGTAACGAACCCGACTAGTATCCGTGAGGATGTGGGTTCAATCCCTGGCCTCGCTCAGTGGGTTAAGGATCTGGCATCACAGACACTGGTGTAGGTCACAGACACTGCTCAGATCCCACGTCGCTGTGGCTGTGGCATAGGCCAGCAGCTGCAGCTCCAATTAGACCCCTAGCCTGGGAACTTCCATGTTCCTCAGGTGCAGCCCTGGAGAACGAAACAAGAAAAGAAAAAGCATTTGTGGTTTAAGTTGTAATGGAAATATGTATTAATGTTTTGAAACAGGGACCAATACTGTGAGTGAGTGTGGGGAGAAAAAATACCTCCCCTTTGGTGAAAGCTGTATGCCTAAAAGAAAAAAGCCAGATGGGAAGCAAAATGAAGTGATAACAAAAGTAAATTGAGATTGGAGTTTGGTTGGAAGAAGAGAGGAAGCTTAAATTCTGCATTTAGTACTTGAAGATTTTTAAATGACAGCTTTGTTAGGCATGAAGTAAGGATCCAGTTTAAGCACTGCTCCTACTGTTTGTGACTTAAGATTTTTTCTTTTGCAAGGTAACAATTAGCCATTGTGTCTTTTTCTCCAGATCCTTTTGAAAATAAGGTATGCATATAAAAGATTATTTCATTTTAGTTTAGAATAAATGTAAAGATTGTACCTCCAGTGTAGTTCTATAATTTGTCCTTTCTATATCCACTGCCCTGACTTTAGTTTAGACCATCATCATATTGTAGAATTGTTAAAAACAACCTCCTACCTCCTAACTGATTGCCCTCCTTCCTATCTTTCACATCCCTATTACTGTCAAAGTTAGCTTTCTTAAAACGTCCTCTTGGAGTTCTCTTGTGATGCAGCAGTTTAAGGATCTAGCGTTGTCCCTGCTGTGGGACAGGTTCAATCCCTGGCCCAGAAACTTCTGTATGCAACAGGTACAGCCAAAAAAAAAGCACATGTGATACTGTTACTCCTGTTAAGTTTTTTTCTCTGATTCCTCATTGCCTTTAAGAATATTTGATGTACTATGCCCATGGCAAGAGTCCCAACTGCATGTTCCTTCACACTCTTTACTGTCTGGGTTTGGATGACAGATTATCCTATCACTCTGTTCCTAATCATTTCTGCTTTTTCTTTCCAGGAAAGCAAGAGATTTAGTTCTTTGTCCTGCTTTTAGTTTTTCTTGAGGCATCTAGTCAGTTAACCAGTCTTTCCCAAGGTCTTCAGCTCTTCCACCCATAAATGCATATATTTAGGCAATGAATTTAAAAGCTTAGTATTTAGGGAATTCCCATTGTGCTCAGTGGCTTAAGAACCAAACTAGAATCACTGAGGATGCAGGTTCAATATCTGGCCTCACTCAGTAAATTAAGGTGTTGCCACAAGTTGTGGCATAGGTCAAAGATGCACTTGGATCCAGTGTTGCTGTGGCTATGGCTTAGGCCTGCAGCTTCAGCTCCAATTTGACCCCTAGCCCAATAACTTGGATATGCTGCAGGTGCAGCCCTATTAGTGCCTAGGTAGGGTGGATTATGGGTTTCTAATAAGGTTATATTGTAATAAGTATGAAATAAATATATGTTCATTCTCTATTTTGAACCTGATTCTGTTAACATTTTTGTTTAAAAGTTAAAACAAGTATTCCCCCTTTATTCCAATAACAGACAATCCTGTGAAGTTGGGTAACACAGATATCTACATATTCTTTTAGAGTAATGGAATTCATAAATGATATCTGGTTAGTGGAAGGAAGTAGAGAAGAATCCCAAGGGAACTGAACTATGGCTATTTAATATGTTAGCTACATATGAGAGAGGTGTCCTGTTCAGTTTGAAGGGATCATGCAGTCATGCTGAATTTTTTGGTCTAATCAAACTATTCACTTAATTGTTCCCTAGAGAAGCCACATTCATTTCTGCCTCTTGCTAGTGTCTTTTTTTCACACTTAGAATGTTCTTCTTTTCTCCTTACCAAGTCTTGACCTTTTCTCAAGACCTCAAATCTCACTTCTCCTGTGAAAAATTGTCTAATTATACAAGCTCTACACGATTATTCCCAGTGCATAACTCTAGTAGTACCAACCACATCATACAATATGTATTATAGAAGCTTCTGATTTCTCTTTTGTAATAGTAATAATAAAATGAATTTCAATTGCCTCAAAATGTTTGTTGCTAATTTTTTGGCCTACATGATAGTCTGCTTAATAGTTAAGTGTCTGTAGTATATGTGAGGACCATGGCTCTTTGGTTAAGTACCCCAAAAAGCATTATCTTCAAAAATCCATCCTTACATACTTGATTTCTTAGAACATGCTATAAAACAAACAAATACTAGTATTTCCAACTAGCTAATCAAATAAGCAGGAAATTGACTTCTGAGGACATTTCAGCCATCAAAGGAATCAGACCAACTGAACTAGCTATTATTTTCTGTTATCCTCTATGCTTAAAGCTAAACAACAACAACAACAAAATATATATATGTATGTATTTTTTTAAGACTCTCTTCATAATCCTTTTTTTTTTTTTTTTTTTTGCTTAAGCCTTTGAATACAAGATTTTTCACTTGGTAAATGTACCTATTTTTACTATAGTTTCACACATTACCAAAAATGCCTTTAGAAGGGCTTAGAAAGCACAAAACAAAAATTGCTGTTCAACTTTTTTTTTCAGGTCCACTCTACTTTTTCTGGTCTTTCTTACCTTACTTGTTTTGCTCACATGTATTGTAGAAAACATAAAACTGTGTTGGCAATTTCTCTTGGTTCCTAAGCTTACCATCCATTTTGTTCAATTGCTTAGGTAATCAATTTCTGTATTATTACTCAACCCCCTCTGCCTACTATTCTCCACTAATACATTATCAACTGTCTCATAAATATACTGTGTTCTCTAGCATCTTTGTTAGTACTGGAATAATCACTGCTTCTCTAACATCCATTTTCCCTTGTGAATAGACCTCACTTTTCTATTTATACTGCTTTACTCTCATTTCTTTGAAAACTCTTGCACATTAAAATCCAGGTACTAAAGGAGTTCCCATCGTGGCTCAGAGGTTAATGAACCCGACTAGGACTTGGGTTTGATCCCTAACCTCCATCAGTGAGTTAAGGATCCAGTGTTGCCAGGAGCTGTGGTGCAGGTCACAGACATGGCTTGGATCCCATGTTGCTGTGACTGTGGTATAGGCTGGCAGCTATAGCTTGGATTGGACCCTTAGCCTGGGAAACTCCATATGCCATGGGTGTGGCCCTAAAAAGACAAAAAAAGACAAAAAATAATAAAAAAAGACAAAAAATAATAAAATCCAGGTACTAGAGTGGTTAATTCATATGTGAGAAGAAAAATACAAAAAAGAAAAAATACTAAGACATAAGTTTCAAGATCATTTGTGGGGAGTAGAGGATGGAGTTGAGGGTGTATTGAAAAATAAGACAAAAATCCATCTTTGACTTAACCATTTGTTTTTTTTTTTGTTGTTTTTTTTTATTCTTAGGACTCAACCTGTGGCATATATAAGTTTCCAACTAGGGGTCGAATCAGAGCTACAGTTGCAGGCCTACACCACAGCTCACAGCAATGCCGGTTCCTTAACCCACTTACGAGGCCAGGGATTGAACCCTTAACCTCATGGATATTAGTCAGGTTCATTTCTGCTGAGCTACAGCGGGAACTCCCTATCATTTGTTCTTTAAAACACTTATATATAATTATTACTGTGCTGGATGCCATGAAGAATGCAAAAGAACTAAAATATATAGCCCTCCTCTTTGAAAAACTTAGAAGTGAACTAACTGACTCAATTGATAAAAGTATTGAATAGTGTATAACCATATATTAACTATGTGCTATGGGTGTTCAAAGGTGTTTCACATGCCATAGGTATTATAAGGAAGATCTCCAGTGTGGGTGATGGAAGGGAAAGGTGATAGGGACTGGGGAGAATGGCAGGGTGGAGACTGTTGAAGGAGGATTTGGATTTGCTTCAATGTTGATAAAGTTAGGAATTGTTGTAACTCTAGGGGACTGTCCCTTAAGATAATAATGTATGAATGAAGGGAAATATTCCTGTCTTCTTAGGTCAACCTGACTATAGTAACCATTTTATGAACAATGAAAGATTAAATTGGATAGTGGACATTTGGTAAATCATACTTCTATAGAATAGTTTTATCAGTAAATGAGGTTAGAGGGACAAATGATGTTGCATAGTTAAATGCTGATATCAACACACATATGATATTCCTGTGTGTATTAGAGCTCAGGAAAACACCATAAAAGCCTATTAGGTGATGCAGGTAAAATTTATTGAATGCTGGCTCTGTCATGGCTAAGGAAAGGATGTCTGTGTTTCTTATGAATTATGTACTGCACATGAGCACTTTAGTGAACTTAAGTTCTTTTCTTGGTTAGTTAATGCTAATCAACAAATCCATGGCATTGTCTCACTTTTAGTCCTGTATTTAGGTTTACAAATTGCAAATAATCTTAGGTGACTAATACATTACTTGAGAGCCAGTAGTGGGGCTGCCCTTCATGAGTGTTCATGGTTTATCGGTTTTTAACATTGGATGCTAGTGTATTTTGTGTATGTATTGTACATTTATCACAATGAAAACTTGGGAGGAGTGGCTCTTTGAAACAGGCACAGCACTTGTTCTACATTCTACTTAGATTAATTATCATTGCCTGTAGGCATTTTTCTGTTACTCTTTTTGGCCGTTTAATACAGTGGAATTGTTGAGAGCTGATGTTATGAGATTCAGCCATAGGCCGTGATGTGGTACATATGATCATTTATAAATGGTAATTTTAAGGGGCTTAAGATTCAGTCATAATAATTAGTTCCAGGTTGAAATTTGATGTTTGATAGCAAAAATTTCTTCTAGGACATGTTAAGGAGAAAATTGCCTCTGTTCTTTTTAAGTTATCCAAATGCAAATTTATTTTGAGTAGTTCTTCAGTTAAGGACTTATTTGCATTTGTTCAGTACCACAGAGACTTTTTTTTAAATGAGGGTTTTTTTTTTTTTTCTTAGTTTCTTCTATAGACTAGTATTTGTGATGAGAGTTTGTTTCAATTTAAGAAAATGAGTTGCTGCATAGGTGAGGTAGTATTTGAATCGCTTAAAAGTTCATGTCAGTGTTTTGGTTCTTTTCAGTTTTTCCTTTCTCTTTTGTTTTCCTTCTTTTTTAAATTTCTTTATTTTTTGCTTTGTTCTGTTTTGTTTTGTTTATTTACTTTTGGTTTTAGTTTTTACAGAGGGTGTTTTGGGCTCTTCATGGCCTTGCTAACATTCTTGGCTGGCCATATTTAGTCTGCGCACTAATTGTTAGTTGGCCCAGTCCAGTCTAACTCTGTGCTCTCAGTTTTTTTAGTCTGGTTTTCTATTTTTGTCCACTTGGTTGTGTTTTAGCTCAGAGAGATTTTTATCCTGATGGGCCGGATTTTAATCCGTGTACTAAATTTTAGTCTGCAGACTAAAAGTAATCCGCGGATTATTTATTTTTGCAAAACATTTAATTCCCCCACTGGAAACTATCCTAAAAGAATGTTAAATTCTCTTAGAATAGCCAAGGGAATTCACAGCTACTGGTGAGTTCTGCCATTTTTTGTTCTCAATACCTAGACATAATAGACCCTACTACCCCCTTTTGCATATTTGGCTCCGTTGTGCCTAGGTGTTGGTGTACTTTACTATGCATGTCACCTATAACTGTGACTGTCCCTTAGTTGTATCGTTTATTGTATATATTTTTGTTTAGCTTTTGGTGGGTGAATTGGGCATATTTGCAGATGGAACTGTGTTGAATTTGTAGTGTTCAAAGATAAAGAATTTTTTCAGTGAGTTTTTCCAAAAAGCAAAAAGAATGGTCTTTATTTTTCCTAAGTAATGGGTGCAAGGGTATGAGGGGGCGAAGCCCACAATAGAAAAAGTAAGTTTATACCCGCACTCCTGAGGTGATATGTCAATTTCCTGAAGAGTCCTAAGATAATGAGAAATGTCAGTAAATATCTTTTAGCAGGGAAGTCAATCCAAAATGAAGAATAATCCGCGGTGGCCTGATCCTTCTTAGCTCACACAAATTGAAAATATCTGGCTTAAAATCTGTAGTAACATGAATTAAATATATTTATTACTTTTCCTCTCATCACTAATAATTTAGCAATAAAATGTTTATACTGTATACTGGAATCCATTAATAGAGAAAATTAGCATATTGGGAACTCATGTCTTTAAAAGCAGGCTAATATGCCCTCTCCCAGCCATGTCAATGGATGATGAATCCAGGTCGTAGAAGACCAAACACTTTACTTTGGGAACTTTACTTCTAGATTTCATTTTGATTTTAACTTTTTTTGGTTTTGTATTTTTTTAATAAATGCACTGGCATTGGAACATAATAAACTAAAATTGAAATGTTTCTTTACTGTGCCTCACCATTGCGCAATCAAAATTTTTTTGCATACACTGTGGTGAAATAATTTTTAAAACTTGGACTTGCAACTGTGGAGACTGATGTTTAAAGTTTATAACTGTATAAACATTTTCTATGTCCCCCCCCACACCATGAATTATAACATTGGATATATTTTTCCTTGCTGGACTATTCTCTTTTGGATTGACTTCCCCTGTTTGGATTATTTCACTGCATTCTCATCTTTAGGATTCGTCAGGAACAGGACATTTCACCTCAGGAGTGCGGGTATGTATTTAAATTTTTTTTCCCAAAATTTCAGGGCAGGTCTGAAAAACTGGGGGGAAAACTTTTTGAAATACTAAATAGTTATTCATTCTTGAAATGTAACAGTAAAAAAACAATGTAGGTAGCTGTGCTTTCTGTTTTCACTCACTGTATACGGTATAGGTTTTGCTTATGGTCTGTTTAGACTGTCAGTTTCCTGGGTGACTTACTGATATCTAAGCTGAAGTTTAGGAATTGTGGGGTTTGGAAATTATTACTTTTTCAATAATAAATACTGACAAAGATCCACAGGAACAAAGATTCTTGAGTATTAAGCAATTTAAATGAGTAAGGAATGAAATGGCCTCAGAAACTTAACTGTGAAAAGCCAAATCTTAATAGGTACTGGTTTCCTTTTCTTCAGATGCAATAATAATTCAGAAGAGCAATTTCTAGTTTGGCTTGTAATTTTTGGACATTGCATGCTACCACACCCTGTTTTATATGGTCAGAAATCTGAACTTCTGGGGATGCTGAGTTTTGACCCCACATAATTTTCCACTTAATCTTTATCCTTAGAGTACTCTCATCAGTAATCTCTCAAAGAGTTTAAAGTAGTAATGTATACATTTTTTTAAAGGTAGATTGTCTTGATTTTAATGTAGGCTCTTGGAATCAATTCTTTCTTTATTGTTTTTATCTCTTTGATTCCATGAGTTAGGATTCCCTGGCAAAACAAGCTAATGTGTGTCTTAATACCAACATGGATGGTCACTTGTAGCCAGTAAGAAACCAAAAAGATACGGATGACATTTTTTTAAAAATAATCGATAATAACCTTACAATTGGCTTATTAATAGGCTTAACACAAAGTGTTCATTAATATAACATGAAATGTTTTCATTTAAAATATACTCGCTGTCTAGCTACCCTACATTTCAATGTTAGAAGTTATTCATTTCTACTGTTGGTAGTGGTACTTGTAATTCTACTTATGTACTTCCATATTGGGGCAGAAGCATTTTTTATTAGACAAGTTAGTGAAATAAAACCATATACTGTCAAATAAATGCAAACTACCCTCAGGGATAAAATCAGTAGTGCTTAATATTTTTATGAAAAATTTTCTGAATGTTTATACTGATTATTTTTTTTTACATTGAGTTTGATATGGATCTGGCTGGGGAGCAAGAGAAGGGGAAATAACCAAGAACAGTAGAGGATCAAAATAATACAATAACTTAATTCTTTGAAGAATATTCAAGAATTTCTCCTAATTATTCAGAACAATAAAGATTAAGCAGTTTTTGACCTTACAGAGAGGGTTTTCTAACATAGCCAGATAAATTAACTAAGGGCTCTAATGTTCGTAACCTTTGCGTAAAAACCAAAAGAAAAAAAAAGATTTTCAATGTGAAACATACTCTTAGAAATAAGACTCTTAAAATCTAATGAGTTCTATAGTAGTAGTCAGTTCTCCTACTTCCAACCTAGGTGAATAGCCAGTTTACCTTTCTTACTGAATACCTTATATTGAGTAACTTATATTAATAGCCAGTTTAGCCTTTCTTATTGAGGAACTTTGTTCTTTCAGGCTTCTCCGCACCTTGTCACTGTCTATATGTCCTTTCCTTACTTGTTGGTCTGTTTCCCTCCATTTTTACACATGTTTCCTTAATGTGTTTGACAACCTTCAGCACCACCATTACTACACCTTCTCTTTGATTCTATTTCCTGCCTATTGAGGGATATATGTTTTATTTTTCTTCAGCTTCAAAGGCTTTTGGTCCATCTGCTTATGTTTATTTCTGTTTTTCCTCTTCTGCTTTTAGTCTTTAACTATCCATAATTTAGAGCACACTATATTTTTCATGGCTTTATGTATTTATTAGGAGTTTTAAGACACAAGTAGTAAGCTTTCTATTTCTTAAGCAAATGTACTTATTTGCATTTTGCTTCAGTATAGTTTTCAGTTTTCTCTTTCTGGGAGTTAATGGCTCTTAAGGGATCTCTTCCTGATTAAAATCCTAGAATATTTATTCAAATGAGAGTAAATTGGCTTTGTTCATGATAACAACTACATACATGATAAAACAGTTTTGGACATTTTGTGAAGTTCTGGGTATTCAAGAATTTCTTCAAATAATGATAGGCTCTGTTTATTCAAGAGTTAATACCAAAGCATTAACATTTATAGGCCAAGAGTAAACAGCTTTTCTTTTTTAAAAGGTATTAATTGCCAAATTTGAACAGTGCCATCCATTATCAACAATTGTTCTGCTAAAAAAAAAAATCACACAAAAGAGGCAACCTTTTATCTGTTGCAACAGCAGTCAAAACTTGAAAATTAATTTTATATCCTTCTAGTTGTGCTTACCTCCAGAGCCCAGACTTTTCTTTAGTGATTGTCATATTTTGTGTACATTTGATTGTACTGCTTTTATGATTAGCATATGTAGATTTTTTTTTCCATTTCCCCTAGTTTTTTCTCTGAGCTTTTCTCATATAATCTTCAGTTAGCAGTTCCCCCCAGTGTGGTAAATAGCATGCAGTTAACCCCTTTATTCTAAAACATTCCATTCACAGATGCAGGCATGTTTTTCTATGTAGTTTAACTCAGTACTCAGAGGATAACTTGCTAAGATTCTTACAATAAAATATCAATTTTACTTTCTGGGAGTTCCCTTGTGACACAGCGGTTAAGGATCTGGTGTTGTCACTGCAGTGGCTTGGGTTGCTGCTCTGGCCCAGGTTCAGTCTCTGGACTGGGGACTTCTATATATCCTGCTGGCGCAGCCAAAATAATAATCATAATCATAATAATTGTACTTTCTCTTTTTTTATACTATAGGTCTTCCGGCCCCGAACTCCCCCAGAGGCCATTGCACTATGTAGCCGTCTGTTGGAGTACACACCAACTGCCCGATTGACACCACTGGAAGCTTGTGCGCATTCATTTTTTGATGAATTACGGGACCCAAATGTCAAATTACCAAATGGGCGAGACACACCTGCACTCTTCAACTTCACCACTCAAGGTAACTCCTAACCCTTAGCTCTTTCACCAGTTCTAGGAAGGTTACATATGTGTGTAAAGTGATACTCTTTTAAAATCCGTGTAGGATGAAAGTGGGCATATTAAGTACTTATATAGGTAGGAAGCATCCTATCTAATTACTTTATTAGTCCACCACTTACTTGGTTTTCAACAAAATAGTGGCAGGTAAAATTTTTCAAATAGTCATAGCTTCTCTAATTTTTATCAGATTGTGATAAATCTTGGCTTTGGAAAGATTACAGAGATTTCAGTGGGTGAGGTTTATCACTAATTAGACTCTTTTACAGTTTAATCCTCAGATTTGTATCTGAAACTTAGAATATTAAAATTTCTTGCTTCCAAAAGGTTTATATCAAGTTTTTCAACCTGGAAATAAATTAGTGCCTATATTTTTATAACTTGAAATAACATACAAATGGGAAAAACTAGAGTCCTTTAAACTCCTTAGAACTTATGTAAGGGATGTAGAAGAAAAATTCTCAGCTATTCTGGAACTTTGCATCATTGCGGCTGAGAAAACATTAATAGGAAAACTGAGTTTGTGCATTGGTGGTTTCTAAGAAGCTCCAGTATAGTCATTTCTTCACCATTTCTGTTTTTGTTTTTCATTCATTCATCAACCACACTGCCTCTGACGATACGATTTTCTTCTTAAACTGAACATTAAAAGTGTACAATCCCCTATAGATAAAACAAGGAATAAATAGCTTGCTTGTTTTGACTGATCAATTAGTCAAGCTAGATCTGTAGAAGGGAGATAGAGAGCTTTCTTTTATGAGAAAATAAATATATTTCCTTTGTTATAAAGCGGGATTTTCCCCCATGTTTAAACTTTTCTAAAATTGTGGAAAAGTGCACTGCTTAAACTGTCAATTTGGAAGATCTGAGTTGCTAGTAAAATAGATTTGGATGATTCAGTTGACTATAATCTTAAACTGTCAATATTATATAACTACTAGCAATGCTGATGCAGTCTATATTCATAAAATAAAAATGTTCATATATCCTGGAACTATTAATTTTGACTGTTTAGGACTGATCAAAGATCATTTAGAATGTTGGTTTAGGTCCTGGCTATGCCTCTTTAAGAAGAATGTTAATGAATGACAGGTAGGATATATAAAGGAGCAGAATTGAATGTAGAGCCTGGAAAAGTAAAGACTTAAGATATTCCTGAGAGCTATCTAAAAATACCTCCAAGACTATCTTCTAAAGAAAAGAATAGACATATGTTCTTTCTCCACATTATAAAACTGAAAATAGCAATAAAATTAGAAGGCAGTACCTATTTGGACCTAATAGCTGCTGGCATACATAGAACCTAAATAAAAATATTGAAGAATCAATGAGTAAGTTTTCAGTTGATAACAATGGAACTGTTTCAAATATTTCAAAATATTGATCTCATTATCAGGAAAAAGCTGAATGATGTCAAATATTGTAGATAAGATTATTCCAATTTGGCAGCAGGTTTGGCCCCTTCCAGAGCAGAGATTTTTTTTGATTCCATGTCATATAAGTTTTGGACCTCTTGAGAAAGTAAATTTTATTTTTAATTCTTACTGCTTTTGTTTTAATCAAGAGTAATACATGTAGATGGAAGAAAATGTTGAAAACGCAGAGGAAATATAAAGAAAATTAAAATCACAATTCCAAGATAATTACTTTTAGCATTCAAAATAATTAGCTTTTATTAGCATTTTATGATGTAGCTTTTATTTAGTCTTTTTTCTTATGCTGATGCTGATAATGTTTGAATATAAAGTGATGCTCTATTTTCTCATTTAGAAGATCCCCAAAGGGTTCTTTTTGTTAACTCGAATATATTTAAAATTATATATTATGTAAAGTTAATATTAATTTAGGAATTTTATTTTTTTACACCTCAAATTTCATACAGTGATTTTATTCAGATTATATGCATCTTTTATTTTACATCTTTGTCTTTGAAATCAGTAGAGATACTTTTTGAACTATCTATATGATTTTTTAGGTGATATCATCTAAAGTTTTTGATATGAAGTACCTTTTTAAAAATTTTATTGTGAATCAGTTGTATATGTACACATACCCATTTTCTTCCCCTATATGGGAAAAGAATATTGACTACAATATTATAGAATATTGAGTAGAGTTACCTGTGTTATTCAGCAGATCCTTGTTAGTTACCTATTTTATATAAGTAGTGTGCGTGTGTTAATCCCAACTTCCTAATTTATCCCTCTCCCCACCTTTCCCCTTTGGTAATCATAAGTTTGATTTTGAAATCTGAGTCTCTTTTCTGTTTAGTAGTTAGGTTCTTTTGTATCATTTTTTCTTAGATTCCACATGTAAGTGATCTCATATATTTGTCTTTCTCTTACTTATTACTTCGTTTAGTGTGATAATTTCTAGGTCCATCCATGTTGCTATATAGAAATGGCATTAATTTTGTTCTTTTTATGACTAAGTAATATTCCATTGTATATGTGTCACATCTTCTTTATCCACTCCTCTGTTGATGAACATTTTGGTTATGAAGGACTATTTGAAGACTCTGTAAGAGGCTGCCATTGGAAGTTCTTCATGCACCCATTTATGTAACATGATACTTTTTTCCTTTTGTATAGTAGATATATGTTTATTGTCTGCACAATATAATGATTTACTGAAAGGCTTTTGTATACAGTGACATCCAGCACTTTCAACTGTGGGGTCGTGGCACCAGAAACTACTAAATCAGTGCCAAATTTCTTTGCCTCTTTTTTTTTTTCATCACTTCTGTCAGTTAACTTTAAAATTTTCCAAACTTTGAAGGGAACTTTGATTGAGGTTTTTTTTCACACCAAGTATCATCTCCAGCAAGTGCTTTGTTTCTCAAAATACACAAATCAAGAAAGGCTTCTGTCAAGTGAGCAAGTTGGTAGAAACCCAAATGTGTATAAGATGATATTTATGATAACTACATTTTGGAGAATAATTCTCTTTAAATTGAGACATATTTTGATAGATACTCTTCAGATGTGTTCACAAAATAATGCCATTTCTATATAGCAACATGGATGGACCTAGAAATTATCACACTAAACGAAGTAATAAGTAAGAGAAAGACAAATATATGAGATCACTTACATGCGGAATCTAAGAAATGTGTTGATCAAAACTGAGATACTACTTAAGCCTTTTATTTGATCAGATTTTAAAATCCAGGATTGTTTATTGACATGAACCATTTTTGAAGTAATTGCATTTGATTCTTCAGTCACTGGCTAATAATTTTCCATTATTACTAAAGAAAATAAAATTCAAAACTAAATTTGTTATTTTATGAATTCTTAAGCTTAAAAAAAAAGGAGATAAAATTCACATAGCATAAGATGAATCATTTTAAAGTGAACAGTTCAGGAGTTCCCGTCATGGCTCAGTGGTTAACAAATCCGACTAGGAACCATGAGGTTGCGGTTTCAATCCCTGGCCTTGCTCAGTGGGTTAAGGATCTGGCGTTGCCATGAGCTGTGGTGTAGGTTACAGTCTCGGCTCGGATCTGGTGTTGCTGTGGCTCTGGCCGTAGGCCGGCAGCTACAGCTCTGATTAGACCCCTAGCCTGGGAACCTCCATATGCCGCGGGAGCAGCCCTAGAAAAGGCAAAAAGACCAAAAATAAATAAATAAATAAATAAAGTGAACAGTTCAGTGGTATTTATAAAGTACATTTACAGTGTTGTACAGCTATCACCTCTCCCAATTCTAAAACATTTCCATTGTTCCTAAAGAAAACTCCATACCCCATTAAGCACTCAGTCTCCATTAATCCCTCCCTCTCCCTGGCAACCACCTACTTTCTGTCTCTGTTTACTTATTTTGGATGTTTTATATAATGGATTCACATAATATGTGACCTTTTGTGTCTGGCTTCTTTCACTTGTGCATTTTCGAGGTTCATCCATGTAGTAGCATTTATGAGAATTTCATTCCTTTTTATGGCAGTGTAATATTTCACTGTATCATGTCTTGATCTCTGGCAACCATAACAGAATACTGTGAACTGGGTGGCTTAAACAGCAAGCGTTTATTTCTCAACAGTTTTTGAAACTGGGACTCAAGATCAAGATGCTGGCAAATTCCGTGTTTGGTGAGGGTCCACTTTCTGGTTTGCAGATGGTCACTTTCTTGCTCCTATGGTGGAGAGAGATCACCTCTCTTGTTTCCCTTCTTATCAATGTGGGATCCCCCTGTACCAACATTCTGGGGAGTCCTTTCACCTCTCTTCTGTGTCATACCCCTGCACCTCTCTCCTGTGTCATATCCCTGTTTCCTAGGTCCTAGTTCTTCCTATTTCTTAGATTGTGACCACCTAGTAGTACTTTCTCCCTGTCCTTCTAGATCACTGTTACTCTCGTACAGTGTTTTTGTATAAGGGAAGAGGTGTTGTTTGATGTTACTCTGTTTGATCCTCCAAGATTTTGGAGTAGTTTTTGCAAATGGTGATCTTACTTACTAAGCAAAGATGTAACTTTTCTAGATGCAGATTCATAACACATACTAATTAATAGCAATTAATGGATGATTAGAATAAAACTGGGTAATTCAAGAGGTTGAAAAAAGAGTACCAACTTTTCAGTTGGTTGTGTAGCTAGAGAGCATTGAAGCATTGCTGCCTGGGGTGGTGTGGCAGGGTACAGGAGGGAAAGGGGGTTGGTCATTAGTGAGGTTCAGTGGTAGGCAGAATAAAACCCTCCTCCATCTTCACAACAAATTTTTTTTCTTTTTTTTGTCTTTTTTTTTTTTTTGTCTTTTTAGGGCCACATCCGCCGCTTATGGAGGTTCCCGGCTAGGGTCGAATCAGAGATGTAGCCACTGACCTACACCACAGTTAACGCCAGAGCCTTAACTTACTGAACAAGGACAGGGATCCAACCTTCATCCTCATGGATGCTAGTCAGATTTATTTCTGCTCAGCCACAATGGGAACTCCCTCACAACAAATTTTCAATGAAGTCTATACTACTTCCCTCAAATGAACTAAAGATAATCCCTGATCTGCATATAGTAGAGTGAGTAATACATGCCACATTAAATATATACAATATTTATTAAGCCATACAACCAGTACGTACTGGGCTTTTCTAATGTTCCCTCTAGTTGGTACTGTTGTTTTCATTCGTAAGGTAGGTAGGAACTATGGAGATTTTACACTTGAGTAAAATATAGTAAAGCTTACAGCTAACTGCAATTTGCTGTTTGTTTCTGTACCATGAGTAAATAGCCATAGATGGTAATTACTGTTACTTTCATGTAATCAAAACAAGTATTTCTGTAGTCAGCTAGAGGGAGAAGAGAGAGAACAGATATGGGACAGAAAACTTTAAAATCCTTCAGACCTTTTGGATCCATATTCAGCAGACTATTACACTTCTCCTTTTTTCTGGTCCTGGGGCCTCAGTGTTCTAGGATCCCCAGACTGACAGTATTGTCTGCATCAAGGCATTGGAAGCAAGGGCAGACCTTTGGCAGACCTTCACCTCTCCCTTTCCACCAGTCATGAAATCCCAAAGGTTGGACAGAATTGACCTTAGGAAGCAGGTAGAATCAGGAAATTCAGCAGAGATCAGTTTCTCTTTATTTACAAATTCCTGTATTCCAAGACTGGAATATATTTGGAAATAGGTGGTTTTGTATGTTTAAAGATGAGTCATCTTTAGCGAATTCCACCACACACATTCCCATTCCCAATTTCCTATCCAATTTGTATGAGATTTTACCAAGTAAGATTATTTTGGTAAGCATTGTCCCCCTGATGTGGGTTGAGCAGCTGTGAGTTAAGATTATCAACCATTTACATTAATCTGACTTAGTTTGAAGAGTCTACTGCTGTACCCCTTAGCTGGGTTGTCTGAGGGAATGATGGTTTTGTGGGGAGGTAAGGAGAATTGGTGGCTTATTGGTTAGACAAAAAGTAGGAGAGACTGCTCAAATGAGAGTTAAAATGGGATATTTGGGACATCCAGAGAGCAACATGCCAACTCAGGCAAACTGTGGACACTTTGGGGTACCAGGACAAGAATACCTGGACATGGGGAAAGCAATGATGAGATAGAAAAGGGGCTCCAGAAAGCAAGTGAAAACAGGACAGTCAAAGGAAGGCTAAGAGAAAACAAAAGGAAATGGAGAAAGGATCAGAGAAAGATTTTGTATAGGATTGTATTAAAGAAAAAGAAGTGGTAGAAAATAGGAGATTGAGAATAAATTGGGTGGGCAGCAAAAGCAGGTGTTAAAGAAGGCCAACTTATCAAAGGATTATACTTCCTTCATTTGCAGAGGACTACTTATTTATAAAATGTATTGTAATTCATTGTTTATAATAATTAGGAGATTCCATATCTTTGTAGCAATGATTTTTAAACCAGTTTTTCTCTTTTTTTTTTTTTTTTTTTTCCTTAGGGCTGCACTTGCAGCATATGGAAGTTCCCAGGTTAGGGGTTGAATCAGAGTTGCAGCTGCTGGCCTGTGCCACAGCCACAGCAAGTCGGAATCTGAGCCACATCTGCACCTACACCACAGCTCGTTGGCAATGCCAGATCCTTAACCTACTGAGTGAGGCCAGAGACTGAACCTGCATCTTCATGAATACTAGTTGTGTTCTTAACCTGCTGAGCTACGATGGGGACTCCTGGTTTTCCTTTTTTAAAATTGTCATACAGGAGTTCCCGTCGTGGCGCAGTGGTTGACGAATCCGACTAGGAACCATGAGGTTGCGGGTTTGGTCCCTGCCCTTGCTCAGTGGGTTAACGATCCGGCGTTGCCGTGAGCTGTGGTGTAGGTTGCAGACACGGCTCGGATCCCGCGTTGCTGTGGCTCTGGCGTAGGCCGGTGGCTACAGCTCCGATTCGACCCCTAGCCTGGGAACCTCCATATGCCGCGGGAGCAGCCCAAGAAATAGCAACAACAACAACAACAAAAGAGACAAAAGACAAAAAAAAAATTGTCATACATGAATCAGGAGTTCCCTGGTGGCCTAGCAGTTAAGGATCTGGCATTATCACTGCTGTGGTGCAGATTTAGCCCCTGGCCTGGGAACTTCTGCATGCTGCAGGTGCAGTCTAAATAAATAAATAAGGTCAGTCCACATGCTTATCTGACTTCCTATATTCTCAGCATCTTCTAGTCTGCCTTGTCCTCAGCCATATCTAAAGTAGGAATAGCATTTCAGCCACCTGCCTGAGGTAATGAAGTGTCTTCTAATATTCTTAAATTATAATAAACCTTGAGTTGGGGCTTTCGGTTTTAGACTTAGTATAATTTACAATAGCAGTAATAAATTTACATGAAATAGGAACTCCTGATTTATATGTAGGGTATGAATCAAAACCTAAAGTGAAGCTCATAAACAGCTTGACTTTTCAGTGCCCCTCAATTTTTTTTTTTTTAACAAAGCTGATAAACCTTTTATGTGACTGTCCCTGTTTTTCTTTTGGATTATTTTGGGTGAAAAATATATAAAAGATCTTTATAAGTGGACTTAATGAAATCTGGGTATAAGTAGATTATTCTGGTAAATAAATGAGAGGTGGAGCTCTTTGTACTCATCAAAGGAATTGGTGTCAGAATATTCTTCAACATTTTATAAACAATTTAGAAGAGTAGAATTTCTAAGTAAGCTGTATTCTTCTAGGTATTTGAAAGCTAACCCAAGGAACATTGCAGAGAGAGGTTGGGGAAATTAATGAGTGCTACTGGAAAGGGGGCAGGTTAGTTTAAGTTCAGGCAACTAGAGTACTAATGGCAAATAATGTTCACCGTATTTAGAATTTTGGATCTAAATTATGAATTATTTTCACTTTTCCCTGAGATTATTTGATTGGCTCTGTTGCTTTGGCCATACTACTGGAGAGAATGGTGGAGTAGTATAGGAACAGTCAGTCAGAAAGTAGTATCATGGCTTAAAGTTCTCCATGTAGTTTGGACAGATAACACTTCTTGGAAGACCAGAACACAGGCAGTAAAGATAAGCAGTGTCACATATGGAAAGAGTAAGTCATACCTAAAGTCTTATTCCCAGTCTCTTTTAACTAGTTGCAGACCTTGCCCGAGGAACTATCTCTGAGTTTCCTAATTTAAAAAAATGAAGTAGTTGGATTAAAGGATACTCACTTCCAGCTCCAGAATTCCAGTTATAAAAATGAGTTGATTCTGGAAAGACAAAGAAAAAAATGAAAAACACAACTAAACAGAGCATGAAAGAGTAAGAGATGCAAAATCATGGTATAAATGGATATTGAAAACCACAGACTGGTTCTTCCAGAACTCAACATACATACAGTGTGTATTATTTTTTAGTGCTCAGAAAGTTTCCATAGTAATGCTACATTTATTGCATTTCATCAGGAATGGAGTTCTGAGTATAAGTTCACAAGTTACTAAGGCTTACTCTTAAAAAGAAAGGGGAAAAAAAGGAGCTCCTATCATGGTGCAGCAGAAACAAATCCTACTGAGAACCATGGGGTTGTGGGTTCGATCCCTGGGCTCGCTCAGTAGGTTAAGGATCTGCCCTTGCTGTAACTGTGGTGTAGGTCACAGACATGGCTCAGATCTGATGTTGCTGTGGCTGTGGCGTAGGCTGGCAGCTATAGCTCCAATTGGACCCCTAGCCTGGGAACCTCCATATGCTGTGGGTGGGGCCCTAAAAAGCATAGAAAAAGTTTATTCTTTTTCATCACTAGGATTTTTAAAATAGTAATATTTTGCTAGGTGATTATCATTACCATGATTGTAGTACACAAAATGCATTCACACATTTTGGGGTGACTAGTATAAATTATAATGCTCCTTCTTGGGCAGTTTCAAGGCAAAGTATTCAGAGGTTTGTACAGATATTATGTAGTCCATACATGAAACATTGCCAATATTACCAAACAGTAGGAGCAAGCCTTGTAATTTTACTATTCCTCTGATCTTCTGATTAGTGTTTGTTTACTTTCCAGAATGAATATAGAGAATGTAGTAATGTTAGGAACTTAGAGATTTCCTGGGCACTTGGAAATTGTTAGGAGAGGAGCAATTATGGGGTTACTTGTTTGTTTATATATCTCCAAATGAGCAACATTAGAATTCAGTGTATAAGGAGTTCCCGTTGTGGCACAGCAGAGACGAATCCAGCTGGTATCCATGAAGACAGATTCTGTGTTGCTGCGGCAGTGGCATAGGCCTCAGCTGTAGCTCCTATTAGACCCCTAGCCTGGGAACTTCCATATGCCACGGGTGCAGCCCTAAAAAGCAAAAAAAAGAAAAAGAGAAAGAATTCAGTGTACATAAGATCAAGGTGCACCATACTAGCATTTGAATTACTGCTCAAAAAAAAAAAGTACACAAATCAAATGGGCATGCCATTGTTAAGTCACTTAAACCTTTTTGTCAATTTTAGAAAAAAATAGCAATTTTAACTAAGTAGACCACCACTGGCGATTTTCTTTTATACTTTCCTTGATATACACATGAACACCTCAGACTATTTGTAGAAGAAAAAGTCTGCCTCTTTGTGACTACTTTCTGGTGGATCTGCAGGGTGAGCCCTTTCAAAGCTCACAAAGAAAGACTCCCTTCCTTCTGATGACTGGTATTTTATTTTCACTGTAAGAGTAGTTCTAGTTAATAAAGGGCTGATTTCTTCCCTCTGATTTTGTACATTGATTACTGTTTTCAATTTTATCGTCAGCTTCACACAACACAGCTTGGACAAACTTAACATACCTCTTCCCACTCGTACCCCAAACCCCAATTCCTGCAAATTAAAAAAAAAAAAAAAAAAAAAAAAACTAGGAAAGTTTCTTACCTGCCCTTTTTTATCAGTAAACTTGGAAATCTTTTATTTGGAAGAAGAGAAACTTTAAGGGAAACTTCAGGTTTTGCCAACAATTATATTTAGGTGGTGGTGTTTTTAATATTTAAAAAGATTGCTTAACTGTTGTGGGTCTTTTTATGGGAATTTTTCTTCTCTAGTTTTTAGTGTAAACAACAGTACAGCATAATTTAGTTAAATGAGTTTGACCTTTTAATCGGTTAGTGTCTGTCTTGGTTGTCTTATTGATACCTATTTTTAACTTTATTTTGCTTTTATTCAAATTGTGCTTTATGTTTTGAGGGTGGACCACATGATGATTGAAACGTTATCAAAACATTTATAATGTTTCCTAATTAACTACTATATGATTTTTTATGAGTAGTTTTATAGCATCTTCAAATAGTAAAGAAATCCTTATCATACATTAAATTTTTAAAAACATTTTAGAACCTGTTGCCATTTTGTTTTGAACCATATCTCTGAGGTAACAGTCTATCTCTTAATCTTCCCACCTCTTCCCCCCCCCCCCCCACTTTTAGGGCTGTATTCAAAGCATATGGAAGTTCCCAGGCTAGGGGTCAAACTGGAGCTGTAGCCACTGGCCAGATCCACTCCAGATCCGAGCCTCATCTGTGACCTACACCGCAGCTCAAGGCAGTGCCAGATCCTTAACCCTCTAGTTAATAAAGGGTTGATCCTAAGTAAGGCCAGGGATCAAATCCACAACCTCATGGTTCCTAGTTGGATTTGTTTCTGCTGCGCCACAACGAGAACTCCTAATCTTCCCAACTCTTAACTTTTTCTAAAGCTAGACCTACTTCAGTATTATGGGATTCCTTATTTCCTTAATTATCTCCCTGCTGGCAAGCCTCACACACATGCTTAGTAAATCAATTTTAACTTTTCATTTTCAGATTCTTCTGCACTCCTTAATTCTCTTATTCAAGAGTACATACACTTTGCCTGATTCTGAAAGAAAGTGTATTGCTTTTCTGTTTCTGTCCTTCTACATGTTTTTTTGCTTTCTTTCACTGCATTTTGTATCCACACTCATTATCTCCATTTCCTTACTATTCAGTGCTGTGGATAGTCAGAGAAATTGGGAGTAGGTTGTAATAGTTGTATGCAAAAAAAAAAAAAAAATTACAAACATGTCACACCCTACAGTTGTGACCACCCTACAGAAGTGACCATAGTCATCCCTGTACAAAAGGGACAGGCTTGTAGTGTAGAAAACAGGACTATAGTACATGGAGGCTTCCTTATTCACAAGCAAAAACTGTGATAGTTTGTAAGCTCTTTGGAGTAGAGATGAGCTAATGGATGGAAAAAAGAGAATCTTAAGGAATGCCCTTAATTAGGAGGAAAAGGACAGTGGTGTATAGAAATTGATGAGATGTAGAACTATATGTGGTTATCTAGTTTAGAATTTCTCAAGTTTTTGGATGTTTGACTCAAAAATTTCACAGAAGTCCTCCTTACCCCCAAAGCTATCCACTGACCACTCTAGGTTGAGAACCTTTTTAGTTTTTTCCGTGGACTTTACTTACCTCTCCCCAGTGTCTAGATGTGGCAAAGCCTCTAGGATCCTCCAGCTTCTCTCTCTCTCTCTCTTTTTTTTTTTGGTCTTGTTTCCTTTACTCTTTCCCATCCTTCACTTTCATTAGTTAGCCCTCTACATGCACACATACCCCTTTATCCAGAATAAGACACAAAACCACCATGGCCCTCAATGAGACATGCATATACATATATAGAAGGGTAGGTGATCAGGTAAAAGCAAGTACATGAATGGGAGAAAATGAGCAGCATTTTAAGTAGTGACCACAGACCACAAATGTTGAGTTTATTTTAATTACCTCATTACCTCATTAGTAACTCTGTCAAAATGTCTTTTTGAAATATTTGGGAATTCCCATTGTGGTGCAGCAGAAATGAATCCATGAAGTTGCAGGTTCTATCCCTGGCCTTGCTCAGTAAGTTTGGGATCCTGAGTTGCTATAGCTGTGTTGTAGGTTGGCAGCTGCAGCTCCAATTCCACTCCTAGCCTGGGGACTTTCATATGCCACTAGTGTGGCCCTAAAAAGCAAAAAAAAAAAAAAAGACTCTAGTCATCTTTTCCTTTTTAAGATTTTCTTTTAGATGTTGGGCACATGGTCATAGAGATCTTTTCATTTAAAATTGCCCTTGTCCTAAATCTAGTGAATGCCTTTCTTGCCAGCATATTGTATAAATTGTCCTTCCATTTTTCTATTTTCGTTGAATAGAAAAAAGCAACTATCTTTTTATCTGTCTGTCCTGGAACTAGCACACTCTTTCACACTCAGTATTGTTAGATGGATGAGGGTGTGTGTGGGTAGATGGATGGATGTATTTAAAGAAGCTTTTCTATTTTAGGAGATTTTAAGCTTATTTGGTATGTTGAGTCTGACTTTCTTTTCTGAAGAATAACTACCACATCTTGCATTAATTTTTATTCCTAGAACCATAAAGTCATCAGCCATGGCAATTAATCAGGGATTCTTTTGTTTTCTAAGGTGTAAGCTTGTGGGTTAAAATTGGGGTGACTTGAAGTGAAACTACATAGGCTCTTTCTGTACCTCAGAACCAAAATAGCTACTAAAGCTGATTATGAGAAAACAGCATGTCTTCAAACTTGATCATTAGGGCAGTGGTTTTCCAGCCATCTTCTCTGGGAGGATTGTTATTTGATGAGCTGATCTAAGTTTTCTCATTTAAGGGGGAGAAAAAATGAAGAGTCTTCTCTTAGTTTTGAGCTTTTCCTCCCATTTATTTTTCATATATCTTGACATCAGCATGTTGGTTCTTTTTATCAGAATCTGGTTATCATTTAGTATGTTATCTTTAGTACAAAATTTAGATATTTAGGCACTAAGTTGAATAAATCAGTATTTCCAGGGGCTTTGTACCAGAAAATATTTTTAAAATACTGCATTATCAAAATGCTATTTCCTTGCTGGCGTGGGTGAGAGGGATGAATGGAGAGGATTTGCTTAAAGGTATTTCCCTTTGTGGTGGGGAAAAGGTTTTGAAATTAGGTAGAGGTAATGATTGTACAACATGGTGAATGTACTAAATGCCACAAAATTATACACTTTAAAACAATTTTATATTATATGAATTTTACTTTATAAAGTTTTTTGGTTTTGTTTGTCTTTTTAGAGCCGCACCTGAAGCATATGAAGGTTCCCAGGCTGTGGAGTCGAATTGGAGCTGTAGCTGCTGGCCTACGCCACAGCAACAGTAACGTGGGATCCGAGCCACGCCTGCAACCTACACCACAGTTCACAGCAACGCTGAATCCTTAACCCACTGAACAAGGCCAGGGATTGAACCTGCATTCTCATGGATCCTAGTTAGATTCATTTCCACTGAGCTGCAATGGGAACTCCATAAAGATTTTTAAACAACACTGTTTGCTGACTTTGTTTAGTCCATGTCATAACTGTGAATTGCTTATAGCTCAGAGGATGTCTTCCTATGATCATATAATTATTCCTTCAAACTGTGACACTAATGGGGTGGAAATGAGCACTCACTAGTTAAATGCTGGAACTAAAAGAATAAGCCAGGGTTATCCCAGGCAGACTGGAAGAACAGTCACATTATCTGAAGTTAACACCAAATGTTTTTATATGCAAGCTCACTACCATGTCTTGCTAGCTCTTTACATTATTACATTCCATGTAATTTTTTTTATGGCCACACCTTTGGCATATGGAAGTTCCCGAGCCAGGGATTAAATCCTAGCAGCTTTTGCAACGCCAAATCCTTTAACCCACTGTGCTTTGGCAGATTGAACCTGCACCTCAGTGACCCAAGCCACTGCACTCGGAGTCCTAACCCACTGTGCCACAGCAGGAACTCCAACATCCAGTATCATCTAAAAATTATTTTTCGAGAGTTCCTATTGTGGCTCAGCAGTTAACGAATCTTACTAGCATCCATGAGGACGCAGGTTTGATCCCTGGCCTCACTCAGTGGGTTAAGGATCTGGCATTGCCATGAGCTGTGGTAGGTTGCAGACGCGGCTCAGATCCCGGGTTGCTGTGACTGTGGCGTAGGCCAGCAGTTACAGCTCCGATTCGACACCTAGCCTGGGAACCTCCATATGCCACAGGTGCAGCCCTAAAATAATAGTAATAAATAAAAAATAAAATTAAAAATACAAAAATATCTCAAGATTCATATACAGTACTTCATTCTTCAAAGACAGCCAGTTTGTGGAGTTCCGTTGTGGCATAGTGGAAATGAATCTGACTAGGAACCATGAGGTTGTGGGTTTGATCCCTGTCCTCATTCAGTGGGTTAAGGATCTGGCGTTGCTGTGAGCTGTGGTGTAGGTCACAGACGTGGCTCAGATTTGGTGTGGCTGTGACTGTGGCCTGCAGCTGTAGCTCCAATTCAACCCCTAGCCTGGGAACCTCCATATGCAGCAGGTAGGGCCCTAAAAAGCTTATTTCAGACTTTTAAAAGTAATTATCTTACTAAATTAAAAAGCAGAATAGGGAGTTCCCACCTGGTACAGTAGGTTAAAGAAACCAGGGTTGCTGCAGCTGTGGCTCAGATTCCATTTCTGGCTGCCATTGGGTGCAGCCATAAAATTTAAAAAAAAAAAAAGCAAAGTAGAATTGAACAAAGACATTCTTGTTCTTAATAAAAGCAATGAAACTTTAAGCAGCTGTTCCTTAAATCCTGTTTACACTAGCATTTGGATACATCTTACCTGCCCTTGAGTAAGTTGGTTTGTGCATGCTGACATACAGACTACAGTTGTACTCTCTTTTCTGTGACACCATCACCCTCAGTTCCTGCAGTCAGTTACTGTCAGAGTAGTAAGGGGAAACTGAGTATATATAAGTTAATGCAAGATGGAAATTTATCTTATTAATTAATATGTTTGCCCTCAAACTTTTGGTGAATACCTTTCCCAGGGTCTTTAGTTCTCAAACATATCCTAAGTTTAGCAGGTAGTGCCTTTGCTATGTATCACAATATTTCTGTAGGCTTTGACTGTAGGTTAATTAATAGCTCATTGATTTAGTTTCAGATGTAGGTTTATCATGTCTGCTTTTCTCTTCAACCAGTGTGTTAATACATGTCTTCTGTTTAGTGTTACCAATAAAATAGTTTCACGTAAAAGCTAAGAGTGGGCTCTAACGTAAGTGTCTTACCTTTTCTCTAGAATTGTCAAGTAATCCACCTCTAGCTACCATCCTTATTCCTCCTCATGCTCGGATTCAAGCAGCTGCTTCAACCCCTTCAAATGCCACAGCAGCCTCAGGTGAGAACACATAAATCTCCACTATAAAGACATATTCTGTTTTTTTTCTCCATTTTATCTCATTTGAACGTTTAATACTTTCCAAGCATCAAAAACATAGCAAAACCAAATGATTAAATGCAAATAAAATGTTGCTTTAATTTCCAAAAAGCACAAAACAAAAGGACCCCATAAATACTTTTTATATATGGTATAAGTGATGTCACCTTAGTTATTTTAAAAGTAATGCTTTCTGTATAATTTCTTGATTAATATATATCAAATGAGATGCTAACAGTAGAAAGCAATCTATACAAATGTAATGTTATTGAAGATAATTCATTTTAGTTCCATCACTTTGAATATAAGTTTTATTAATATACTGGAACAGATTTTCAAGAAGTATGAAATATAGATTGGTATAACTTAATCATTTGAAATGGCTAAAACTGCAGTGCAAATACATTTAGCGAAGACTTAGATCAGGATACAACTGAATCTTGTCTACCCCTCTACCTCTTCACCTCCCACCCCTCCCACACACACACCAGAAAAATTCCCACATAGTCTCCCAGGTTAGAGTTTGGGAACACTGCTGGTCCCTTAGCTAGCTAATGTTGGGGCCTGATTTAGTAAGAATCACAGTTATTACAGATGTTTTGAAAATACCCAACCCTTGAGTGAATTGAGGGTCCTCAGAGACAGCTAAAATGAAGTTAGAAATATATAGGTAGCACAACTGGGCTTAAAATTTGGTACTTCCCCGCCCCAGACACACACACACACAGAAAACATGTCAGGAGTGGACTCCATTACTATTAAATCATCTATTGTTGAACTGAATGGGATCAAACCAGTTTTTGCCCAAGGGTATTTATGCTATAAGAGAAAGTCTCTCATTACTAGTCCTAGACATTCAACGGTAAGGTCAAAAGCTGTCTCCTGTTGTCTGTCACAGAGTTGTTTATTCCTGTCCAATCTTAATCTTTTAGGAAGTTGCTAATAAACACTTCATTCTAATCCATGCCCTCTCTTCATTTTCATTCCACAAAAAGTTTGGAAAGAAGGATTGGATCTCTTCTGGTTTTAGTTTCTTCAGCACATGCTACCTTGAGAAAGTCATTTGAACTTTATTAGTCTTAGTAGTATCTTATTAGTTTTCTCAATCTGTAAAATGAGTGGCAGTGCTCTCCTGGAGTAATATAGCACAAATCAAATATGTACTGAATGTGCTCTGAATTTTTTAAGTGTAAAAATATAGGGGGTCTTTTTTGGGTTTTTTTTTTTTTTAACTATGATATTTTTAGAAGGAAGACACACTTGCTTAGATGAGCTATTAATAAACTTAATAAATCACTGGCCCAAGTTAGATTACATTGATTGTTCAAAATGTTAAATAGGTTCTAACCCTGCACTAGTACATTTGCTTGTTGAGCTACTTTCTAGGATTTGTTTTAGACTATGAATAGCAATGAGAATTATGATTGATAAGTTTGGGGTAATTTTAAATGATTTTCTTAATGTGAAATACTGAAACTAGTTAATGATTGCAACTAGGGTTTTGGGCAAATTGTCTGCCTGGTAGAAACTTAGTATAGCCTGATTTTTCTGTTGCTTTGATACATGTTACAGCAGTCAGCAGTCATCAAAAAAATATTTTATTGGGAGTTCCCATCATGAAATAAATCCAACTAGGAACCATGAGGTTGCGGATTCGATTCCTGGCTTCGCTCAGTGGGTTAAGGATCTGGCATTGCCATGAGCTGTGGTGTAGGTTGCAGACTCGGCTCGGATCTGGCATTACTGTGCCTCTGGTGTAGGCCGGCAGCAGCAGCTCTGATTTGACCCCTAGCCCGGGAACCTCCATATGCTGCAGGCATATGTATACATAGCAATAAATATATATGTAGCAATAAAATATATATGTGTGTGTGTATATTTTTGTGTATATATATGCTATGTATACATTTTTATAGCTTTTGAAATCAGATTTCAACATAAATAGGGAAACTGACATTGGACTTTGATCTTGAGAATTTACTTCAGTGCTGAAGTAAATCTGGGTATGAGGAATTTAGTAGACGAATAGTAGGCTAAGGGCAGAGCTAAAATTAGTTTAGAGAAATGCGTGCCTTGTATCTTAATAGTTACCAAAAAAGATCTCAGGTATTTCTCTGAGTTTCCTAGTGGCTAAGTTAAAGAAATAGTATCTGTTAAAAATTTCACATTATCTATTAGACAAAAAGCAAACTGGTAGCTTAGGAGAAGCAAAGTGTTTCTGACCTTGCTGTTTGAAAAGTATTTCTCCTTTAGCTTCAGATTTGGTACTGTAAAAGATAGAATAAATGAAGTTCTCATCAGCATTTCAACAATAAATGTAATAGTGAGTTTCATATGGATTCTTTTTTAAGTGCCCTTCTGCATAAGCCAAAGGCCATAATAACACCACAGTATAATTAAAGGAAAACAGTTTTCTTTGGGGCCTAAGTTGTAAGAGCCAAATAATGTCACCAGACATACCTCAGAAAATGTAGATGAAGGGATTGATTGTATGACCTTTATGGCTGCCTCTCTTTAAGTAAATATATGTACATATGTGCACATGTATATACTTTAAATAAGAATTTAATGTTATATTCTTTAGCAAGACCTTAAAATATACATGCTCTCAGGAATTCCCTCTGTACAAATGCTTAACATTTTGCCTGGTTGCATGATAGCCCTTGAGTGAAAGAAAACTGCTACACTCTTTTTATTGTTACTGACAAGAAAGGATAGATTTGGAAATCTTAAAAACCAGCCATCCTCTTACAAAAAAAAGAATATGTGGCTAACCTGAGTAAATAGAAACCCCATTTTTCCACCTAGGCAGTGAGGGACTGAATGCCTGCAGAAAGGCTGAAACTTTACTCACAGCATTTCTGGGTCTGCTCCAAGGTACAAAGAAGTAAACTGTTAAGCTGCAAAGCCTTAGACTTTGATGATGTAAACCTGGAAATTTTTCACATTCAAAATTTTCAAAATTAGATTTTCTAATCACTCACCCTAGCTGCTGCACCATAGTAATATAACCCAGTATGCTTTGGGTGAATTAATTGCAGTATATGTACCTCTAACTAACTTATTTAGAGGTTATTTAAACTGACTTATTTAGTTATGTCAGAATATATGTCAAAATAATATTTTAGAGCTAGAGCCGCTTTTAGTTTTTGACAAAACGGTAGCAACAAGAAGCAGAATACCTACTTTGCCTAGCCTGAAAATGTTCCTCCTCATCGTCTAAAATTGGATCTAGATCACTAAGATCACAAATTCAGAAGAGAAGCATAACCCTGAAATTATCTTCTGATCTGTTAAAATACCATTTTTACTAATGCCCAGTACCACTGAAGTTCAGGTTCTCTCAGCATGTTTGTATCTTGAGGAAGATCGTTAGAATACAGAGGCTCCAAGATGACTGCCTGAGAAGCTTTTATGTAGTAGATGGCTTAAATAAGGATGGACATTTATGTTGATGTGGGAGCAAAAGCTAAATCCTAAAATAGGATAAAAGCAAAAAAAGGAGTTCCCGTCGTGGCACAGTGGTTAACGAATCCGACTAGGAACCATGAGGTTGCGGGTTCGGTCCCTGCCCTTGCTCAGTGGGTTAACGATCCGGCGTTGCCGTGAGCTGTGGTGTAGGTCACAGACGCGGCTCGGATCCCTCGTTGCTGTGGCTCTGGCGTAGGCCGGAGGCTACAGCTCCGATTCAACCCCTAGCCTGGGAACCTCCATATGCCGAGGGAGCGGCCCTAGAAATGGCAAAAAAGACAAAAAAAAAAGCCAAAAAAAGAACAAAGTAAAATGATGAAGATACCATCAACTATGGTCATACTGACTATATCAGCATGGAATAAGCTTTGGTTTTTAGTTTCTGTTAGTAGCCAAAGCTATTAAATGGCATTCAGATATGAGGTCTAATTAAACATTAAATTCATTGTAGGCAGAAATCTCCATTTATTCTCTATATTGCTACTTCTAGAAAAAGCAAAGAAAATAGACCTTTTCTTGGCCTAATTATGACTTAAATGTTGTTATTTTGTGGCCTAAATGTGAGATTATTATACTCTAGCCTCGCCAAAAGAATTTTGATCAATAGAATAGAAAATCACAGGGGGTTCCCTTCATGGCTCAGCGGAAATGAATCACTGAATCCGACTAGGAACCATAAGATTGTAGGTTCAGGATCTGGCGTTGCCGTGAGTTGTGGTGTAGGTCACAGACACAGCTCAGATCTGACGTTGCTGCGGCTGTGGTATAGGCTGGCAGCTACAGCTCCAATTCAACCCCTAGCCTGGGAACCACCATATGCTTGTGGGTGCAGCCCTAAAAAGCAAAAACAAAAGAAAAAGAAAATCACAGTAGTAGTTCTTTTTCTCACCTCTTTTGAAAATGGTAAAGATAGTTTCTATCAATTTAATGACATTAATACTAAGGACACTATTTTTGCAGATATTTTAACTACTCTTTCTGTGTGTTATGTTAAAAGTTCAGGTAGTTACTGCAGATGAATGGATAAAGATCTGTTGGAAAGTATTATTGTGTACAACAAGCATTCCAAGTAGGGTTCATACCTTTTTATTCACTAATCCCACTTTAGGAATCTTAACTTCAGGACACATCTAATAGGAAAAAAAAAAAGAAAAGCTACCATGTACAGAGAAATGAATAGGAATAATTATAACAAAAAGGAGAACCAATATGATCTGAATGATCAACAGTAAGAAAATTTTTCAATACATTATGAAATCTCCATTTTTATGTAACCATAAAATATAATTATCATGGAACTTACATTTGTAGAAATCATCATCTTAATTTCATGGAGAAATCTAAAAACGTTAGGTACCATGTTGGCAACTGCCAAAATGTGTTTGCATTTGGGTAGGAACTGGATACAAATAGACAAAAATGTTAACAGTTGTGTTAATTAGTGGGTATAGGTGATGTTTTTCTCAAAAACTTTCACATTCTTTTAAATTGTTTTTAAAAAATACCTCAGTATATGGGCCATTGTAGCTGATGGCTGACCTGGATTGACATGAGAAACTCTTGAAAAGTACACTCTAAAAAGTACTACTGAAACTCCTGAAAAGTACTGTTCTCAGTCCATGAGTACAGTTTTTTTGGTTGGGGGGGGGGGAATGTTGTTTTTTTGTTTTTTGGTTTTTTTGGTTTTTGGGCTTTTTAGGGCTGCATCCTGTGGCGTATGGAAGTTCCTAGGCTAGGGGTCAAATTGGAGTGGCAGCTGCCAGTATGTGCCACAGCCACAGCCATGCAGGATCCGAGCTGGGTCTATGACCTACACCACAGCTCACAGCAAGGCCAGATCCCCAACCCACTTAGCAAGGCCAGGGATCAAACCCACATCCTCATGGATACTGGTCTGATTCATTACCACTGAGCCACAATAGGAACTCCTATAGTTTCTTTTTTCTTTTTTTTTTTTTTGTTTTTATTGTTATTTCCCCAATACAGTTTTTTCTCTACCGTACAACATGGTGACCCAGTTACACATACATGTTTCTTATTTCAATATTTATATCTGATTTTTCTCCAGACCCTCTCATTCATTCCATTTGGGAGACCATTCATTCAGACCATCCAGAGTAAAAAATCTTGAGAAGTTATAGTTTTATTAATCATAAGATGAATCACTTTAGAGATGGTCTGATCCAATGCCGCATGAGTTAAGTGTGAGATGAGGTTGGGAATTTCAGTTAGAGCAGTTTTCTCTGTTTGTATGTTAGTCTTCTGGGTAAAGTTTCTTCCACTGCAGTGATTCTGCTATTAAAGCAAATTTGAAAACCACTGATCTCATGTCACCTTTCTTACTATCTACTGAGAACTAGTGTCCCATGCTTGTGTATATTCAGTAATTGGATTCTTCGGTAAATTCCCATCTTTGTATCACCCTGTTAGAAATGTATCTGCCTATACGTCTTTCACTCAGTGATCCTGCTGTGGTGTTTTATAGAACCAACCCCATTCTCACATGCACAGGTCCTTCACATTTTAATGATGGCTAGCATCCTCTCCCTACTAATGAGGATTTTAAATCCTAATTCTGAATATGTTCTAAAGATCAGGATGTTGGATTTTCTGTATAATTATCTGTCATCTGCACATTTCATAAACACATTAATTTTTTACCTCTTTTCCAAGCAGCTAATAAAATACATCCAACAGGACAAGGCAGGACCTACTAGATTTTTTTTCCCTTTTACCGAAGTAATTGATAAAATAAATAAATGGGACTAGGCAAGGTTTATTAGGGATTATTCTGATGATGATCTCTAAATGACGGGTTACCTTTTTGTTGTTTGCTTATATAATAATGTTATGAAAAACTTTGTAAAATGCTTTACTGTTGTCGAGAAAACTTTCAGATTTTTCCATCAAAAAAGTGACTATCAAAGATGGAAATTAAATCTTTTTTTTTTTTTAAAGACTCAGAAATTTCTGGTACCTAAGTATTTGTAAATTGAATTTCTGTAATCCATTTTAGAATGTGTTTAGGACTATAGATTCTGGGTTTAAAGACGTTTGAAATATGTTAAAAAATTTAATTAAAAAAATATGTAGATTGCCCTCACCTTCCTTGGGCTGCATTTTGTTTATTAGGATTTTTGTTATATCCTTTTCAGGTTGAAAACCCTTCTAACAGAAAAGGGAATCATGATAAGAGTTGGACAAGGTCTGTCTTCTCTGTCTTTTTACCTGGTCAGGGGGCTTAACTTTTCTTGATCTTGCTTTGAAAACCTTTTGCCATTACCTCATTTAAACCAAATCTGGCCTATTCTTACAGGTTCATGTTGTTATTTTCTATTTTTCCTAGAATATGTGCCCTACATCTTAAAGTTACATATATTTAAATTAGGAGCTCATCAAAGAAAACCCTTTTAAGTCGGTTTCTTTGGTACTTCTTCTTTTACTTTGCATTGAGCTTATGTGCAATTTGGTTAAAATTTTGCTTTTTATACATTTCTATTTCTTTTCAGTTATTAGCCCACCCTTCTTTTTGTTGAAGACTCTAACCACAAAATCATACCTATTTGTTCCCTAATCTTTTTGAAATACATTTTGCTAAAGTCATGGTTCAGCTTTAGCCAGGGCTAGGGATCCCTTTTTCTCACTATTTCAGTTATTTTTATCCCAGAATTCCTGTCATCTTGTCACCTTGTATATTACTAGCCAATTTTCTTTAACCAGACATAGTTAAACCCAGAATAATTTCTCCCATTATTTGCTTCAGCTGATTTTGAAAAATAAAATGTTAAATTAAGTCAGTGTATCAATACTTTTCTAAAATGAAAGTTGCCATCCCTACATTCCCTCCCCAAGCATGGTTATCCTTAGCCTCTATGCCACTTTTAGAGTATGCATTGGGAAAGCTGCCTCCATATACTGTCTAGTTGTAGAATCTGTAGTGTATGCCCTCAGGTGTTCCTCTTCTCTCCTTTCTATTTTCTATCTTAACCCAAACATATGCAGAATTTCCTAAAAATATATAGCTTTTAAAAACAGGGATTTGGAGTTCCTGTCGTGGAGCAGTGGTTAACAAACCCGACTAGGAACCATGAGGTTGCGGGTTCAATCCCTGGCCTTGCTCAGGGGGTTAAGGATCCTCCATTGCCGTGAGCTGTGGTGTAGGTCACAGATGCAGCTTGGATCCCACATTACTGTGGCTCTGGCATAGGCTGGCGGCTATAGCTCCGATTAGACCCCTAGCCTGGGAACTCCGTATGCCACAGGAGCGACCCTAGAAAAGGCAAAAAGACAAAAAAAAAAATTTAATAAAAATAAATAAAAACGGATTTTTCTCTACTAAATTGCTTCTTTTTATGTAAAACATGTCATCTTGTATTAAGTCAGAAATTTTAGGGAGTTCCCATTGTGGCTCAGTGGGTTAAGAATCCGACTAGTATCCATGAGGATGAATGCGAGTTCAGTCCCTGGCCTTGCTCAGTGGGTTAAAAGATCCAGTGTTGGCGAGTTCAGTCCCTGGCCTTGCTCAGTGGGTTAAAAGATCCAGTGTTGCAGATGCAGCTCTCATCTGGTGTTGCTATGGCTGTGGCGTAGACCAGCAACTACAGCTCCAATTTGACCCCTAGTAAAATCTTAAGTTAGCGAATGTGCTGAGACATTGTTCTGGGTATAAGTGTTCTTTAGTTCCCTACCTGTAGTCACCTGTTTATATTCATATGCCTTTTCTTATTCTTTACTCCTAAATTAAGTTTTTTTTAACTTCAGAGATGAAAATAAATCCTATGTCCCCGTGGCCTTCAGTTTCCTACCTCAAAAAACCAAGCCTCTTAATTAAAATGTACTTTGCTCCTGAGTTCACAGCAGCTAAGACCTCTGTGCTGCTGGTCAATCAAGTATAAACAATCTTCTTGATAAGCCTTCCGTCTGAGTTTCAGTTCTGTTTTTTTAAATAACTGAAGCTACTGTGGTGTCTTGTGCCACACCTTCTCCTTTGAATAACATGACAAAGATAGTGATACTTTGCTGAGGACTGTACCCCCTCCCCATTATGACACACAAAAAATTGTCAATCATGGTAACATTATAAAGAAAAAACTGAAAATTGAATCCTTTTCCTTACTAGTGATAGTTTGATTTCATTAGTGTAGATTATGATTTTGGTTGAAATAGAATCTTAGGGTATGTCTTTAATTCTCTGTGAGTAATGCCATTGTTTGTTCATTTGTCAGTTAATAACACTAATGTCTGAGACATAGTTTTCTGGTAGAGGCATTTCCACTTGGAACACCTTGAATAGAAACATCCTGAGTTAGCTACATAGTACAAACAAGGAAACACAGGAGTTCATGATGTAGTTAAGCCTGTTAAGAACCCAGCTAGTATCCATGAAGATGTAGGTTCTATCTCTGGCCAGTGGATTAAAGGATCCGGCGTTGTCGAGAGCTATGGTATACGTTGCAGACACAGCTCGGATTTGGTATCTGCAGCTCCCAGTTGACCGCCAGCTTGAGAACTTCCATGTGCCACAGATGCAGCCATAAAAAGAGCCCCCCCCCCCAAAAAAAACAAGGTAACACAGATCTCCAAAACATTATCTTTTAGAAGAGTTGACCTGTCATGAGACATTACTGTCATAAAAAGAGGATACCTGGGAATAGAAATATATAAAATGGGCTTGGTGAATAGAAATACATAAAATATATAATAAAGGAAATAAGAAAATAAAAAGTATACTTAAAGTTCCCAAATATAAAGTACATGTAAAACACAAAAAGTGTTTGATATGTCTGAAATAAGCTCTTTTACTAATATACCAATAAGATTTTACAGTTTTTTGAGAACCTTAAAAACATTTACGGAATAAATAACTAAATTTTTATTTAATTTCAATTAAATTTAAATAACCATATGTAGTTAGCAGGAATCCTATTAGAGAGTACAGAGAACATTTCCATTATTGCTGCTGGGCTAAGACAGTGAACACTTTTATCAATTAGAAGATTTTAGCTTTTATAGACCCATAGTTCTGGAATACTGATTCATGGTGGCAGAGCCTTTGGAACTCCAACCCCTTTATTTATTCTCTGTCCTTTCCTCCTAGCCTGTTCCCTTGTTTTTTACTTTTTCATTTAAACACTTTGGCAACAGTTTATAAATGGGAGGGACTTCCATTCACTCCCCCCCCCCCATTTATACATTTGATCAGGCACATTTGGAGGGAGAATGGATGGGACTTGCTGATGTGTTGGAGAGGGTGGGGGAGTAAGGAATCAAGATGAGAATTTGTGGTTTACCACATGAGCGACCAGATGGAACAGTTTCCTCAGTATTGAGACAGCTGCCCATGAAATCCATGGCTTGATTATATAGTAACTCTTATGGATTTCTGAGAATCTGAAAATAAAGCTAGATGCTCTCCTAAAAAATATATGTGTATCATTTACTTTAAAATCATTTATATAAAATTTTATATAAAATCATTTATATAAAAATTTACTCTAGGACAAAAGTCACAGCCTGAAGGACTCTGTTGGGAACTTAATGTCTTAGAGTTTCACCCTTAGTTTCACTAGAGGATTGCCCAACTAGTCATTTTTACCTCTGAGGTCACACATAATAAAATTGGTCTTAATACATGCACAAATTCCCTTTGCCATATCCAGTACAAAAACCATAGACTCTTCTTAGCATTAGGGAAAAAACCATAGACTCTTCTTAGCATTAGGGAAAAAACAGATTAACATCCAATGCATTTCTTCCTTGTCTTATATACCTTATTAGGAGCATACCTAGTTTTGTCAAGGGACTTGGTCAATAGTGCTCTGATGGGCTTTTGAACCCAAACCTTAAGTGGCGTTTAAGTTATTGATATATACACATGTATTGGTTATCTGTTGCTACATATCAGGATACTCCAAAATTGAGCAACCTAAGAATAAACATGTGTTGGGAGTTCCCGTCATGGCTCAGTGGTTAACGAATCTGACTAGGAACCATGAGGTTGCAGGTTCGATCCCTGGCCTTGCTCAGTGGGTTAAGGACCCAGCATTGCTGTGAGCTGTGGTGTAGGTTGCAGATGTGGCTCAGATCCCGCATTGCTGTGGCTCTGGCATAGGCAGGCAGCTACAGCTCCGATCAGACCCCTAGCCTGGGAACCCCCATATGCCTCGGGAGCGGCCCTAGAAGAGACAAAAAAAAAAAAGAATAAACGTGTTATCTCACAGTGACTGCTGGTCAGAAATTCAGGAGCAGCCTAAGCTATATAATTCTGAGTCAGGATTTCTCTTGAGATTATAGTCAAAATGTCAGGGCTGAGGCATCTGAAGGTTTGTTGTCTGGGGCTGGAAGATCTACTTCCAGGATGGCTCATTCATGAAGTTAGTGAATCTGTGCTGGCTGTGTGCAGGAGGCCCAGTCTTTCACCATGTGGACCTCTCCATAGTGCTGCTTGATTGTCTCACAATGTGGCAGCTGGCTTCCCCTAGAGCAGATGATACAAGGAGAGGAAAGTAGAAGCCACAGTGTTGAAAGTTAGAATGTTCTAACTTTTGAAGTCACACACCATTAATTCTCCAGTGTCCTGGTGCTTACATAGATCAGCCCTATTTACTAGGGGACTACACAAGGGTATGAACATCAAGAGGCATGACTCATTGAAACGATCTTGGAAGGTGGCTACCAAAATGTAAAAGAATGACCTCATACCTTTCCTCCCCCAAAGCTGATTATTCTTTCCTTTCTCCCTCAAGTCTATCCTTGGTTTGTTGGTCGGGTGGTTGATCTTGTGACAATACCAGAAGGGTGGTAACAAGCACTGGTTTCTAGGAATGTTAGAAGTCAGTGAAATATCAGCTCTATAACTGTTTCCCAAACAGGTGTATCTCTGTATAGGCCATACAGACTGTTTGAAAATTGGATAATAAAATAACTACATCCTTTTTTTTTTTTTTTTCCTTTTTACAGCAGTACCTGTGGCTTATCGAAGTTTCTGGGGCTAGGGGTCGAATCAGAACTGCAGCTACAGGCCAGATCCTTAACCCACTGAGCAAGGCCAGGGATCAAACCTGCATCCTCAGAGACACTCTGTCAGGCTCTCAACCCACTGAGCCACAACAGGAACTCCAATACTCTTAATTCTTCTTATTATAAATTTACTGATCTGTTTTAATGTAATAACCTTTTAGTTAATAGAAATAGGCTTGTAGGAGTCACATTGGATTATGAATGAAATCCAATGTGTCTGAATGAAAGCCCTCTTTCCTCCCTTTACTAGGAAGTCTTTTCTGCTTGTCCCCTACAATCCATAAAGGTAATCACTCTCTTTCTCTCTTCCCTCTGAGCTCAGCTCTCCCACTTGTTAGCTCTATGACCTTGGGCACATTACCTAATCTCTGCGCATCCATTTTCCCACTTACAAAGTAGGTGCAATTAATTGTACATATTTCTTGCTATGTGGGCTAAATGGCATGCCTGCAACATATGATATGTGGCAGCTTGGTAAGCACACAGATGTTAACAACTGCCGCCACTGATATTCACTGTGGTGGTGGTGGTGAATGCAGTCACATTAAACATGTATTTTTAGATGTCTCTTTTACCTTTCCATTCATTGGACAATTACTAAGCACTTTTTTTTATTACTTAATGTATTTTATTACATTTGTAGGTGTACAACAATCATCACAACCAAATTTTACATCATGTCCATCCCAAACCCTCATTGCATCCCACCACCCCGCGACCTGTCTCATTTGGAAACCATAAGTTTTTCAAAGTCTGCGAGTCAGTATCTGTTCTGCAGAGAAGTTCATTCTGTCCTTTTTTTAGTTGTAAGTGATAGCATTTGATGTTGGTGTCTCATTGTCTGACTGACTTCACTTAGCTTGATAATTTCTGGGTCCATACATGTTGCTGCAAATACCGTTGTTTCTTTCCTTTTAATGGCTGAGTAATATTCCACTGTGTATATGTACCACATCTTCTTTATCTACTCCTCTGTCAATGGCCATTTAGGTTGTTTCTATGTGTTGGCTGTTGTATATAGTGCTGCAGTGAACATTGGAGTACATGTGTCTTTTCTTTTTTTTTTTTTTTGTCTTTTTGTCTTTTTGCCTTTTTCTAGGGCCGCTTCCCATGGCATATGGAGGTTCCCAGGCTGGGGGTCGAATCAGAGCTGTAGCCGATGGCCTACACCAGAGCCACAGCAACTCTAGATCTGAGCCGCGTCTGCTACCTACATCACAGCTCAGGGCAATGCCGGATCTTTAACCCCCTGAGCAAGGCCAGGGATCGAACCTGCAACCTCATGGTTCCTAGTCGAATTTGTTAACCACTGTGCCACGACTGGAACTCCTCCGCATGTCTTTTTGAATCATGGTTTTCTCTGGATAGATGGCCAGGAGTGGGATTGCTGGATCAAATGGTAATTCTATTTTTAGTTTTCTCAGGAATCTCCATACTGTTTTCCACAGTGGTTGCACCAATTTACATTCCCACCAACGGTGTAATAGGGTTCCCTTTTCTCCACACCCTCTCCAGCACTTATTGTTTGTAGACTTTTGATGGCCTTTCTGGCGGTGTAAGATGGTACCTCGTAGTGGTTTTGATTTGCATTTCTGTAATAGTGATGTTGAATATCTCTTCATGTGTTTTTTGGCCATCTGTATGTCTTCCTCAGAGTTTTGTCTGTTTAGATCTTCTGCCCATTTTTTGACGGGGTTATTTGTTTTTTCAATATTGAGCTGCAGAAGGTGTTTATAAATTTTGGAGATGAATCCCTTGTCGGTCGCTTCATTTGCAGAGATTTTCTCCCATTCTGTGGGTTGTCTATTCGTTTTGTTTAGGGTTTCCTTTGCTGCGCAGAGACTTTTTAAGTCCCATTTGTTTATTTTTGTTTTTACTGTCATTAAGAGGTGGATCTGAGAAGATGTTCCTGTGGTTTATGTTGGAGAATATTTGGCCTATGTTTTCCTCCAAGAGTTTTATAGTATCTGGTCTTACATATAGGTCTTCAATCCATTTTGAGTTTATTTCTGTGTGTAGTGTTAGGAAGTGTTCTAATTTCATTCTTTTACCAGTGGCCATCCAGTTTTCCCAGCACTGCTTATTGAAGGGGCTATCTTTTCTCCATTGTATATTCTTGCCCCCTTTATCATAGGTGAGTTGACTATAGGTGCGTGGGTTTAATTCTGGGCTTTCTGTCCTGTTCCACAGATCTATATTTCTGTCTTTGTGCAGCACCATATGGTCTTGATGACTGTTGCTTTGTAGTATAGGCTGAAGTCAAGGAGCCTGATTCCTCCAGCTCCATTTTTCTTTCTTAGGCCTTATTTCATAGATGAGTGGTATTATCACCATTGTACAAATGAGGAAATTGAGAGTAGAAAGGTTAAATAACTTGTTCCAAAATCACCTAGATACTAAGTTGTAAAACTAGGTAGTCTGTTGGAGGCACGATAGAGTTTATGGAATTTCACTTTTTTGTTTCTTTGTTTTGCTTTTCTCTTCCCTGTGCTTTGTCTCCCTCTGAGAAACAAATTCTGTTCTTTTTCTCAGCAAGGACATGTATAATTTGATTTTAAGTAGAGTTCATTGCACTAATCAAAGGTTTTTTGTTTTTGATAAATGAGTCCAGTGCTGTGACTTTTAGATATCAAGGATATTTGTAATCAAAATAGTTAGCTATTAAAATTGTATGTATCAAGTGATTTGGAAAGAACACAAAGAACAATAAGAGATCATTAAATTACAAACCTGAGGAATATGAATGTCATTTCAAATTTTATTATTCAGAAAGTGATTTCGTTTCTGGTTATATGCACACTTAAAAGGCTTGTGCCTTTTATGATAATAGTAGAAGCAGCCTTCGAATTTATCGAAGGAGGGGGAAACTAGTTTTCGGAATGTTATAAGCTCACAGGTAGTAGCCAGTGAAGGACATCTACAAGTTAGTAATTAAATAGTTTGTTGCCAAAGAGCAAATTACTATAATGGGCTTGGTGGGTGCTGGCCAACAGCTAATGGCTGCCATGGCCAGAGCTGCTAATAGTGATGGTATGTGTGCTGATGAATTCTTGATGATCAGGGAATCTTAAGTCCTGAGGAAGGCCAGAATGTGAGTTTTTACCTGTCATCTTCACATGTTGAAAATGAGAAGTGCTGTTTGATGATGTTCATGCATAGATTCTGAGTGTCATCCGAAGCATGGGAAATGCTGCAATAAGCATGGGTTTGTGAGAAACATTACAATTCTAAAATATCTCTGTGCCTTCCAGGATTTTGCAGGAGTGTTGGTTTTAATGCAGCTTGTGCCTAAATTATGAAAATGAACATTTTTCCTGGCCTGTCAGGAACCTGTGGCCCAGACAGGAATTGATGTTAGATTATTGATGTGCAGAATTTGGATGACCATTGAGAGTAAAACTCCTAATAAGAAGAACATGTCCATGAAAAACCAGGACTTGGGAAGTATTAGATTTAGTTACTTACTGATTATTAGGAAAGACTGTTTACCTGCCTTTGGAGAGTAGGTTATATATTATATATCATGTACCTTTTCTTGTCACCTGTCCATATGCCATACCAATAAGTTAATGTGATTCCATGCTTTGGCCAATATGAACTTAACGCATGGCCCCCAATGTCATAATGTCCACGCTTACTTCCATGAAAACAGGATTAGAAGCAGCTATGGGTGTTTTAAAGGAAATTAAGTGAACTAAACACAATCATTCATATTAAGAGATACAAAGATTTCTTTCCCCAAAGGCTGAGTTAAATGTATATAAGGGCAGATTGTTTTGAGGAACAGTCAGGAATTTAGAAAGGAAGTACAGTTTTAAGAGTGGCTTTCAAGATGGTAAACTGAATGGCTAATCTTTTAAGAGTTCCTTAAGCTAGAATTACTCTGTATCCTTGGGGTTTGTTCTTTTCCTGCTCAGTTAAAAAATTCAAGGTAGGAGTTCCCGCTGTGGCACAGTAAATTAAGACTGCTGTTGAAGTGGCTCACTTTGCTGTGGGAAGCATGGATTTGTTCCCTGGCCACACAGTGGGTTAAGGGATCTGGTGTTGTCACAGCTCGTTCAAATTCAACGCAGGAACTTCCATGTGCTGCACGTATGGCCATAAAAAGAAAAAAAAAATCAAAGTAGAAAGATCCAAGGAAGTACCAAATGTTGCATTCTGCCATGACATCTACTCTACCCATCATAAGATATAGGAGAGATGAAACTTGTGGATCCATTTTTTGGTGTCACCAGCCTTGATAGGCAAGGATGGTGTGACTTCTAGAGCAGTGGCTCTTAGAAGTTCTCCATCTCAGTCAAACCACCTGTCTTCTTGCTCAGGGCTTAATATGAAGTTTTTGAGAGAAAATCTGCTAGCAGTATATTCTCAGTTTCTCAGTCATGTATGTAATGACAGAGATGTGGCCACTGAAACAGCATGTTGCCTACCTGAGATGGACAGCCAGTATAGACACAATTAAATGCCTGTTTAAATGATAATAGAGGCTGTGAAATAATAACGTACCTTAAAAATTGTGGGAGTTAAGTTAGTTGTAAAATTGTACGCATTTCCAAAGGATTAGACAAAGTAAGCTGAGTGCTAAGACATTTGACTATAAGATGCTTTATTGAGTAAGGGAATTGATACAACAATGGCTATTTCTTTTTTGCTGGGTTGTATCTTCCATTTCTAGGAATAACGAAGAGAGACTGTACTTAGAAAGCAAGCAGCTGAGTTTGATTTACACTTAGTGCTTCTGTCTGTCAGCATTGACCCATATTACTTTCCTTGCCTCTGCTCTTTCACCCACTTAGGCAGATGGTATATTGTAACACTGTTCAGAATTTTTAGCAAGTTTTCCCAGCTGTGCACTGTTCATTTATTTTCAAAAGAGCTAGAATCCAACTGAGTATTTGTGCTCTGCTAATCCCAGCTGTGGCAGGAGTTTGACAGAAATGGTCTCTGGCTCCCTGGGTCTGTAATCTACTCAGGGACACAGTCTTCCCTGCACCAAGTCCAGGCCAAGTCCCAGAGTTAACGCCAAGCAGAAAGAAATTGAGATTTCATAGTGTTGGCTGTATTTAAAACATTTCAGCTATACCTCAGAGTCTGTAGTTGAGGCAGCATACTTTTCTCTCTGGGTTGTGAAAGTGTTGCTCATGCTCTCTTTTGGGGCTTTTGATTTGCAGATACTAATGCCGGAGATCGTGGGCAGACCAATAACACCGCTTCTGCGTCAGCTTCCAATTCCACCTGAACAGTCCCGAGCAGCCAGCTGCACAGGAAGAACCACCAGTTACTTGAGTGTCACTCAGCAACACTGGTCACGTTTGGAAAGAAAATTAAAAAGAGAAAAAAAACCTGTTCATTTTAGTGTTCAGTTTTTTTATTGTTGTTCTTATTTAACCTTGTAAAATATCTATAAATACAAACCAATTTCATTGTATTCTCACTTTGAGGGAGATCCAGAGGGTGGGAGGGGTTGTGGGAGGGCAAACCGGAACACTAGAACACACAATCTCTCCCATGACAATCTTTTTTTATCAAAAGTCTGCTGTTGTATACTTTAAAAACAGGACTCCTGCCTCATGCCCCTTCCACAAAAGAAGAAAACTTTGTTCTGTGCTGAAGTTTTTTTGAACTTTGTTTTCTTTTAAAGTCAAGTGTAAGACTTTAGTGTATAGTGCACAGCTTGAAATTGGTTGGGAGCTTAGCAGGTATAATAACACAATGGGGACTTAAATGTCACTTGTAAAATTAATCCATATCCTCGGGTGTTTGAAGATTTGCCTTTGGCATATTGGTGGCAGGTGCGGCAGACAAAAAAAGGAAATGTGTATCATTTGTAACCCAGAAGGTCAATAAAGTTGGAACCTTTAAGGGGAAGATTCTTAATTGATTTGTTAAGGTTTTGTTTTGCCCTTAATCAGTGCCAGTGATAAAGAAACTTATGTAGGAAGCTATCAAAGGAAGAGCATGTGTGCTCTGTGTGTGGATCTTTGTTTGCTGACCAAAGGTTCTCTGTAAATCAGTTTTAAACTAGTGACCTAGGAGAAGACTGAAAAGGGTGTTGAGCTGGCCACTCTGGCTGCAGAGGTCAAAAGCTGATGAACCTGGAGGAAGGGGATGAGCCAGGGGCAGGTCTCACCACTGAGAGTTGAATTTGTCCAGATTTTTTTTTCTCTAAAGTTGTTTCCCTTGGAAAGATACACTTGAGAGACATTATAGTTAAATAATGTGAACTGTAACAGTCTACTGGTTTATTTTTCATATTTTTAACTGCAAATTGAGCTTGTAGAAATTGCCACATTCTGCGCATAGTTCTAATTAAATCCAAATCTAGAATCTGTATTTAATTTCAGCTTTTTTAACCTCATGCTTTCAAATTTTTATTTATTGATGCATGCGTGTTGGGCCATTATGATTTTAGATGGTAGGAATATTAAAAACTACACATCAAAATGATATAAATAGTCATTTGTACCTGCTGACTTTATAGGAAAGCTGATTATATAAATGTGTGTATATATGTTATATACATAGATTCAATACTGCCTTTTGTTTTTGTTTTTTGTCCACAGTATCAAAATTGACTGGTCGAAGCATGAGAAGAATGTTTCCCCCACACTCAGTTAAGAGTTTTTGTTTCTGTTTTTTGTGTGATCAGTGAATAATATGAGAATCAGTCTCTGTTTTTGAAGAAAAAGCAATATTCCTTGGAAAGCAAGGAGGATTGAAGGATTATGTTGGCAGTGAGGAAATAGATTTTCACAACTAGTTTGTTTTATACTTTTAAGGTTGACATCTATGTGGGCCTTATATACTCTAAAATGAACCTTAGTCACCTTGGTGCTTATGGGCCATTACTTGACCTATGAATCTTTAAGGCACAATCAGTTGTACTTTACATTTAAAGATCACTTGAGTGATGGCCACCTTTCCCACCTACCTTCCTTCCTTCCGTCCCCACATACCTTCCAAGGTTAGCTCATAACTGCAGGGCTGCAGAGCTGAGCCCTAGACTGTGCGTAACCTCCCTTCACCCTCCTCGTTGCCACCTTAGGTCATGTTAGGGGTCTCGCCCTCCAGGTGATTTGGAAGTGGAGTTTCTTGGCAGCCCTCATACAGGTCCCAGCACCCTGTCCTGCTTCCTAACCAAGTGTGTGTGACTCTCCAAGAGAGCCGTACTGCCTGCTGACGTGAACCAGTACCCAGAGAGGCAACTGTGAGCCATCCTCGCTTTCACTTACTGTTTAGCTAAGCTCTTACACCACAGAAGGGTTTCTCAAACCTCTGGTTATATCAGAGTTCATGAGAAAGGTAACACTCAGTCAAACCAAATCAAACAAATTGAACTTTACATTTCTTAATGAGCTTCTGAGAGCAAATTAAGATTGAAAAGAAGTTTGAAAGTATTTGGCAGCATAATTCCTAAAAAGAATGGCTTTGATCGACAATTTTCAGAAAGGATTATAAAGAAGCTGGACAGCAGGTCTGTGGCAGAGATATGGACCTACTTCAGACCAGACTGCCCAGCTGAACATTTGGATACAGACCCAATCTGGACTTGGTATACCTGCTAGAGTCCATAAAAATCTGTGCTTGTTTTAGGAAACAATTCCCCCACCCCCCATAAATGGGGTAAGAGAAGAGAGAAAAGTTGATGCTTTTCTCTCATTTTATTGTGTATGTGTGAGGGCTGAGGTGTGTGATTTTTCTTTCTCAAGGATCATGGCAGGATCACAGAACTCTTTTATACAAGTGAGATCCAGGTCTCTGAATATCTTTTTGTAAATAATAATAATAATAATGATAATAATAAAAAGCTCCTCACCAAATTCAAGCTTGTACATTATATTTTCTTTCAATGTTTTTTAAATTTTAAGTTTTATTGTTTTGTATGTAAATATGTGGACCCAGGAACTGTTATTAATGAGCAAAAAGTTACTGTTCAGGGCAGTGATTCTGTTTAATAATCAGACAAATTGTAGACGAGCTTTTTAAAGCCATATAGTTTTAACTCTGTACAGTAGGTACCGGCCTGTATTATTGTAACAATAACTCTAGCAATGTATAGTGTATCTATATAGTTTGGAGTGCCTTCGCTTCCATGTGTTTTTTTGTTTTTCATCTTGCAAAATTGAAATTTTGCAAAATTGGTTTCTCTATCCATGTCTCCCTGTCCCACCCCTTTGCCCTTTGAAATAACTCACTCATAACACAGTGTCTTTGCCCCTTCCACAGTTAATTTCGGTGATGCCATGCTCAGGAGTAGGAAGAGGAAACCATGTTCATAACCTCACTTCATTCAAGCCCTGCCTTTGTTTCAGTTCTGAACATCTGTTTCCTCAGTAGCAGTGACCAGTTTCATTTCGAACTTAGTCCATCCAGAGACTTAGTGTAGTGCCAGGGAGCCCTGGAGCTGGAGGATATCAAATAGATTAGATTTTGCTCGTCTTTTTCCCCAAACCCTAACCATGAGTCTTACAAACAGCAGATTCCAGGAGCCCCCCACCCTCTCTCTCTCCTCCTTATCAACTTCGCTCCCAAATGAGAGAAAGAACTAGAGAGAGAGTTGGTTTTTATAAATCAGAGTTTCCTAATTGTATTGGGTTTTGATACACGAGTGGTCTAAAATGCTGTTGTGCAGTTACCAGCAGCTGCTGCACAGATTGCCGCCTGTGCCATGAAGGACTGTTGTTTTCACAAGGGAACATCCCTCCCTCCTGCCACCTCTACCCCTGTTCAATGAAACGTCATTTTAATTTCTCTTTTAAAAAACCAGTTTAATTCTTACTGTGCCCATCATGAAGGCCTTTTTCGAAAGAAAAAAAAAATCAAAATTACTCGTTTTGCCTCTAAGTACTCTGTATAAGATGTCTTGAGTAGAAGAAAAAAACTTTACCAAACCAAAGGTTGCTATTTTTGGAATATCATATGTTCATTCCAGCAAGGCAGAAGACTGCACCTTCTTTCCAGTGACATGTTGTGTCATTTTTTTAAGTCCTCTTAATTTTTAGACACATTTTTGATTTGTGTTTTAACAAAGCCTGCCTAACCAGTCATCTTGTCTGCACCAATGCAAAGGTTTCTGAGAGGACTGTTGTATTCTCTATCCCTGTGGATATAAAGACACTGGCATTTCATTTCTCTTTCCCTTTCCTTTTTAAGGGATTTAACTTTGGAATCTTCCAAAGGAAGTTTGGCCAATGCCAGCTCCCCAGGAGTTTGGGGGTTTTTTCTTTGTTTTAAACCAAAATTGTATCTGATTCCTCTTGTTCATGTTAGTGATCATCTAATCACAGAGTCAAACACTTTCTCCCCTATATAGAGAAATAAACTAAGCATGCTTTATAAGAAAATCTGTTTTCTGATAGAAGCCTGAGCCACTGAAAATAAGAGGGACAACTAGAAGCAGAGTAGAGTCTCAGACGAAGGTCTATGTTTGCAAGGCTTTGAAAGTAATCCCTGGGGTTTGGATTATTTTCACAAGGGTTATGACGTTTTATTCAAGTTTGTTGCTCCGTTTTGCACCTCTGCAATAAAAGCAAAATGACAACCAGTACATAAGGGGTTAGCTTGACAAAGTAGACTTCCTTGTGTTAATTTTTAAGTTCTTTTTCTTATTATATCTGTCTACAGGCAGATACAGATAGGTGTATGAAAATGTGCTTGCCTGTAAAATTTGCATTCATAAATGTGTTGCCGATGGATCACTTGGGCCTGTACACATACCAATTAGCGTGACCACTTCCATCTTAAAAACAAATCTAAAAAACAAAATTTATTATATATATATATATATAAAGGACTGTGGGTTGTATACAAACTATTGCAAACACTTGTGCAAATCTGTCTTGATATAAAGGAAAAGCAAAATCTGTATAACATTACTACTTGAATGCCTCTGTGACTGATTTTTTTTTTCATTTTAAATATAAACTTTTTTGTGAAAAGTATGCTCAATGTTTTTCTTTCCCTTTCCCCATTCCCTTGTAAATACATTTCGTTCTATGTGACTTGGTTTGGAAATAGTTAACTGGTACTGTAATTTGCATTAAATAAAAAGTAGGTTAGCCTGGAAATGAAATTAAAATTCACAAGTGTGTGGTCTTTATTTCAGTACCCAACCTTTTCTTTGCCCTATTTTGTCACTGCAATATGTAGTCACATCACCACTTCTTTCCTCCAATTAGAAAAACATGGATCTTTGTTATAAAAGTCAAGATGTGAACACTAGCTCTCGTTCTTTCAAATGATCTTCCACTGTATAGCCCCAAGAGGTGCAGCTTCCATCTTGGAAACCTTTGGATTTGATGTCAAGGAAGCTTTGCAGACACTGCTTTGAAAAGAATGAAAACATCCCTGAAAGGGACAAATTTTTAAAACGTGTATAAGCTGCTGTCTTTGATTACTGTGTTCATGGTTTGGTGTAGCTGTATTTTCTTTTTAACCTCATCCCATTAGTAATGGTCTTTGGGAGTATCTGTGAATAATATGAACACCACAAACAGTGGGGCTGTACCTCCAGGTAACCAACATATGTTGTGTTTGAGTCTGCTCATTTCCAATACTGGATGATGTATGTAAACATGTTATGTCTCTTAGTGCAAAAAGAAACATCATTTTTTTAGGGCTGGCTCACTCTGTCAGACCTAATCTAAAGGCTAGATATCAAGTCATGTGACTGCTGCTTCAATAAAAACAAATTTATATTGGATAAAGTGTGGTCCTCCATTTATTTACTTACTCTTGGTGATGGGTTTGGCTAACATTTGTAAAATAGATCTGTCTACCAGTTGTGGGGCTTGTGGGGGAAGGGTGGGAATCAGCACAAATGTGCAAGATGCCATTGTGGGATGGACTGCCTGATGGCACTGAGGTGCATTTGTTTGGAATTTATTACTATCTTATTTCCTGCCCTGTTTGAACTGGGATTAAGCAAAATATCTTTTTAATTTAAAAAATCCATGGAGTTCCCATCGTGGCTCAGTGGTTAACGAATCCAACTAGGAACCATGAGGTTGAGGGTTCGGTCCCTGGCCTCACTCAGTGGGTTAAGGATCTTGTGTTGCCGTGAGCTGTGGTGTAGGTCGCAGATTCGGCTCAGATCCCACATTGCTGTGGCTCTGGCGTAGGCCAGTGGCTACAGCTCCGATTAGACCCCTAGCGTGGGAACCTCCATATGCCGCAGGAGTGGCCCTAGAAATGGCAAAAAGACAAAAAAATAAAAAATCCCGAAAGACTGAATTTTTAACTTCTGAAGTCTTTCAAAAAGCAGTGGCCAACTTGTCTTTTTTGCAATCATATTTCAGGAGAGCAATGATGCTGGGTGACTGTTTAGAAGGTGTTCTAGAAGGGAAATGAGGAAAAGGAGGAGTTATTGTTGTGGCTCAGCAGGTTAAGAACTCAACAGTGTACATGAGGATGCGGGTTCGATCCCTGGCCTTGCTCAGTGGGTTAAGGATCTGGAGTTGCAGCAAGCTGTGGCATAGATCACAGATGCGGCTCAGATCTGGTGGTGTGGCTGTGGCATAATCAGCAGCTGCAGCTACAATTCAATCCCTAGCCCCTGAAAACTTTCATGTGTCGCCATTAAAAAAAGGGGTGGGGTGGAGCAATCAGGTTGCATATCCCCTTGGTAGAGAAGTCTCTGAAAGGAAGTGAACAAAACCACTGGTGGTGAGCCCTCTCTCAGGTGCAGGAATATTTCACCCACCCACTAGCACCTTCAGATTTAGGAGAGCTGTGCTTATGCTGAGGGGACAAAACAAACTGAAGCTATTGTAGATAATGGCATGATGAGGCAAACAAGGTGTCAGAAGCTGGGAAGGGATGGTCCATTAAATGCATGTTCCTCTTTTTCTCCAGAAAGGAGAAGCCACCTTGAGCCTTCCCCTAAAACTTGTTGATGTCAAGGCTTTAACTGGATCCTTAGAGTCTAGGCCAGGTAAAGACTGGTGGTAGAGTGGCTCCAATGGGGGATCCAGAAGGTAAGCACGGCTTTTCTCCTGAGCTTTGGAGTCTGACACCATCCTCACCTGACTGAGGCAAGACATAGAAAAATACTGGGGGCCACAGGGATGCCTGGAAACTGATGCCTAGTTCCACTACTCAAAAGCACAGGGAAGGGAGTGATAGGGAAATTCAAATGTTTGAGAGTAAGAAAGTTGAATCTGGCCCCTAACCTATAAACAAGATCCACATAGTTGCTGAAAGGAAGTGTCCTTTACAAGCTCTTTGGTGCACTTAACCTTGAATCTTTTTTTCCTTTTATGGTCACATCCATGGCATATGGAAATCCCCAGGGCAGGGACTGAATCTGAGCCACAGTTGCAAACTACAGCATCTACAGCAACACTGGATCCTTTAAGCCATTGCACTGGGCCATACCACTGCAGAGTCTTAACCCACTGCACCACAGTGGGAACTCCTTAACCTTGAATCTTAACAGCACCTGTACTGTAAACCATACATACATATCAATTAAATGTTTGGGAAATGTGCAGGTATTTTTTCCCTTTTTAAAATTAATTAATTAATTAATTTTACAGCCACATCTGCAGCATATGGAAGTTTCTGGGCCAAGGGTCAAATCAGAACTGCATCTGAGGCCTATGCCACATCCACAGACAGCAACACCAGATGCAAGCCACATCTGCAACCTATGCTGCAACTCACGGCAGCACCAAAGCCTTAACGCACTGAGTGAGGCCAGGGATCAAATCCCCATCCTCACAGAGACAATGCCATGTCCTTAACCCACTTATCGGCAGTGGGAATTCCTATCCAGGTATTTTTAAAATCAATACTGGGAGATGGGAGTTTAAATCTCATTTTAAGCTCACCTTGCCCTCACCTTACTGTAGTGTACATTAAACAACTATTTCTGGCTCTTGAATGAATAGCTCACCTAAAATTACCTCAGGGGAAAAGAAGAGATATGTATGCTTCATGAATACAATTGAATGAAATTTATATTTCCAAAAGAGTATAACTAGACATAATTCCTGGGGGCAAAATCGCATTCATCGTTTTTGGGAAAAGCTGCTCTTTTTTCAATTTCTTTTCTAAAAAATAAGTACTTTCTATGTCCCTTTGATGCAGAAGAGGCTGGTAAATCTGGAGGGATGGCAGAGAATATGTTCTCACTTTGATTTACAATGTCAATGATTTATTTTCTCCAAGTTTAGCCTCCTTGCTATGTGAATATCTGTCTCTTTTTTTCTTCTCTTCTTTTTTCTTTTTCAGCCACCCTGCAGTATATGGGTTCCTGGTCCAGAAATCAGATCATAGCCTCAGTTGCAACCTAGGCCCAGCTGCAGTAATGCCAGATCCTTTAACCCATTGTGCCAGGGCAGGGATTGAACCAGTATCCTGGCCCTACAGAGATGCTGCTAATCCTGCTTCTGTGCTATGCCACAGAAGGAACTCCCTTTTCCTTCAAATTCAATTAACTTGCAGCTTCATTTGCATCAAAATATCAGACATTTAAAATTAATTACTGGAGTTCCCGTTGTGGTGCAGTGGTTAACGAATCCGACTAGGAACCATGAGGTTGCGGGTTCGGTCCCTGCCCTTGCTCAGTGGGTTAACGATCCGGCGTTGCCGTGAGCTGTGGTGTAGGTCACAGATGCGGCTCGGATCCCGCATTGCTGTGGCTCTGGCATAGGCCAGTGGCTACAGCTCCGATTCGACCCCTAGCCTGGGAACCTCCATATGCCGCAGGAGTGGCCCAAAGAAATAGCAAAAAGACAAAAAAAAAATAATAATAATAAAATAAAATTAATTACTGAAGTTCCCATAGTGGCTCAGCAGTAATGAACCCAACTAGTATCCATGAGGATGTGGATTTGATCCCTGGCCCAGCTCAGTGGGTTAAGGATCTGGCATTGTCATGGGCTGTGGTGTAGGTCACAGATTTGGCTCCGATCCTGTGTTGCTGCGGCTGTGGCACAGGCCAGCAGCTGTAGCTCTGATTCGACCCCTAGCCTGGGGACTTCCATATGCTGTGAGTGTGGCCATAAAAGAAAAAAAAATAAATTATTATATTTTAAATCATATATATACATAATTTTTTTTTACCTTTTTTTTCTTCTTATGGCCACACCCATGGCAAATGGATATTCCCAGGCTAGGGGTCGAATCAGAGCTACAGCTGCCAGCCTGCACCACAGCCACAGCAACAAGGGATCTGAGCCACAACTGCGACCTACACCACAGGTCATGGCAACGCCGGATCCTTAACCCACTGAGCGAGGCCAGGTATCAAACCTGCATCCTCATGGATCCTAGCTGGGTTCATTAACCCCTAAGTCATGAAGGGAACTCTGTATATGTTAATTTTTTATATGTAATAATCATCTTATGGGCAAACCAAGTTAAATAATGCATTTATTAGAAGAACTGTTGGTTCACACATCAACAGTCTTCAGATACGTAAAGGGCAAAAGTAAAACAAGTATTAAAAATTAGAAATATATATGTATATATGATATTTCTATTTACCCACCCCACATTTCTTTTTTCCCCAGAAAGGAAGGTAAAAAAAAATTTTTTTTTTAATCTCTAGCCAAAAGTTAACTAAGTCTTCTTGTCTTGATTCGATGTTAACCACTGAAACGTATTTGCTAGGTCTAGTTCTTGTGGGATGCCCTATGTAAAGTTAGTTAAAATGTAATTTGTGAAAAATGCAAAAAACATTTTTACTCAAAATAGCAACAAACAAAACAGATGCTTTCATACTCTTTAGCTTTGAAAATAGATGTGTAAACAGGAACATGTTTATTAACTGTGGACTGTGTAGTCCCAGTATTCCAGCCTCATAAGCAACCCAGCCCCAGTTCAGTTGTGGAACAGACCTGCACCAAGGAACACATGTGCACACAGCAGCTAGTACCCTTCCTCCCATGAGCCATGTTCTAGGGATCCCTCACTTGTGTCCCGGTGCATGCAGAAGCCTAGCACAGTTCAGCATCCACGCAAATCAATTTCTTGGGATCCTTATGTCATACATCACTTTTCCTTTTGATCAAATTATTCGTGTTTCTGTTTTGTTTTCTTTACTGAACTACAGACCTTGCAGGTCAGGATCCATGTCTGAGTCAGCGTTTATTACGCACAGCAGGTTGCATATGGTTGGTGCTTAATGATGTGTTTTAATGGATGCAGAGACAGAATGAAATGCCCAGAAGGTAGGAAGGACAGACATGGAGAAAGGTAATGACAAGCTTTTGACATTTGGTGTGGGCCTTCTGGCCTCTCTCTAGAAGGCTATCTTAGACATTAATGCACCTGCTGGTGGAAAAAGGCCCGGAGTTCATGGAGCAGCTCAGGGAAGGAGGCTGTGGCTGGGAATGGGGAGCAAGTGGGAGACAGGGGTACTAGGCATAGCAGTGAAAATACCCAAGAAGCTAATGAACCTGGATGTGGGCACAGACCCTCAAATGGCCCAGCCCCAGGTGCCCTTTCCCCTCTTCCACCAGGACACTAAATCTCCAGACCCAGGGCTTTTTCTAAGGGGAAGGTGGCCTTGCCTCTCCTGGAACTGACCTATGGGCCAGTATACTCTCCACGTAGTGGTCTAGGGCTTGGCTTTCCACATATTGAACTGGGGGCTGAGGGGACCTATGGCCCCTTCCTGAAGACTGCTAGCCAGCCATCATCATGGCTGAGTTTCCTGGGGAGGCAGGACCTTTGGGCATTGTCAGTGGCATCCATCTGTTTAGAACCAGGAGTGGCGACTCCGAGGGCCCTGGTTCAGCTTTCTGTGATGCTGAATAACTCCTGCATGAGTGGGGTGGCGAAGGGGTGTATGTCCTGGATTCGCAGCAGCCGCTGGGTGTGTTGGGCGTTGATGCTGCGGAGCTCAGTGAGCATAGCCATGATCTTCAGGAACAGGAATCTGCAGTCCAGCCAGAGGAAAGGTTGGGGGTGCAGCCCACCCTGCCCCCACCCACCAGTGGGGGCCCCTCTGTAACTGCACAAGTTTGAGGGGACTTATCTCAGGACCTCTCAGGTCAACCCAAGAGATAAGGCTCAGCTGAATTCCTTAAGCTTCTCTCTCAGCCTGAGGACAACAGGTGCAGAATAGCTGGGGGCCCTTGAGAAGTGGATCCATTCTTCCCACTCGCACCTCTTCCTCTGGGTGAGGGAAAATTAGGTGTTGCAGGCACCAGGGGAATAGGTCAATTTGATGAAGGGACATCACTGGTAATGAAAAGGGGTCAAGACTGGGTGGAATAGTTGTGGAGGCAGGGACTGCAGGCAGCAATTCCTTCCTGGATCTAGCCTGGGATCTAGTGTCTGAAACACACTTCATCCCCATGATGTCTCCTGGCTCAATAAGGAAGAGGACCGAGTAAAGCAAGACATGCCCGCCCCCAGCATCCCAGGATACTGAGCACAAAAGCAAGCTGCAGAAAACCAAGTAAGGACTTGAGGTTTTATATTCGCAGTGGCACGGCCAGCACTGACCTTCCCCGTCACAGCACGGGCCTGTAGGCACCAGGTCACAGGGACTGCTGAGGCCCAATGAAGGGGTGGTAGCCTCTGTCTGCCTCTGCCCTGAGCTGCCTTCCTCCTCTGGGTTGTGAACAGAACCAACAAGGAGTTTTCTACCAGGTTAGCTGGTGTTGGTCCAGGAGGTAGCTAGGTACTCAGTGCTCAAGGGTCTGGGCTGTGGACTTGGTCTCTCAGGATTCATCTCCAGACCCCACCTGCCTGACTGTGGGACCTGAATCAGTCACCCTGAGCCTAGAGTCCCTTGCAGGATGATGGGGGCACCCATGGCATGGGGCTATTTTCAAGGTTAAAGGTGATAATGCATATAAATTGCTTGGCACCGGAGCTGACACTTCTCAATAAACAGGAGTTGTTCTAAGTTGACTGGGCAGAGGGGGCCTCAGTGGAGGTCACAGAGCAGGGCCCAAAGCCCTGGTAATCAGAGACTGCCCAAGGAGTGGCTCTGGTCTGCTCACCTAGAAAGGCTCAGAACAGGCGGGGGCCTGGGTACAGCCCCCCTCACACCCTCCCTGCTTGCTGCTCACCGGTGGGCAGGCTGGGGCCGGTTGCACTCGATGTAGGCCTTCAGGGTAATGGCAAACCGCTCCTGCAGCTGGTCCACCACTTGGCGTTGCACCACACCCGGGCGGTCTGGTGGGAAGGGGAAGGCGATACGGTGCCATGAAGGCCACGACAAGGTGGGTCTGTCCCAGAGCAGGCAGACTGCCAGCCGACCACCTTCCAGAGCCAGGGATTCCCAGACAAGGAAGTGAGGGTGGCACTAAGAGGGCTTGGCATCAGCCCTCCAACCCTAGGAGAAAACAGCCAGAGTCCCCATCCTGGCTGTGCAGTGAGTGGAGGGCAGGGCCATCGTTTGGGACCTTCCCTGGGAGGGCAGAGGATGGGGCTGCTGCCTCCCATGGCTGAAGCTGATGGGTTGCGAGCAGACCTGATGGGGTGGGGGTGGGCACAGGAAGCCAGGTTGGACAGGTGGGACTCTCACCTGGAGAGAAAAGGGAGATGGCCTGCATCAGCACATACTCCTCCTTATGCAGCTGCAGCTTCTTCAGCATGTAGTGGAATTTCAGCATGGGCTGCAGGAGAAGCTGCTGGAAGCCACCTGTGGGTGGGCATAGGCTGGAAGGGTAAACTCCTCAGGAAGCTGACCCAACACCCAGACTTGTCTCACCAGGGTCTCTTTTCCCATCGCCCAGTCTTCTGCCCTGCAATCCCAGGACGTGCACATCCTGACCTGGCTCCTCTCCTCCCGCCATGGCTGTTTCCCTCCCTCTGCCAGGGCACCTGAGGGGTCTTCCAAGCTGTAGGACAGCCGACCACACTCCCAGGTCCCGGTCTCTGCGTTGAACACCGTGTTGAATCTCAGCTGGCACAGCTCAAAGGTGGCCCCCTTCAGCAGAGAGATCTGGTCCTCAATGGGCAAGTCCCTGGCAAAGATGAGGAGGGGATGCCAGCTTCCTGGGAAGCTGCCACAGGCCTGCACCCACTCCCATAATCCAGAAAACAATCGGGGGTGGCAAAGAGAAGAGGCAGGATGGGCCCCTACCCCTGAGATCACTGCAGTTGCTTTCAAATTGCCTCCAATCTCTCCCCCTCACAATCCAGCAGGCAGATTCCTCCTCTCTGCCATCTTCTTCTGGCCTCCTGCTGCCTTCAGGGCCTCTCCACTGCTGAGGTTGCCATGGTCCCATCTTACAGCCTGGTCCCATCTCCTCCAGCTCCCTGCATGACCCCCAGCCCATGCCTTGGCTCCTGGTCCTTGGCCTCATACTTTCCACCTCAATTTCCCCACTTAGAATGATTACCCCTTTAGCTTTGCTTAGTGATTCTGCTAGTCCTTTGGGCCAAGCTGTCCTTATGCCTCCTAAAGGGCTTTCCAGAGTGAAGGCTTTCTGCAGGGGCCAATTCTTTGGCGTGAGTTCCACGCTATTTGCTTCTTGCTGCCTATTCTGGATTTCTACTTCTACCGTTTCTCTCCAGGCGTCAGGATACCCTGAGCCCCACCCCCAGCACTGAGCACAGGCCCAGCCACAGCCGCTGCCTCTGGTTTTCACGGTTAGATTGACACCCCTTCCCAGCTGAGAGAGGCCCCCATTCCTCGTGGACAAAGGCATTCTGACTAAAAGCCCAGAGGGAAGTCTTTCATGCTGGCTCTTGAGGAGGACTTCTGCCTGGCTTTGGTCTCCTCGGGAATTGAGTCCCTTCTTTTAGATCCGCAACGTTGATCTAATGCTATGAAACTGATCTTTTCTTCCTGTGTCCCCCTACCCCAGCACCCAGCTCAGGACCTGGCAGAAGCTGGCTCTGAAGGCTGTACTCTGCTTCCAAAGCTGGCCACTCTGATTAACTGCAACCCTGTGCACGTGCCTTAACCTCAGTGAACCTCAGTTTTCCATCTGTGGAGTGAAGATAGGAGGAACTCCTGCTTCCTGGGGTGACTGCTCAGAACTGTGGTCTCGAGGAACAGCAAGGGACCTCCTACTCTGGTGGTAAATCCTGGGTCATTGAATGCCCATGGGGATCTGCCAGGTCCAAGTGTGTAAGGGGACCTCTCTCCTGCTCCCTTGACCTAATCTGCCACAACGTGACCCTCACTCCAGCCTGTGGCCACCCTCACCCCCAATAAATAAGTCCTGTGTGTCACCCACAGGACCAAAGGGGAACCTGTGGGCTCCTGGAAGAGAACCTGCCCTCTGCCTGCGGATAAAATCAGGGCTCCTCATGTGTGACGCAGATCCACCTGTCCAGGCCCGGCAAGGCCAGTGCCGACCCCAGATAAGTCGTGCCTGGTGTGTCTCCAGCCCTGATGGGCTCCATGTAATGGGCTGGTGGTTGCAACCACATCAGTAGGTTCCAGGGATTCTCACTCACCCCGGTTGCTCATTGGTTGTTGCCTCCACGCCTAACTATGGGGAGTCCCAGCCCTTTGTCTCTCGGGACCACCCATCTTCCTTCTCAGCCTTCTCTAGGCAGCAGACTGCCAGTGACCCAGCACCTGTTCCACAGGGCCTCTCCCTCTTCTCCCTCTGGACTTCCTTCCCTTTCCTGCCAACTCCTCGTTTGCTCTGGAATTCTCAACTTGTGATTCCTGCCCCTTTGTGGGGAAATAGGAGAATTACTATCTGAATGTCCACCATGTATGTGCTGAAGGCTCTTCAAAAGGTTTTCTTATTTCACACAACAGCTGTGCAAAGTAGGCATTACTAGTCCCTGCCTAGCAGACAAGGAGGCTGAGATGCATATTAAATGGGAGACTGCAGTCACAAAGCTAATGAACCATACTCATAATGGTCCAGGGAGGGCTGCATTCCCCAACAGGACCAGGTGCCCTGGAGATAGAGGTAAAGGAGGGTCTTTCGGCACCAACATTCCCCAAATTCAGAGAAATCTACCCCAGGCCCTTTGAATCTGCTGGCCATTTCCTGCTCCTTTCCATACCATCCACTCAGCCACTGTGTCCTACCTGAAGTAGGAGATGACTTTGGCAAAGTTGATAATGCCTTTGAACATGTAGGTTGACATGTCAGCTATGTGGGGCAGCAGGGAAAAGATCTCTTTCCCACTGTTGTTGGCTGGGGGTTTGTAGTTCCAGATGCTACCATCTTCCCCCCTTAGCTGCAGAGAGAGTTTCACTGAGCACAGATCTTCCCTGAGCTTGCTCCACTTGGCAGCTTCTTCCCTCGACGGAGTCTGCAGACCCTCTGGAATCTCGAGGCTACTGCTAAGCACCTCTGGTAACTGGGACAGGAGCCAAAAGTGGAAGAGAAGAGAGGAAAAACAATATATTCTCCCAAACAGGTTACCACAAAGGCTTCCAGACACACCCACACAGCCACACCTGCATCCTGAAAGGATGCACAATGGCAGGTGCGTACACACACACACACACACACACACACACACACAAAACATGTTTCTTTTCTCTGGCCTTCTCCTATCAGGTGGATCTATGAATCTATGAATTCATGGTCCTTCATCCCTGCCTAGACAGAGATGGGTCTGCTCCCTGCCCCAGTGGAAGGTGAGGGGGGGTCTCCTCCCAAGGGTGTATCTCGAGCATCTCTGACCTTGTGTCAAGAGACTCAGAGGAAAAGGTCTGAGGGTAAAGTCTGGAAAGAAGAGACTTTGGGAGCTATTGGCTACCAGTTCTCTGAGCTGGACAGATCACTGAGCTACCTGTGAGCACAGGTGGAGGAGACATGGCTCAGGGCCTTGAGATTGGACATGGCTACCCTTGCTGAGTAATGGTGCTGAGCTCACTAGCATTTCTTGGATCAGGAAAACAAGTTCACAAATGTTGTGCCCCGAACAGGTCCTGACTCTGTCCTCATAAAGGCATGAAAGCCAGCCACCCTAGGGCAACTCAGCTTTCCAAAACTACATCTATGGCTCAGACTGAATTTCTGCCTGATGCAGAAGGAGAGAGCCAAGAGTCTCAGACTGAGTGTCCGTCAAAATCACCTGAGGGGTCTTGTCACAGCACAGACTGCTGAGCCCCACCCTCAGTTTCTGATTCAGGAGGTCAAGGGTGGTCTGAGAATTTGCATTTCTAACAGGTTCACAGGTGATGCTTCTGTGCTGGTCCAGAGGCCAGTCTTTGAGAACCCCTGGGAATGAGATTGGGGTTTTGAGGAGCTAGCACAGGAGCTAAGCCAGCTCTAAAACCTCATACCCGAAAATTCTTGAAATGTGTGAAGGTGGTGTCAAAGGTTTTCATCTGAGCGTTCATCAGCTCACTGATCATTGTCCGCTGCTCTTCAGTCAGACCCTTGGCTCCTGGGGGCTGAGCCCCGATCTGTTCTCGTTTCTTCCTCCTGATCAAGGCCCGCCTCTGCTCCACAGCTGCATCTGACATGATCACTGCAGGGAAAGCCAGAAGCAGGCTCAGGAATCCTTGGCAGCACAGGCAGCAGAAGTTAACAGGGATGTGCTAGTGACAAGAAACCCATCCTTCTCCAAACTCTGGAGGACTCTGGGCTCCTCTGGAAAAACACTTGGGTAAAGACAGGTGTGCTACCACTGACAGTGGGGTTTGCAACAACTTTTTGGAGCAGTGAGACTTGCCCCAGCTTCAGAATCTAAAGGCACTGGGCTTGAGTGACAGCTTTGCTGCTTTCTCCTGGTGACCTTGAGAAGCATCTTACCCTCTCTGGCCTTCAGTTTCGTTCTTGATAATCTGAGTAACAGTGCTGACTTTACACTGCAGTTACGGTGAGACCCTGGACAGAAAGTACCTAATACAGCTCCTAGTACATAGTAATTGCTTGATAAATGTACCTGGTTATTCTTTTCTGGTGGATCAGATACCAACAAGACTCCTTGGAGTGCCCCCAAATCTCCAGGTCTCCAAGACCTCAGAGAGCTGGGGCTCCTACTTAGCAAGAAATATCAGCCCAGCCACTTCCTACCTAGCCTGGAGACTTAGAGTCTCCTAAGGATTTCTAGAGCTCACTTGTGAGCGCAGAGCAAAATTGTGGAGGTCCTGGTGGGGAAGGGACAGCAGGGACAGCTGGAAAGGCTCTCTGCCCAACCTCCCAGAGAACCTGGGCCCAGAAAGGCTGCCCCAGGCCTAGGGTCCCTTGTGACTGATGGAGATAAACAGGCTCTGGAAGCTTACAGGCTTTTCCCCATGTGCTTTCATCTCCAAGTGCTGCCCCCAGCCCCGCCACTCCCGGGAGCACAATTATACCAAAGCTAGACAGGAGCAAGGAGACTCTCACTGTCACTGGCTACACACAGTTCCTCTGGAGGATGCTGGCTTTGGGCAGCAGGTAGAAGGTGGGCTGACGTCATACATACCATGGGTCTCCAGTTTCCTGCCCCCAATTCACCTCCCCTAGTTTGACTAAAACAACTATGAAAGAACAAAATGAATGTCACAAGGGTAACTGAAGGAAGGGAGAAACATGACCCTGGCCAGAGAGAACGAGGCCTCCCAGGGGAGAGAAGGAAGGTGCTCCACCCCTCCAGCACCTCAAAGACAGCGCGGTGCAGACAACGCCTGAACCGCAAGCTGACACCTGCTCCTGTCCGCACGCACACGTGGATGCAGCGGGGCTGCACATGCGCACACGCACCCCCCCCCCCCCGCCCACCCAGTACTGCGGCTCTGGGGCCCACGCCCGTCCATGTCGTATGCTGCTCACTTTCCTTCCTCATGCCGCTTTCCAGGCACTTGCGGAGGCGGCAGGCCTGGCACTGCCGCCGAGTCTTCCGGGTGATCTCGCAGGTGCCCTTCCGGAAGAGGCACCGGGGCCGGGCATTGCGTTTGATGGCCCTCCTGCCAGAGGACAAAGAGCAAAAAAAAAAAGGTAGGCCGCGTGGGGCACCCTAGTTCCCTGTTCCCTCTACACATGGATGCTAGTCACATCCTCTGTGTGCCCTGCCCTTGCCTCTGAGTTGGGTCAGGGTCACCCAAAAGGTACAGGCAGGGGCTCTTCAGGCTTCTGTTGGTTCTGGGCTTTCCCAGAGGCCCAGGTGTCTGCTGGAGGCAAGGGGAGGGGGTGGGGGAAGGAGACATTCACCCCGGGGAAGTGGACGCTGCTTCCAATAGGGCTTGCACTTTTCGGGGATGCTTCAGCTCCAGGCCCAGCCCAGCTCCTCTCCGCATCCTGTCCCCTTCCCCTCACCCCCAGGCACTCTCAGGAGGACCTGGGCCTTGTTTCCATGGAGGTGGCCTCTTCTTGGATTTCCCCCTCTTGGAGGAGGGAGCCAGGGGAAACCTGGCCCCTGGCGTATAACAAACATAAGAATCCCTCTGCCTTCCCCATCCCCAATCTAGCCAGGGTGGACTATGGGAAGCTTTTTAGCTCACTAGACAAAGGCTTCCCCATTGGAAAAGTGGATTTTCAAGGTTGATACAGGGGAAGGTGGATTTTCAAGGTTGTGCCAGGAGGGAGACAAGGGGCAGATGCCTTTTAGAGACTCCAGCACACCCACCCTCCCTTGCAGCCCAGGCGTCTAGAACTTCTGCAACAGACCCAGTCAGTGCAGCCCTAACTTTATCCTTCTGCCCTCCATTTTCACAGCTGAATAGAAACAAATTCTTCTTTGGCTCTGGCCTCAGACTCTGGGCCAGCAGTGTGGAAAATGAAGAACAAGAGAGGTATGGTTACCGAGTAAACCCTGGGGGCTGAACCAGGAGGCCTGAGGTCTTAAACCTAAGGCTAGCAACCAGCCCAGGGGTTATCTTTCACAAATGTCATCCCCTCTCCTGCAGGCCTGGGTAGGAGATACCTGACCTTGTAAGAGCCCACCCAGAAAAGCATAGAGGGGAAGGACCCCATATTTATCAGCATTTGCTGTGGATCAGATGCAGGGCTACAGATTATGCAAAGCTTTGAAAATTTAATTCTTAGAACCCTGTAAAATTCATCATGTCATCTGCCTAGCAGAAATGAGTCCTTGAGAAGACAGATCGCTCCCTGTCCTCTACATAAACGATAAGCTGAAGTCTGAATCCAGGTCTGCCTAATGCCAGGATCCAAGCTCTGACTACTACAGAATGCTGCCTCCCTTGGGGTTGTCCCAGGACTGCACCGGAGTGGTCCCCACACCTCAGGGCAGTCAGCATGGATGCTGTTGGCAGCATCCAGGTCTGGCTCAGAAGTCCATGTGGCCACATTGGCATATGCCCAGCTCAGTGATCTATCAGAGTGCTAGTAGCCACTTTGGGAGTAGGCTGGGGCCCAGTTCTAGCTGACATGAGGTGAGGGGAAAGATTTCCTTGCTCTTAGAGAGGTGAGGAGAGGGGCCTCTCTGTTCCTTCACTGAGCCTTGTCATTCTTGCCTGAGCCCCTGGCACTTTGCTGCCCCAGGGGAGCAGGCAAGGTCAGCGTACTCTGATGGCAGAAGAGAAAAAGGACTGACTGCTGAGCTCACCAACCATTTGAAGGCCTCAGACTTGTAGATATGAGAGGGGACATGTTTTCCTTATTGTTGAACATTTTGAGTGGAGAGTTGTTGCTTGGAGCTGAGAGCAGGCTGACAGCACCATTGTGTCCACTTCTGTTTAAGACCCATAGACATGAATGTTCATTTCTCCCTGGGACTCAGGTGCCTTTGGACCTGCCCGGACCTAATGCTTGAGGCCTGCCAACAGCTCAAACTTGACCACCTCAGCCCTGGATTTTTTTACTCTGGGGGGACACTGGGCTGCTGCAGTGCCTCCCTGAGATGATTCTGGGCTGGATGCCCCCCTGTATGTTCTGCCCCCCACCCAACTGACCAGCAGCCCAGCTTTGGTAGGACTGCAGGATGGGCCTTGGCACTAGGGTCCATTTCCATTTAAATGTCCAGCCAGCAGGAAAAACTCGGCAGAGGCCAAGTCAGGCTGGCTGTCCTGGGATGCACAGGGGCCCAAATGTGTCCCTGCAGTGGGAACCACCCTCCACACACCTACCCCTCCCTGAGGACAGCCCCTTCCTGTCCTGGTTGCTGCCTCTTCCTCTTGGTCCTGAGCCTGCACTGAATTGTGCTCTTTCTCTTTCTTCATTTGGACAATGTGAGCCTTCTGTGCAGGCCTCTCTTGCTGTGAGCTGGGACTTTTTAGTCCTTCATTTTTTGGACCTCTCCATTACTAGGTGAGCTGGTTTGTTATAGTCTTCACTTATTTAATGCCAGCCCACACTCTGAACCTGGAAGAGAGGTCAAGCTGAGGCCCTGAGGCAGTGCCCAGGGGTCTAATGGCAGAACCCCAGTTAGATGTTACCCAATGTGTCAGGGATGGTAGGTGGGTTAAAGTTGGCAGATAACTCTACCTGAAAAAGCCCTTGCATCCTTCACATGTCATAACATTGAAATGATAACCAGTGGCCTTGTCCCCACATACACGGCAGATCTGGGGACCCTCATCTTCCTCATCTGCATTGGTGGTGGAATTTCCAGAAGTGGAGTCTGTTTCATTGCATTGCATGAGGTCAGCATGGTCCCAGCTTTCTTCAGGTCTCACCTCCAGCTTTGCTTGTGAGTCTCTTGTACTAGAAGTGAAAAAACCACAGGGAATGAGAGGGCTGGACAGGGGTGTGCTGAGGCAGCCTGCTGTGCCTCACTCACGCTTGGTTCTGTAGACACAAAAGCTGATTTCTCATGGAAGAAATGGGAGTATTGGGGGAAGTGCACTAGAATTGTTTTAAAGAGAGGTGTGACCAGGACATTTTTTAAACAGTGATAGGGCCCTGGAATAAAACACATCAACAAGAACATAGGAGAGAGAAAGAAATGAAAAAGGCCAAGACTATCTGGGTTGGACCATAGAAGTAGTACTTGGTTGGACTAAGCTTAGGAGGCCACGAGCTGGTCAAAGGCCTTAACAGGGAGCAGCCCATGGAACTGGACACTTATTCAAGCTAATTTCTGAAACTGGGAGACCAGAGGTATGGCTCCTCAGATGTGTCATGGCCCAAGCTCCCAGAAAGAGTTGAAAAGGCTGGGCAGAAGGAGATTTTTTAATTGAGTAACCAAGTCGATGAGGATAAAGAGTATCTAAGCTTAAGATGCAGGGAGAAAATGGCATAAGTCCTGGTTGAGCTGGGGTGGAAGTGAGTAATCAAAGAACTTGTACCCATTACTAGAGCTGTACCTAAGTGTCTTCCCCAGGCAACTTTCACCTGGAGGATGTGACTTGGAATGGGTATTAAGGACGCTGAGTGGAAATTAGAAGCTGTCCTGTTTACTCTTTCCCAGAGTCTCTTTAGGCCATCACACCATAGATGATGTTGCTTTTTCTAAAACCAAAATAAAAATTTAAATAAAATCAGCATGCAAATGACTGTTTGTAACAGCATGACAAATAACAGCCAACAGTTTCACCTGTAAGGATGAATTAGAAATTAACCTGCCCCTCGCTGAAAACTGCACATAAAATCAGCTGACGAAACTAGGACCAATGAGGTGTGTGTAGGAATATCCTCTGATTTTTCAAATCATAATCCTGACCTCGTATAGGCTTCCCCTGCAAAAAAAAATGTACGTAAGTGTTTACAAAAGCCACACACAAAAAATTTTATTTAGAGTGATCTTGGATTGGTAGTACTCCAAGACACCCACAGAAGCAGATGCTGTTCCTCCTTTCTAGAAGAACTCACTTTCCACCTAGACACACAGAATCACATAAGTAATTTTCAAGAAATAAGAGTAAAACTCATAAATCTTGAATCAAAGACTGACAAGGCACCATGAGCAAGCGCCAGCAAAAACAACTCACAGCAGAATTAGACATGCAAAGAGCCTCTGAATTAGCAGACACAGAATGTGTTTAAGTAAGTACTAGAAGAGGTTGAAGATACAAGGAAAGAGCAAAATACTATAAAATTGACCAGATTTGCAAAATGAATAAAAGTTGCCCGTAAATCCCAGAATGGCCATCATTAATAAATCTACAAATAACAAAAGCTGTAGAGGGTGTAGAGAAAAGAGAACTCACCTACACTGTTGGTGGGAATGTAAATTGGAGAATCATTGTGGAGAAGAGTATGGAGGTTCCTCAGAAAACTAAGTATAGAACTACCATATGATTCAGCAGTCCCACTCCTGGGCATATATCCAGACAAAATTACAATTCAGAAAGATATATACATGCCTCGTGTTCATAGCAGCACTATTCACAATAGCCAAGACATGGAGACACCTAAATGTCCATCGACAGATGAATGGATTAAGAAGATGTGGTAAATATATGCAATGGAATACTATTCAGCCATAAAAAAGAATGAAATAATCCCATTTGCAACAACATGGATGCAACTAGAGATTCTCATACTAAGTGAAGTAAGTCAAAGAGAAAGGCAAATATCATGTGATATCACTTATATGTGGAATCTAAAAATAAGGCACAAATGAATCTATCTAAAACAAACAGACTCACAGACAGAGAATAGACTTGTGGTTGCCGGGGGGAGGGAATGGGATGGACTGGGAGTTTGGGATTAATAGATCCAAACTATCATATTTAGAATGGATAAGCAGTGAGGTCTTACTGTATAGCACAGGGAACTATACCCATTCTCTTGGGATAGACCATGATGGAAGATAATGATAAAAAATATGACTGGGTCACTTTGCTGTATATCAGAAATTGACACAACACTATAAACCAACTATACTTTTAAAAAAAGCAAAGGAGAAAGGGACTATAGTCTAGCTGTGGGAATTTGGGAGTAAGAAAGCAAAAATTTTTTAATTAAATTTAAAAATTGACCATAAATCCTAAAAACAGCAACTATATAAGCCAGTTATAACAGTGTCTTGGCAATTAAAGCAAAACAGAAATGTGCAAAAACAAGTTAGAATATGGGTGATCACAGTGAAAATTTTCTAAGGATCTGTATTGTTGAAGGAAGAGAAAGATAATAAATAACTCAAATTCCAATTGGTAAAGTGTGTTTGTTAAGATTTCTAGGTAACCCCTAAAAGTCTAGAAGTAGAATTCATGACTTGGAAGCTAATAGAAAAGAAAAAATGGAAGAAGAAAAAATCTAACTAGAGAGACAAAAAGAAACTGAAAAGATGATACAAAAGCATAAGATGAGATGGTGGGAAATAAAAAATATATTGATAATTAAATGTAAATACAGTTGGCCATTGAAACAAAACAGGTTTGAACTGAGTACATCCACTTATATGTTAATTTTTTGAATAAAAATATTGGAAAGTTTTTTGTAGATGTGCAATAATTTGAAAAAACTGTCAGACAAACTACATAGCCTAAAGATATTCCCCCAAATTAAGAAAGTTGGATGTGCCACGCACCCATGATATATATGTAGATACTTGTCTATCCTTGCATAAGCATAAGGTAAATGATTTTTAATATAAAATTAATAATATGTTTTCTTAACTGTTTATTCTGTCGTTTACATTGCTGTACAGTGGACCTCACTCTCTCGTAATTGGAAAACTACATATCATCATATCACAGGTAGGTTTTTTTAAAAAAAATTTTTTCCAGTACTACATTATGAATATGACTGTAATTCATGTGCCATAAATATTTTATAATAATTCATTCATTAGTGTATAGACTAGGTTATGTGAAGTAATCTTATATCGATCATATGAAACTACTGTAAAGCAATCATATTGTTTCTTTATCAGTGGACAAATCATTATACCTGTAAATAAACATGAACTTCTTTCTCACATTATCTTTTCATTTTCAGTGTCTAATGTTAGTAACAAACGTAGCATCAACAGTCTTTTTTATTGTATAAGACAGTCCTGGATGTAGGTATTGACAGATGATTCATCTTGTAAACAGATGATGTCAACGTATGGTATTGATAAACAGCACAGCACTGAAAATGTAGTTCTCTTTCTTATGATTTTCTTAACTGCATTTTCTTTTCACTAGTTTACTTTAAAAATAACACATACAATAGACAGAATACATGTTAATCTGCTGTTCATGTTGTTGGTAAGGCTTCTGGTCCAACAGTAAGCTCAGTAGTTAAGTTTTGGGGGATTCAAAAGTTTTACATGGATTTTTGACTGAACAAGGGGTGTCGGCACCCCTCAGCCTGGTCTTGTTCAAGTGTCGACTGTATGGGAAATGTTCCTGTTAGAAGACCAAGGCAGATGTTTTCAGCTGATAGTTGGGGCAGCCTAAGGTTCAGAGTTAGTGTTAGAGAATAAGTGATGGTGATGGTGATCATTTCACAGTGTGTACAAATACCAAATCATTTCTCTGTACACCTAAAAGTGATAGAATACTATCTATCAATTGTATCAATAATTTAAAAAAAATTTTAAAGGGGTGGGGCAGATACTAAAATGGTAACTAACAATTACCAAACCCCAGTGTTCCAGGTCCTTTGAAAAATCATTTATTCATAATAACATTTATCATTTCACTCAATAGGCATGTGTTGAGCATCCACCACACACCAGATACTTGTTATGTTGGCCCTTTTTCAGTTTCTGTAAAAGCCAGAAGTCACTGTTTTAGCCCAGGGCTTGCTATGAAACCCTCTCCCGGTTCACAGGCACAAAAAGTGTTCCAAAATCAAAGAGTATCACTGGAAGGGAAATTTTGATATGTACGATATTGTTTCAGAGTACTAATTGGAGAACAATCCTCTTTAAGTTTTCAGCTTCATTCAGGAGCTATTAGGAATCATATAATCTGGGATTATGGGGATAGTGGCAGGGATTCTGCACATAAATTACCATAAACTTCAAACAATCAGAGATAGTGAGATGATGCTCCCTCAGCCATTGATATAAATGCCCTTCCCCCAAAGAGAAGTGACAATTAGAACATGATGCATGAGTCACAGGAGAGGCTCAATAGATGACACAGACCAAGAAGAAAGAAATGTCTCCAAAGGGACAGAGGGGAGATATTGACTTGCTCTGTGTCTGATGAATACATTCCCTATTTTCTTAATGATGGGGTGTTAGAATTAGTGCCAGGATCTCACTCCATAGCATTTGTATAACTTTTGCTTTGTTTGAATCCAGAAATTTATATGGAACCACAAAAGGCTCAGAATTGCCAAAGAAATTCTGAGGAACAGAAACCAAGCAGGAGGTATAACTCTTCCAGACTTTAGGCAATATTATAGAGCCACAGTAATCAAGACAGTGTGGTATTGGTACTAAAATAGACATACAGACCAATGGAACAGAATAGAGAGCTCTGAAATAAACCCAGACATCTGTGGTCAATTAATCTTTGACAAAGGAGGCAAGAACATAGAGTGGGAAAAAGACAGTCTTTTCGGCAAGTATTGCTGGGAATCCTGGACAGCTACATGCAAATCAATGAAACTAGAACACACCCTCACACCATGCACCAAAATAAACTCAAAATGGCTTAAAGACTTAAATGTAAGACAAGACACCATCAAACTCCTAGAAGAGGACATAGGCAAAACATTCTCTGATATCAATCTTACAAATGTATTCTCAGGTCAGTCTCCCAAAGCATCAGAACTAAAAGCAGAAATAAACCAATGGGACCTAATCAAACTGGCAAGTTTTGCACAGCAAAAGAAACCATAAACAAAAACAAAAAGACAACTTACAGAATGGGAGAAAACAGTTTCAAACGATGCAACTGACAAGGGCTTCATCTCTAAAATATACAAGCAACTTATACAACTCAACAGCAAAAAAGCCAACAACCCAATGGAAAAATGGGCAAAAGACCTGAATAGACATTTCTCCAAAGAAGATATACAGATAGCCAACAAGCATGTGAAAAAATGCTCAACGTCACTGATTATTAGAGAAATGCAAATCAAAACTACCATGAAGTATCACCTCACACCATTCAGAATGGCCATCATTAGTAAGTCCACAAGTAGCAAATGCTAGAGAGGGTGTGGAGAAAAGGGAACCCTCCTTCACTGTTGGTGGGAATGTAAATTGGTACAACCACTGTGGAAAACAGTATGGAGGTACCTTAGAAAGCTGTACATAGAACTACCATATGACCCAGCAATCCCACTCTTGGGCATATATCTGGACAAAACTTTCCTTAAAAAAGACATGCACCCGCATGTTCATTGCAGTGCTATTCACAATAGCCACGACATGGAACCAACCTAAATGTCCATCGACAGGCGTTTAGATTAAGAAGGTGTGGAATATATACACAATGAAATACTACTAAGCCATAAAAAAGAACAAAATAATGCCGTTTGCAGCAACATGGATGAAACTAGAGACTCTAATACTTAGTGAAGTAAGTCAGAAAGAGAAGGACAAATACTGTATGATTTCACTTATATCTGGAATCTAATATAGGGCACAAATGAACTTTTCCACAGAAAATAAAAGCATGGACATGGAGAACAGACTTGTGGTTGCCAAGAGGGAGAGGGAGGGAATTTGGGGTTAACAGATGCAAACTATAACCTTTGGAATGGATGGGTAATGGGATCCTGCTGTGTAGAACTGGGAAATATGTCTGGTCACTTGTGATGGAGCATGCTAATGTGAGAAAAAAGAATGTATACGTGTATGTGTGACTGTGTCACCTTGCTATGCAGCGGAAAATTGACAGAACACTGTAAATAAGCTATAATGGAAAAAAATAAAAATCATAAAAAAAAGCCACAACATGAGATCCTACATATCTGCAACCTACACCACAGCTCATAGCAATGCCAGATCTTTAACCCACTGAGTGAGGCAAGGGATAGAACCCACGTCCTCATGGATGCTGGTTGGGTTCATTAACCACTGAGCCACAATGGGAACTCCCATTCTCTCATATTCTTATGAAGCCCATTTGTGATGGCTCTTCTCCAAAGATGGCCCTAATAAACCACACCTCCAAAATTTACATCCTAGTGCAATCCCCTCCCAGGACAAATCAGGGATGGACCATGACTTGCTTTAACCAGTAGATTATGGGGAAGTGACCCTGTGCCAGTTCTGGGCCTAAACCTTCTTAAACCTTAAGAAGGCCTGGTTGCATCTGCTTTTGCCCTTTGGGGAGCCTGAACCTCTGGGGGAGAAAGTTGGTCTGTCTTGATGCCACACAGCCAGGCCCTGTGAAGAGGAAGAGCCTTGGGATGACAGGATGAAGGAGGCCCAGCTGCCCTAGCCTTCTGGCTGTCCCCACCATGCCCCGGACCTGTGAGCAAGCCCTCTTGAGCCTCCCAGCCCAGTTAAGCGTCCAGCCCATGCTATGAGGAGCAGACAGCTGGGAGTCCACACAGAGGAACACGACAGAAAATAAAATGGTAAGTGGTGTAATTAGTAAGTTTGGATGGCAAGATATCGTGGAAACAATGCCTGGGGCTTTGTTACACGTAGAGCTGAACCGGGGTGGATGGGATGCCAGCTGGCACCTGCAGTCATGATCCTTTTCCATGCTTACATCAGTCTTCCTTACCAAATGATGCCCTCTGGGCAGGAAAATGACAGCAACTAGGTGACTGGTATGTGCCAGCCACATCTCTCTTTCATGTGAATTTAATAAGACAAGCTAGAGGTGCAGTTTCAGTTGAATCCAACTGTTTACTTTGAGGTTTGCACCTGCTCCTCACTGCTTGGGAATCTGAAGTGTAATGAGCAGAGAGTTGAAATGATCGCCTCTTGTAGTCCATGAAACTAAAATACTTCAGTGAGGCTTTTGCAAAAATAATTAATTGTAAAATCCACTCTTCTATTTAGGCTGAATACTAAAGATGGGATAAATTCTCAGCAAGGAAGAGCCATCAATAAATTATGAGTAAATTAATGTTTAGTAATTATACATGGCTGGGATTTGCTGCCCTGGGATTTGCTGCCCTGAGTGTGCACATCCTCACCCAGCTCTTTGGGCAGGTGATTAATTGGCATTGCTTAGCTAGTAGGATGTGGAGCCAGAATTTGAACCCAGGTCAGTCTGACTCCAAAACCTGTGTTCCTAATTCAGCATTGTGCTGCATCCTTCACAAGATTCAATTCTGAATGGGCGAACGATTTATTAAACCTCCTTCATTTCTGTGTAGATTTCTTCCCAGGCAGTTCATTTCAAACAGAGTCTCCATGCCATGTGATTCCTTTGAGGTAGCTCTGTTCTTGGATAGAAAATGATTTCCTAAGGTCCTCAGTCCTTGCCATCTCAATGTTGGTTGCAGCAACTAAAGGACCAAGGAACTTTACTGCTATTCCAGCCTCGTCCCACATCTGGAGAAGCATCTCATCCCACACAGTCTGGAGAGCTGCTGGTCCTCTCTTTCATGCTCAGAGGAACGCATGTCCATTCACTGGCCCTAGACCAGTTCCAAAGAGCCTCCATCTGTATTCCATCACCTTTCCTTTCTAAGCAGACTCATGTGAACAGACAGCCATACAACTAAACGGACGTGCAGTTTTTCTGGGGCTCATACTGCCTGTTTTCTGCAGATTCGGTGGTTCTCAGTCTTTGTCATTTATTCATTGTTTATGTTGAAGTCTTTTGTTGTTGTTTTTCACCAGCCAGGGCCTTTTACTAAGCTCTTAGAAAAACCAACTTTGGCAAGGGGCCTTTAGAGAGCTTTGGGGTGGGCTGCACATTCAGGGTGGTTCCGCAGTGTGCTGCCTAAGAAAACCACTGACGTTGCTGCAGGCTCAGTCCTGTGTGCATGCAGCAGTGGCCTGACCAGGATGACATAAATAGACAGTTGCTTCATTTCCTAAAGGACCTGGATCCCCTGTTAAATAAGGGAGAAGGGAGGTCCTCCATGAAGACATACATGGGTATGCACATGGGAATGACTAATTGTGACCAAACAGGACCAGCTATCCCACTGTCACCTGGAGGTCAGAGGACTTTGGATTTTGCTCCCCGGGGGTTGGAGATGTGGCAGGTATTGTCCTGCTTTTATTGTCAAGAGGGTCTAGCCCCTGTCACTGACCCTTGCCTCTCTCCACTCACTAAATTTTCTGGTGCTCAGGATCCTCATAAATAACATGAATCTGCTGGGAGAGGCTGATGTGGCCTTTGCATGAAAAGGAAGAGCGGAGTGTGGTATTCTGGAGTTGTTGCCACAGGCGGATCTGGCAGGGAGAGATGTGAAGAGGAGCCGTGGAGGAACCTGCCACTCAGAAGCCGACCCAGAGGGACCCTCCCTGCCCCCTGCTGGGGTGGAGGGTGGAGAGCATGCAGTTCAGGGAGATAGTGTTGAACTTGGGGAGAAAGAAAGGAAGGAGAGTGGTTATCCCCAGGCCAGAGGATAAGGGCGGGGGGGCGGGGGGGGGATTCTAAAGAAAACATGAATGGTTTCTGCTGTAGAAGGAGCAAGGGTCCCCAGGAGGAGAGGAGAGAGGAGACTAGCATAGGACTCTTGTGAAAAGGGAGCAAAGAAAGGACCGCACAGGTGGTCTGCAGGATGGGAACTAGATGGAACCCAGGGCTGAGCTGGGACTAACAGTGAAGGACAAAGGGTTACCAGAGACTCACAAAGGAAGCCTGATGCTTGGTGGGGACTTAACAGCAGTTGGAGATTCTGAAATTAGGCCAAATGAAACGCTGCTTCAGGATTTCCTGATCCACAGGGGAGTCGGCTGTGATATACAGCACCCTCAGCGTGAACAATCTGAGGTGACGCAGTGATATGGGATAGATGGCTGATCACGACACAAAACTAGAAAACATTAGAAAAAAACGTGTGAAATGCACGGTCCTCCCCTGCAGAAAGAACATGTGAAAAGGAAGGACTAGAGAAAGGTGTTGGGAAGGAAAGTAGGAGAGTGGGAAGCCATCAACTAGTAACCTTTGGAGTCAAATATTTAGAGATCACGTGAGCAGTGCTGTGGCTAGACCTGGGCCAACTGGCCAGAAATCGGGTGTTGACGTGGGAAGTGGTTGTCTTTATGTGCAAGAAAGAGACGCCCAGTAAGAGGTCCGAGATGCTGTCTGTGAGGTTTGAAGTTTAGCAGAGAGCGTGTGAAGGAGGAAATTCTCACTAGAGCAGGAAACAGTAAATGCTAGAAGGGAGGCAGAGAGAAGCCCTCCTCAAGGGTTGGGATGTGGTTGAGAGACATGGAGAATGCACACCAAGGACGTGAGAGTGGGGGATTGTTGTTCAGACAGAGGTGAGAGCAGAGTGAAAGAAGTTCAAGCCCAAGCAAAGGACCTGGCCTTGACCGGTAGCACTGTTGCAGGAGGGGAGGCAGCAATAGGAGAGGAAGAGGGCAGATTAAACATGGCTGAAGAGAAACTGCTGGTTTGGAGTGTTTTTCATAAGGTAACTTACAAAAAGAAAAGCAGAAGAGCTGCTGGTTAATGCTGAGGCCTGAAAAGGACCCCCAAGAGAAAAGCAGACAAGCCCAGTGTTGTAGCCATAAACAAGGGAGAAACAGCTGACTGTGTGACTCCAGGAGGCACTTGCCAAAGCAGGAGATTGGCAGTTCAGAGGCCCAGCCTCCTGCCTCCCCATCCCTTGTCCATCATTCAGAGCATCCCTTAGGGCCTGTCCACATGCTGCATTTGCTGGGGAAGCGACTCTCCAGGGGCACAGACAGGAGGGTCACTGAGACACTGGTCAGCTCTGCTTGGCACTCCCTGGCTGCAGTGAGAGATTTTGCCAAGATCTCAGGTGAGTGGAGGTGCCCCTGAGTCAGTTTAGGTGGGGTTTGAGGATTATGCACTTGAGGGAGTCTTCTTTATGAAAAAAAAAATACAAAGTTGCAAGTACATAATTAAGTACCAAAGAGAATATGTATTTACAAGAAAGAATAAGAGCGAAATCACAATAAATTACAAATATTAAAAAGGACAGGTAGCTAGCATCACAAAATCCAGGAAAATAGCATAACATTTTAATTAATTGCCTGACACACTTCTCTGATATCTTTGACTTTTCTCTGTGGAAGACAGAATAACAACCCCCCAGAATATTCACATCCTAATCCCTGGAATATGTGAAACCTATGGCAAAAGGGTCTTTGCAGCTGTGATTGAGGGTACAAACCTTGAGCTGGGGAGTTACCTAGAATTACCCAGGTGGGCTCAATCTAATTACATGAGTCCTTAAAAGTCTTTCCTGGGTTTATTCAGAGAAAGAGATGTGATGATGGAAAGGAGCTCAGATGCTGCATTGCTAGCTTTGAAGATGGAAGAAGAGACCAAGAACAGGGGTGGCATCTAGAAGCTGAAAAAGGCAAGGATTCTCCTCTGAGCCTGCCTGAAGGAACCCACTTGGTGACACCTTAATTTTAGCCCAGTGGTGCTGATTTGGGACTTTGGACATCCAGAATTGTAAGGTGATATACTTTGTATCAAGCCACCAGTTTCTTTTTTTTTTTGTCTTTTTGTCTTTTTAGAGCCACATCCGTAGCATATGGAGGTTCCCAGGCCAGGCGTCTAATCAGAGCTACAGCTGCCGGCCTACACCACAGCTCACGGCAACACTGGGTCCTTAACCCACTGAGCAGGGCCAGGGATTGAACCCGCAACCTCATGGTTCCTAGTCAGATTCATTTCCGCTGTGCCATGACTGGAACTCCCAGTTTCTGTATTATTACAGCAGCAATAGAAAATGAATTATACTCTTCATAGAACAATGATTTTGTAACATCTTTTTAGGACCACATCTATGGCATGTGGAAGTTTCCAGGCTAGGGGTTGAATTGGAGCTGCAGTGCTGATCTGCTCCACAGCCACAGCAACCCCATATCCAAGACACATCTTTGACCTGTGCTGCAGCTTGTCGCAATGCCCGATCCTTCACCCACTGTGCAAGGCCAGGGATTGAACCTACACTTCTTGGGTACTAGTCATGTTTATAACCTGCTGAGCCACAATGAGAATGCCATGTCTTTTTTTTTTTTAAATATAAATAATAGAAGATAATGAAATCTTCTAGCATTGCTCATCAAATTTACTCTTTATTATGATAGTGGAGAAGTTTTATCTTTACAACTAAGTCAACTTAAGAAAACCTCCATCAAGATTTTTTTTTTCTCATATTTGGAGGGACTTTCCACAGATTAAGTTCTGGCTCCACACATCTGAAACCTTGGTCCCCTCTGTTAGCCTGTGCTGGACACCGCAGAGCACGGTGATATGACACATGCAGGCCCTGTACTTTCCTGTCTGCACGGTGGACGAGCAGGCAGAGTGGGCGTTTCTGGCACCATGTCCATGCTGGATGGCTAGCAGTGACTCCGCTCTGCCTCAGCAACTGCAGCCATGTGCCAAACTGAAGGTATCGCCAACTCACTGCCCTTAGCCAGACCCCCATCACACCACAGCCATTCCATCACCACTTGACCTCAGGAAGATAAGGCAGTGAGCAGAAGTTGTTTAAGACAGCTGTGGCTAAATATCTTACTTTCAAAAATGTTACAGAAGCAAATGATGTGGGGAGGAGCACATGTGAGGGCCCAGAAACCTAAGCTTCATTAGCTTAAATCCACATCTGCTCTGGTTCTGTTGTACCTAGAAAACTACAGATATGTGTGTGTGTCTGTGTATGTACACACACACATATATAAAACCTATGAAACTACACACATATGTATGTATAAACTACACACACACATGCAACCTGAAAACTAAGCCACGCAGTCTGCTGCAGTCTCCAGGGGAGCTTACATCTCAGACCAGCAGACAGAGCTTTACCGCACTCTCCTCTGTGCTATCTTTCAATGCTGATGTCAGGCCCACCCAAATGCCTTGACAGAAGTGGCTAAACAAGAAGTCTTCAGAGAGGCCCCTTCCATGGCTTGGGTGCAGTGGGACTGCCTGGCCTGTGGTTGACCCCACCTGCCTCCCTGCCACACTGTTAACGCTGCCTTCTTGCCTGAGTGACAGGGATTGATGCTCACTCTTCCGCTGGCTCCAAGATAATGGGGATGGCAGCAAGGTAGGAGGGAAAGTGAGATCTGGGATTTTGAAAAGCAGCGAGATCAAGGAAAGCTTTTGATAGAAAATTACTCTCCCCTCCCCTCACATCAGAGGAAGACAGCATGTTTCAGATAAAAATGCCAACATTTGTGAGACAGTTACACGAGGGGAAAAATGGTGTTAAATTCATGTGTTCACAACCTCCCACCTCTGTCCTTGTGAAGGAGACTCACATACTCACCCAGCCTGACCTTGCCAGGGGAGGGTGCTCAGTGGGCCTGTCCCACCCACAGCTGCCCTCAGAGGGACTCCTGGTTGGAACAGGTTCAACCACTGAGCAAAGAGTCCAAAGGTTTCCTGGGTCCTGAGAGGGATAGTGCAGTGTCTGTTTCCCAGAGGTAAGAGATCCACTGACCCATTCAGATCCTCTCCTAGTGAATCTGAATGTCAGGCATACAAACTAAAGGGCCCGCTGGCTGGGCTGTTTCCTAGGGGGTCATCATATTCGAAGGGCACTAAAACATTGTTGGAATAATGAGGTAAACCATACATTGGTCTTTTTCCTACCGAAGTAGTCACAACTTTGGAGTGGAGATTTGAAACACTCCTTGACAGTGCAGACTGGTCTCTGTGGAGTGATGAGGGGCACTTATGCCTGTACACAGGGCTGTCCAGCTAACTACCTGGACAGCCCTCCACAACTTACTGAAATTGGCAGACACAGCCAGAAACAGAATAATATATGGTATAGGGCTGTGTGCAGGGCATGAGTGGACTATTTTATCATCTAAACACTTTTGCTTTTCAAGAAGTCATCTGGTTGGAAAATTGCACAAACTAAATTACTTATTTTGACTCTGAAGTACGTGATAAACTTTTTATATAAAAAGAACATCACTTGCCAACAAGCATATGTAAAGACTCTCAACATCACTAATCACTAGCGAAATGCAAATCAAAATCACAATGAGACCTCACCTCATACCCATTAGGATGGCTGTTATCATTAAGGCAAAATAACAAGTGATGGCAAGGATACGAAAAAATTAGAATGCTTATGTATTGCTGGTGGGAATGTAAAATGGTACAGCCATGATGGAAAACAGTATGGAGATTCCTCAAAAACTTAAATATAGAATTGCCATATGATCCTGCAATTCCGCTTCTGGATTGAAGGCAAGTTCCTTTTTTTTTGGCTGTGCCTGCAGAATTTCAGGACCAGGGATCAAACCCATGCCACCGCTGCAACCCAAGCCATAGCGGTGACAATGCCAGATCCTTAACCTGCTGCACCACCAGAGAACTCAGCAGAGTCTTGAAGAGATATTTGCACACTCATGTTCACACCAGTGTTACTTAAAACAGTCAAAAAGTGGATGCAACCAAAATGTCCATCAACAGATAAATGAATAAACAAAATGTGGTGTATACATACAATGAAATAGTTTCAGCCTGGAAAAGGAACAGAATTCTAACACATGCTACAACATGAATGAAACTTAAGAACATTATGCAAAGTGCAATAAGTTTGTCACAAAAGGACAAATACTGTGTGATTTCACTTATGTGAGGTACCCGGAATAGTCAAACTCACAGAAACAGAGAGTGGTGGCAGTGGTGGCAGTTAACGGTAGCGTATTATCTATCTATCTGTCTGTTTGTCTGTCTGTCTGTCTGTCTGTCTATCTATCTATCTATCTATCTATCTATCTATCTATCTATCTATCTATCTATCTATCTATTTGCTTTTTAGGGCTGCATCTGCGGCATTTGGAGGATCCCAGGCTCGAGGCTGAATCAGAGCTACCACTGCCAGCCTACGCCACAGCAAGGCAGATCCAAGCTGCATCTGGACCTACACCACAGCCCACGGCAACACCGGATCCTTAACCCACTGAGCAAGGCCAGGGATCGAACCCACAACCTCATGGTCATTAGTCGGATTCGTTTCCACTGAGCCACAACGGGAACTTTTTTTTTTTTAAACAGTATTATTTATTTATTTGAAAGTTGCTGAGAGCAGATCTTAAGCATTCTTACACCCCCACTGCCACACACACACACACACACACACAAGTTCACTGTGTTCACTTTGTGAGGTGATGATGTATTCATTATCTTGATCTTGATAACCGCTCTACAATGTGTGTGAATATCAAATCATCACATTGTACACTTTAAATATATACAACTATCTTTGCAATTATTTTTCAATAAAGTTAAAAATAAGTAGAATGGTGGTTGCCAGGGGCTGGGGGAAGAGGTCCTTGTTTAATGCATGTAGAGCTTCAGCTTTACAAGGTGAAAAAAGTCTGGAGAGTGATTGCACAACAAAATAAATATACTTAACATTGCTGCACCATCTACTTAAATGGTTAAGATGGTAAATATTATGTGTATTGTACACAATTTAAAAAGTCACCTGTCTCTAAATGTTGGTCAGATATTTAGAGAATATTTTGAAAAAGCAAAATACTAGACGGAGGTGAGTGCCCCCAGAGGTCAGTCCTGCCCTGCATAGGTGACACTGGGACATATGAGAGAGGGTGTGACATAGATCCAGGAGGAGCTGTGAGGAGACAGAAGCTACAAGGCAGGGAAGAAGCAGAAAGAAAAGCAACAGTGGCTAAAAGCACTACAGTGAGGAGTAAAAAGATAGGAAGGTCAGGTAAGTTGCATTTGATCCTGAATGACCTTAGTTTTTGAACCACATCTAAATCTCTATAGGGCCTGGGTCTCTATCAGCCAAGACCATTACCTCCTACTCCACACCTGCTTCAGAATCCCCAGGACTTAAGGCAACTCTGAGCACATGCTCCTGATCTAGGATGGAGCTTCTCCAACTTTACAGTGCATACAGATCACCTGGGGAGCTTGTTAAAATGAAAATTCTGACCCCTGGATCTGGGGTGGGCCTGATTCCCTTCCTGCCTTTCTGGCCGGCTTCTTAGGGATGCTGGTGATGATGCTACCCATCCGCAGTCCGCACTCAGAGCAGCAGGACGTAAGAAATCCAACCACCCAGACAGAAAATGGGCAAGTTAGAAAAAGGACGTGATGGAGACCATGACCAAGCATTGGGCAGAGGATAAGGTAATAAAAATATCTCTAGCATTCCAGAAAATAGAGGAAATGACCAAACGTGAAATGGCTGGCAGTATGAATTGTTGCTTAAAGTCAGTATACGTTTGGGGGTGAGACAGCCCCCTCCCAGGAGGTGTGGGGAGGAGATGCAAATACATTTAATCTTCAGATGAGTCAAATCAAAAAGCTTTGGAACCAGGTCACTGAGATTATAGGAAGGAAAGAGTAAGCAACTTGGGGTCAAAGCAACAGAGTCTTAAGTGAAAAGGGACAGTGGTAGCAAAGTCATGATCTTAGGGATAGAAGCTATTGGAAACAAGATTATTTCATATGTTTGATGTTTATATGTCTTATTTGTGTATATATAATATGTGTATTTTACAATATGTGTATATCTGCACACACACGTGTGTGGGGGGAGGCACAGGATAAAGAGGGGGAAAGGCAGGTAAAGGGAAATTATATAAGAATCAAATTTCTAAGAAGTCGACAGTGAAGCATATAAAGCTGTTGCCTTTGTTCAGTAAAGGGAGAAGTTTGGTAAACTTATTAACTCACATTGCAGAGGTTTTGTTGCTTACAAAATGATTTCAAAATCATTATCTCATGTGGAGGTGCTGGGAGGTGGGCAGAGCAGGGTTTATCCGCAGTTAAGCAGGGTGGGGCAGGTTGTATTATTCCCTCACAAATGAGGAAATTGGGCTTCGAGGTGTGTCTAAGGTCGCAAAAGCAGTAAATGACAAAACTTCTTTTCTTTCCCCTTTATTCTTATTCTTTCTATGATGCAGATAGATTCACCAAGTTAAATTTTTGTCACAAAACTCATGGGGATAAAATGAGATGGTGTATTTATAATTTTTTGAAATAAATCAAATATTCTGCACAAAAGTCTCCCCCTCCTTGGCCCTGGCATGGGACAGACACACAGAGGAAACTCAGCAAAAATCACCTTGTATGAATTTAAATATGCAAGGTCAGCTGCTACCTTCAGGGCCCAGAAGTGAAATTTGACCTTTGTGCTTCTTGGGACACAGTCATCAAAGAGGTCAGAAGGTTTATTCCTAGACATTGGTCAGCCCAAGTCAAAGTACATCCCGTACCCTCTTCCAATATTTAACAAGGTGCAGTGACCTCTGATTTAACTGCCTGTCTCTTACATGCACATGAAGTGCTCTTATTGCCTATGGTTTTATAGATTAGGTCTTTATTTGGAATTCATAGAGACCCAAGAGAATTGTATAACATAGTGCGTGAGGGGTTTAGCTATGTCTCTTAATTTTCCTTGTAGTTTGTTATTTCAGTGGATCAGAGACATTCAGGAGGTATGGAAGGTGGATGAGCAGGTATCAGGTGGCAGAGAATTCTTCCCAGTCCCCTTCAAATCACAGTACCTAGAAGGCCCTCACATGCAAGAGTGAACACTCCTATGTTGTTCCCAGATTGTGACCAGGGCACAATCCCAGCCCCAAAGAATCCTGCAGAGATAGCTCCAGGAAATATGAATTTACAGTATGAAATAACAATGAATGTAAATCAGGAACATGCCAAGAACACCTAAAACATCTAAGTGTGAATTGTACCCCTAGAATTGTGCAGTGTACAACATCTACGACTGTATGCATCAGCCCTGAGACTATTTTAGCATTGTGCTAGAAGGTCAAGGAAAGGCGATTAGACCAAAAAAAAAAAAAAAAAACCCACCCAAAAAACAAAAAAAAACCCCACCAACTCTTTTTACATATAATGAGGTCTACCAAGAAATTCCAAAGGAATCAACAGAAAATAAACTTTTACAGTGATTAAGAGAATTAATGAGGTGATCAGCCAAAGTATCAAAATACAAAATAGATTTTCTATATATCAGTAAAAAATCAATTAGAAACAGTAAAGCTGTAATGGAAATTGGCTGAGGAATAGGAAATAAATACAAAGTAACAGAGTATCCAGGAACAGACATATAAAATAGAGAATTTAGTGCATGATAGAGGTGACATTTCAAATGAATAGGAAAAGGACAGACTTTTTGATAAATACTGTTGGAATAATTAATAGAAATAAGTTCCAGGTGGGCTAAAGACCTATTTTTTAAATGATAAAAAAGTATTAAAAAGTGCCAAAATGTTGTCATGATCTTCATTGTTGAAAAGTTTTTCTTAAATAAGAACCAAAGAAAAATCCATAAAGGAGAAAACTGATAAATTTAACTACATTAAAATAATTATAGCAAAAGCAATATTATAAATACTTCTGTGGACTAGAAACATGGTGCAAACAAAATTTAAAACACAAGTGACAATGTTTATTATACATGTCAAAGGATTAGCATCAAGAATAAATATTAGACTCCTTCAAATGGGTGGGAAAAGATAACTCAATATAAAATGAGCTAAGGATGTGAATGGGCCATTAAGAGGAAATAGAATAGCCAAGAATTATATTTTTAAAATGTACAGGAGTTATCTTACAGGACATTGGGTTAAGGATCCAGCATTGTCACTGCAGCAGTTTGGATTGCTGCCATGGCATGGGTTCAGTCCCTCACCTGGGAATTTCCTCATGCCATGGGCATGGCCAAAAAAAAAAAAAAGCCCAATTTCACGGGCTGTTAGGTGTTGACTGGTATCCCCCAGTACCTCAGAACGTGATTGCATTTGGATATAAGGGCTTTAAAGAGGTAATTCGTTCAAATGTGGTCGTTAGGGTAGGCCCTAGCCCAACACAATGGGTGTCCTTGTAAGAAGAGGAAATTTGGACATAGGGAGACAACCGGGGGTACTCTCACAGAAGAAAGCCGTGGGAGGACACAGGGAGAAGGCAGCATCTGCCAGCCAAGGAGAGAGGCCTTAGGAGAAACAAAGTCTGCAATACCTTGACCTGGACTTTTTGACCTCCTTGTGAGAAAGTAAATTTCTGCTGTTTAAGCCATCCAGTCTGTGGTACTTTGCCAGTCAGGCAAACTAATATATTAGTAGTCAGAGAAATTTAAATATTTTTAAATGGGTTACTATTTTCACTCATCCAATTGGAAAAGAAATCAAATGTTTAAAGAAGTTCCCATCGTGGCTCAGTGGTTAACGAATCCGACTAGGAACCATGAGGTTGCAGGTTCGATCCCTGGCCTTACTCAGTGGGTTAGGGATCCGTCGTTGCTGTGGTGTAGGTCGCAGATGCGGCTCGGATCCCGTGTTGCTGTGGCTGTGGTGTAGGCCGGCGGCTGCAGCTCTGATTTGACCCGTAGCCTGGGAACCTCCATATGCCGCAGGAGTGGCCCAAGAAATGGCAAAAAGACCAAAAAAAAAAAAAAAAAAAAGAAAGAGAAAAAAGAAATCAAATGTTTAATAAATAGCAAGAATCAAGGTGTGGTGGAAGAGTAACCATTGTTCTCAGCTGGGAGGGGTATGAAATGGTGCAGGCACTGTGGAGGACAATCCAGCAGTATCAAAAATTAATGCACCTGTCCTGTGATGGAGCAGTTCAACTTCTCAGTATCTCCTTTAGGAAAGCATTTGCACATGAGCACAGGAAGACACAGACAAGGAAGGTCACTGTAGCATTGTTGGTAAGAGTGAAAAGTTGGAAACAGCTGAAATATTTATCAAACAGGAAATGGCTAAATGAAAGGATTGTATTCTGTGGAATACCATGTAGCAGTTAAAATGAACGAGGTAAAACTATATATAGATATGGAAAGTCTCCATATAGAATATTGGAATGAAAAGTTTGTTGAATGGGAGAACAAGGAGACTCGTAAGACAGTGCGTAGTATGTTAGGATGTATGAGTCTGTGTGAATGCAGAGGAGACCTTCTGGCAATTAAGTATATCACACTGGTAGGAGCAGTTACTTTGGAGGGAACAGTGAATCAGCACTGGCAGGATGGCTAAAAGAGAATTTAGCTTCACATATTCCTTTTTCATTTTATCAGTTTTGTGGTTGTCTATTATGTTTATTCCATAACAATTGAGGGACGAGTTGATAGCTTGAGACTAGGAGTTGGCAGACTTTTTCTGTAAAGGGGCAGATGGTTACTATCTTAGGCTTTGGGAACTGGACTGGTTCTTGCAGCTACTCAGTTCTGCTGTAGTAGGGCAAAAGCGCTATGACTAATACTATATAATGAATGAGCATGGCTGCATTCCAATAAAACTTTATTTGTAAAAACAAATGGTTCACATACAAGCCATAGTTGGCCATCTTCTTGTTTAGACTAAGTTTATTACATAACTAAAGTGTATTTTAAATAAGTATTTTTGGCATGTGGAAAAATAATCTTTCTTATTAACCAACTAATTAAACAAGCAGTAGCCTCTGGGGCCTTGCTTAGAATACCTTCCATTCTGGACAGATCATTAGAGACCAAACACCCATCCCAGTGAAGATAATCCAGTTCCCTTGGCCATCTCGGTGGTGACCACAGACCCTCCCATGGGATGGGAGGATAAGGCCTGCTACAATTGACACACTGAGTTAAGGTGTGGTGGCCTCAGAGGTGACGCCTGACCATCCCCAGGTGCTGAATTGCCTTAAAGCAAAATGTCTGGCCATAGCCTCAGCCAGGCTGGGCTGTGATGTGGGGAGGAGGGCTTGGTGGCCCTGAGCACATGTAGGAGAGGGTCAGTTCTATGGGACAAGGTGCCTCTTCTGGCATATAGAGGCAGAAAAATCACTGGTCCAAAAACACCTCAGTACCAGGGCTGTTCAAAGTATGGCAGGCCTAGATGGGACCCCTCTCGAATCGTGGGAGGGCCTGTGACTATCATGCTGTTTTGTCTCAGCCTTGATCCTGGTGTCTGTCTACAACATAACTCCACAGGATGAAAGGAACCAGGGCTGGGGTGCTCCCTCTCCCAGAGTTCCAGCTCTCCAGTCCTGGCCTGTGGTATTTTCTGAGTCAGGAGACTCCACCTCTACGGCAGAGAAGGGGCTACCTGTATGTTTCACTCATGGCACTTCATGTAGGATTGAGGTTGCCTCTGTGATTATTTCTCTGGGAGGCAAATGCCGGACGAGGAAACACTGTTAATGAGAACCAATATTAAGTGATTGCCTTCATGATTTTTTTCCATCCCAGAAACATGGAGAGCAACGAGGACAACATGATACACACTGACCTCAAAGGTAAGATACATTTGTGTTCCCACACTTCTTACACATGGACCTGGGAGCAGTCTGACCCCAGTAAGAGAGAAAGGAAGAAAAACCATACCTGCTTGGTGGTAACGTCTTGGCTCTGACTTCGGTGAGGTCTGCTTTGATCAAAATATCAGTAGCCCTGAAGTAGCGGCCTTGTTAAAGATTGGAGCATTAGCTTTTCTCAGGAGTGAACACTTCGCTTGGGCGAGACGCTGCCACTCCTGCTGAAATCAGGGCAGTGCTTCCTCTTCCCTGTCCTACTCATCGGTTTATTTCCCAGGATAGGAGCCAATCTTCTCTCTCATCCACATATCAGTCCAGGTCAGATGTAGGCTGTGAGTGGCCCCTGTCTGGCACTCCTAAGTCCCAAGTCCAGCGCTTGAACTTGGAAATGACCAGATTACCGTATTTACTCTCATTATCCACCCCCCACTTTTTCTCTCTGTTTTCACTGTAAAACACAGGGGAAGGGGAGGAATGTTGCTAGCTGCTTCATCGAATTAGTTCTGAGCAAGTCTCATGCATCTGAGGATCTGTACACTTTAGCCTCTGAGGCAAAGTTAATTTGAGCTTAGATCTCCAAACAGTTCTTCCTTTGTCTCAGCTGCCTTCTTGAATGATTTTACTTGACTTGAAACCCACATGTTTGTGTAAGAGACAGAGAGGCACACAGGGAGAGGGAAAGAGTGTGAGGTGAGGGGGACAAGCACACCTGACAAGAGTGTGACGAGTGGCTCAGGCCTCCAACTGGCTGAGCAGGAGCAGGGAGCATGGACCATGGGGGAAGGTCTCAGTATTTTTTCCTCCACCAGGCCCTACCAGGAGCCCCTCGCTCCCTTAGCCTAACCCTTCAGGTTCCCAGCAGCAGCGGCTGCTGGCTGTCCTAGCTCTCAAGGGAAAAGAGGGGACAAAAGCCCAAAGTGGTGTTTCTTCCACTTGCTTTGTTTTTAAGGATGCTTTATGGCAGATGTGGGGAGTGGGCTAGGTACATGCTTCAGATAATAGTAAGCAGAGTCCTAGCCACAAGGAGAAAGTCAGAGAGGGAGGAGGAGAGAGGAACTGCTGATTAGACAGGTGAGGAAGAGAACAAGGCATTCCCCACAAATTATTATGGCAATCTTCATGTGAAATTTTGGGCTTCCTTACATTTATTTCCTGCTTTAAGTTGTTCTTATTTTGAACTCATGTCTTACTTAATCCAGGCATACAGATGAGAAAAGCAAGAATAAGTGTGGTTTTTGTTTGGTTGGTTGGTTGGTTGGTTTTTAAAACTTGCCCCTCAATTTGGGATTTCCAGCATTTGACATTTCTCAAGTGCTTGCTTGCCTTGTGCTTCCCAGCAAATAGAAAATAAGGCAGCTTACGCAGCCACTGGGAAGGAACTGCAGCAGCAGTGGTGGCCAGGACCCATGGGTGTGGAGCTCTTTTCTCTCAGTCAGATTCCTGACCACTCCCAGGGGATTCTATAAGGACTGGGGAGCAGTGGATTATATATCCCACTGGTTGGGAGGTTACTTGGGTTTCAGGCAGTAAAGACCTAGAATGAGTAAAACACTGGATGCAGATCCCAGTGAAAGCCTCCTCTTGAGTGAGCCCTGAGGGCCACATGCTGAGCTGGTGGCACCCCTGGTACCCTGAGAAGCTATGACCAGAAGGTCTTGACCACAGCCACAGGGGGTTGTAAGGCTGAAAATGGTTAGGGATTCATTCCAGGAAACTCTATTTCCAAGATTAAAAGTAGGTCTTTCTGGGCACACAGAGGATTTTTAGGGCAATGAAAATACTCTTGTATGATACTCTAATGGCAGATCTATGTCATTATACATTTATCTAAATCCATAGATTGTACAACACCAAGGGTGAATTCTAATGTAAACTGTGGACTTTGGGTGATTGCAACGTGTCAGTGTAGGTTCATTGATTGTAACACATTTACCATTTTGGTGGGAGATGTTGATTGTGGAGGAGGCTATACATGTGGAAGGCAGAGAGTATATGAGGAGTCTCTTTACTTTCCTCTCAATTTTGCTGTGAATCTAATACTGCTTTAAAAAAATAGTCTGAAAAAAATATAGGCCCTTTTATAAAGACAGGCATTTCTATGACCAGGAAAAAAACAAACAAACAAAAAAAGGCAGATCTTAGCTCAGGTAGGGCAGCATGCCAGAAGTCCTTGGGTCATGGGTAAAAAAAAATACATAGCTTTCATCTCTCAGTCCCTCCTGGCTCACAAGGGCCTGGCCTTATCTCTCTTATAAAAATAGTGAATCACAGCAGGAACAGGGAACTAAGAACAGGTTATAAAACCACTGAAGCAAAGAAAGTATTGTCAGGTTTCTTCAGAGATCTTCTGGATCCCTTTTCCTCTGGGTCTTTTGTGTAGCCAGAAGACAAGAAAAAGGCACAGGACTGCCAGGCCGCTCTAGACTGTAAGTGCAGTTTTAACTTTAGGCACAGCTCTAAGCTAAGAAACACCCAGAAAATGTATTCCAGTTATTAAGAAGAGCACACTGATGCATCCAGATGAGCCAGCCTCAAGCACAGCTGGGAAGTAAGAGAAATTTTAGTCTCCGACCTCCATTCTACTCTTTTGCAGCAACCAGAAATGTGAAACTCTTAAGCCACCGGTCAGAGAAAAGCAGATCTGATAGGCCTAGGGAGTTTCCTTAGTGTGAATCCACCTAATGTTTTGTCTCCTTCTGAGGAATATTTATATTTAAAGAAGAGAGAGAGCCAACTAATGGAGCAGTGTGTGGACAGGGAATGTTGCCAGCCATCCCAGTTCTACAAGAATCAAGCCAGTAGCCACTGCATCAGGGGAATTCAGAATGCAAAAAATAGGAAGCATCCTATGCCTTTGATACTGGCCCTCAATAGTTAAGATGCATACCTAAGGAATAATTTCTTTTTTTTTCTTTTTTTTGATTTTTTTCTCAAATTTTATTACATTTATAGTTGTACAACAATCATCACAAATTTTATAGCATTTCCATCCCAAACCCCCGGTGCATCCCTCCACCCCCCAGCCTATCTCATTTGGAAACCAAAAGTTTTCAAAGTCTGTGAGTCGGTATCTGTTCTGCAAAGAAGTTCATTGTGCCCTTTTTTTTTAGATTCTACATGGGAGTGATAGCATTTTTTTTTTTTTTTGTCTTTTTAGGGCCGTACCTGAGGTATATGGAAGTTCCCAGGCTAGGGATCTAATTGGAGCTGTAGCCACTGGCCTACACCACAGCCACAGCAACAACAGATCCAAGCCATGTCGGTGGCCTACACCACAGCTCACAGCAATGTTGGATCCTTAACCCACTGAGTGAGGCCAGGGATTGAACCTCTAGCCTCATGGTTCCTAGTTGGATTCGTTTCTGCTACACCATGACAAGAACTCCAAGAGTGATAGCATTTGATGTTGGTGTCTCATTGTCTGACTGACCTCACTTAGCATGATAATTTCTAGGTCCATCCACGTTGCTGCAAATGCTGCTATTTCTTTCCTTTTAATGGCTGAGTAATATTCCATTCTGTATGTGAACCATATTTTCTTTATCCACTCTTCTGTCAATGGAAATTTATGTTGTTTCCAAGTCCTGGCTATTGTATATAGCGCTGCAATGAACATTGGAGTACATGTGTCTTTTCGAATCATGGTTTTCTCTGGATAGATGCCCAGGAGTGGGATTGCTGGATCAAATGGTAATTCTGTTGTTAGTTTTCTGAGGAATCTCCATACTGCTTTCCACAGTGGTTGCACCAATTTACATTCCCACCAACAGTGTACTAGGGTTCCTTTTTCTCCACACCCTCTCCAGCACTTATTGTTCATTGACATTTTATTTTTTATTTTCTTTATTTTCCCACTGTACAGAAAGGGGGTCAGGTTATCCTTACATGTATACTTTACAATTATATTTTTTCCCCCACCCTTTCTTCTGTTGCAACATGAGTATCTAGACAAAGTTCTCAATGCTACTCAGCAGGATCTCCTTGTAAATCTATTCTAAGTTGTGTCTGATAACCCCAAGCTCCCGATCCCTCCCACTCCCTCCCCCTCCCATCAGGCAGCCACAAGTCTCTTCTCCAAGTCCATGATTTTCTTCTCTGAGGAGATGCTCATTTGTGCTGGCTATTAGATTCCAGTTATAAGTGATATCATGTGGTATTTGTCTTTGTCTTTCTGGCTCATTTCACTCAGTATGAGATTCTCTAGCTCCATCCATGTTGCTGCAAATGGCATTATGTCATTCTTTTTTATGGCTGAGTAGTATTCCATTGTGTATATATACCACCTCTTCCGAATCCAATCATCTGTTGATGGACATTTGGGTTGTTTCCATGTCCTGGCTATTGTGAACAGTGCTGCAATGAACATGCGGGTGCACGTGTCTCTTTTGAGTAGAGTTTTGTCCGGATAGATGCCCAAGAGTGGGATTGCAGGGTCATATGGAAGTTCTATGTATAGATTTCTAAGGTATCTCCAAACTGTTCTCCATAGTGGCTGTACCAGTTTACATTCCCACCAAGAGTGCAGGAGGGTTCCCTTTTCTCCACAGCCCCTCCAGCACTTGTTATTTGTGGATTTATTAATGATGGCCATTCTGACTGGTGTGAGGTGATATCTCACGGTAGTTTTGATTTGCATTTCTCTTATAATCAGCGATGTTGAGCATTTTTTCATGTGTTTGTTGGCCATCTGTATATCTTCTTTGGAGAACAGTCTATTCAGGTCTTTTGCCCATTTTTCCATTGGTTGATTGGCTCTTTTGCTGTTGGGTTGTATAAGTTATTTATATATTCTAGAGATGAAGCCCTTGTCAGTTGCATCATTTGAAACTGTTTTCTCCCATTCTGTAAGTTGTCTTTTTGTTTTCTTTTGGGTTTCCTTTGCTGTGCAAAAGCTTTTCAGTTTGATGAGGCCCCATGGGTTTATTTTTGCTCTAATTTCTATTGCTTTGGGAGACTGACCTGAGAAAATATTCATGAGGTTGATGTCAGAGAGTGTTTTGCCTATGTTTCTTCTAGGAGTTTGATGGTGTCCTGTCGTATATTGAAGTCTTTCAGCCATTTGGAGTTTATTTTTGTGCATGGTGTGAGGGTGTGTTCTAGTTTCATTGCTTTGCATGCAGCTGTCCAGGTTTCCCAGCAATGCTTGCTGAATAGACTTTCTTTTTCCCATTTGATGTTCTTGCCTCCCTTGTCAAAGATGAATTGACCATGGGTGTCAGGGTTTATTTCTGGGTTCTCTATTCTGTTCCATTGGTCTGTCTGTCTGTTTTGATACCAGTACCACACTGTCTTGATGACTGTGGCTTTGTAGTATTTCTTGAAGTCTGGGAGAGTGATGCCTCCTGCTTGGTTTTTGTTTCTCAGGATTGCTTTGGCGATTCTGGGTCTTTTGAGGTTCCATATAAATGTTTGGATTGTTTGTTCTAGTTCTGTGAAAAATGTCACAGGTAATTTGATAGGGATTGCATTGAATCTGTAGATTGCTTTGGGTACTATGGCCATTTTTACAATATTGATTTTTCCCAATCCAGGAACATGGAACATCTTTCCATTTCTTTACCTCTTCTTTGATTTCTTTGATTAAAGTTTTATAGTTCTCAGCATATAGGTCCTTTACCTCCTTGGTCAGGTGTATTCCGAGGTATTTGATTTTGTGAGGTGCAATTTTAAAAGGTATCGTATTTTTGTATTCCTTTTCTAGTAGTTCATTGCTGGTATACAGAAATGCGACTGACTTCTGAATGTTAATCTTATATCCTGCTACTCTGCTGAATTTATGGATCAGTTTGAGGAGTTTTGGGGTTGAGTCCTTAGGGTTTTCTATGTATAGTATCATGTCATCTGCATACAGTGACAATTTGATCTCTTCTCTTCCTATATGGATGCCTTTTATTTCTTTGGATTGTCTAATTGCTGTGGCTAGGACTTCCAAAACTATGTTGGAGAGCAGTGGTGAGAGTGGGCATCCCTGTCTTGTTCCAGATTTGAGTGAGAAGGCTTTCAGTTTTTCCCCATTGAGGATTATATTTGCTGTGGGTTTCTCATAAATGGGTTTGATTATATTCAGGAATGTTCCCTCTATACCCACTTTGGCGAGGGTCTTGATCATGAATGGATGTTGGGCTTTGTCAAATGCTTTTTCTGCGCCTATTGAGATGATCATATGATTTTTGACTTTTTTTTTGTTAATGTGGTGTATGATGCTGATTGATTTGCGTATGTTGAACCATCCTTGTGAACCTGGGATGAACCCAACCTGGTCATGGTGTATAATTTTTTTGGTATGTTGTTGGATTCGGTGGGCTAAGATTTTGTTGAGAATTTTTGCATCTATATTCATCAATGATATTGGGCGATAGTTTTCTTTTTTGGTGGTATCTCTGTCTGGTTTTGGAATGAGGGTGATGGTGGCATCATAGAATGTCTTTGGGAGTATTCCTTCTTCTTCAACTGTTTGAAAGAGTTTAAGGCAGATGGGCACCAATTCCTCTTTATATGTTTGATAGAATTCACCTGTGAAGCCATCTGGTCCTGGACTTTTATTTGTAGGGAGTGATTTTAGGACCTCTTCAATTTCATTTCTAGTGATGGGTCTGTTCAGTTGGTCTGTTTCTACTTGATTCAGTTTTGGCAGGCTGTAAGATTCTAGAAAACTGTCCATTTCTTCCAGATTGTCAACCTTGTTGCCGTATGGTTGTTCATAGTATTCTCTTATGGTGTTTTGTATTTCTGCTGTATCCGTTGTGATTTCTCCTTTTTCATTTCTAATTTTGGTTATTTGGGTTCTTTCTCTCCTCTTTTGAGTGAGTCTGGCCAGGGGTTTGTCCATTTTGTTCACCTTTTCAAAGAACCAGCTCTTGGTTTTATTAATTTTCTCTATTGTTTTTTGAGTCTCTATTTTATGGATTTCTTCTTTGATCTTTATAATTTCCTTCCTTCTGCTGACTTTAGGCCTTTTTTGTTCTTCTTTTTCTAATTCATTTAGGTGGAGGGTTAAGTTGTCCATTTGGGATCTTTCTTCTTTTTTGAGAAAGGCCTGTATTGCTATAAATTTCCCTCTGAGCACTGCTTTCGCAGCATCCCATAGATTTTGAGCGGTTGTGTCTTCATTATCATTTGTTTCAAGGTAGTTTTTAATTTCCTTCTTGATTTCCTCATTGACCCATTAGGTTTTTTAGTAGCATGTTGTTTAGTCTCCATGTAGTAGGTTTTTTCTCTTTCCTTTTCCCATGGTTGGTTTCTAATTTTATGGCGTCGTGGTCAGAGAAGATACTTGAGATAATTTCTATGCTCCTAAATTTATTGAGATTAGCTTTGTGTCCCAATATGTGGTCGATTCTTGAGAATGTTCCATGAGTATTTGAGAAGAATGTGTATTCTGCTTTTTTTGGATGTAGGGTCCTGAAGATATCAATGAAGTCTAACTTTTCTATGGTTTCCTTTAGGATCTCTGTTGCTTTATTGGTTTTCTGTCTAGAGGATCTGTCCATTGATGTGAGGGGGGGTATTAAGGTCTCCTACTATGATTGTATTCTCATCAATATCTCCCTTTATGTCTGTTAATATTTGTTGTATGTATCTGGGTGCTCCTGTATTTGGGGCATATATGTTGACGACAGTAACATCCTCTCCTTGGATGGATCCCTTAATCATTAAGTAGTGTCCTTCTTTGTCTTTCTTTATGTCTTTTGTTTTAAAGTCTATTTTGTCTGATATGAGCGTTGCGACTCCTGCTTTTCTGTCATGTCTATTGGCGTGAAATATTTTTCCCCACCCTTTCACTTTCAATCTATATGTATCTTTTGTCCTAAGGTGAGTTTCTTGTAGGCAGCATATTGAAGGTTTTTGCCTTTTTATCCACTCAGCCACTCTGTGTCTTTTGATTGGGGCATTCAGTCCATTGACATTTAAGGTGATAATTGATGGATGATTATTTCTTGCCATTTGAACCTCGTGTTCCAGTTGATTCTGTGGTTCTCCATTCTTCCTTTCTTTTTTTTTTTTTTTTGGTTGGATGGTCTCCTGTTATTATCTGCTTGAGTGTATTTTTTTTTTCATTTTTTGCAAATGCAATATTTGCTTTTGGCTTGTGGTTGCTCTGTTTTTTAAGTATGCTAACCCCTTCCCATAATTGTGTGTTTTAGCCTGATGGTCCTGTAAGTTCAAACACTTCATTACTATATTAAAATTAAGAAGAGAAACATACAAACAAACAAACAAAAAGGGTTATTTACTTCCTAACATCCCTTGCCCACATTTTATGGTTTTGATGACTCTTTTTAATTTTATTTTGTTTGAAGCATGTTCATGATTAAATCCGTATGCTGGCTTATTGGAGTGACTGCTCTCTGATTGCGGTTTCCTCAGTCCTAGTTCTTCCTCTTCTTTTTTTTTCTTTTCTTTTTTCTTCCCTTTCCTTCCTTTCTTTTTGGTTTAGAGAAGCCCTTTCAGTATTTCCTTTAACCTGGGTTTTGTGTTGCTGTATTCTTTAAGTTTTTGTTGGTTGGAAAAAATTTTTATTTCCCCTTCTATTTTAAATGATATTCTTGCTGGATAGCGTATTCTAGGTTGCATATTTTTTCCTTTGAGCACTTGAAATATCTCTTGCCATTCCCTCCTGGCCTGTAGTGTTTCTGTAGAGAAATCAGCTGATATTCTTATGGGGGTTCCCTTGTAGGTAACATTCTGTTTTTCTCTTGCTGCCTTTAGGATCCTCTCTTTATCACTAACTTTTGCCATTTTTATTATGATGTGTCTTGGTGTGGGTCTGTTTGGGTTCAGTTTGTTTGGGGCCCTCTGTGCTTCTTGTATCTTGAACCCAGTACCCTTTAGATTTGGGAAGTTTCCAGCGATAATTTCTTCAAATATATTTTCCATCCCCTTATCTTTTTCTACTCCTTCTGGAATTCCTATTATGCGTAGATTGGCCCGCTTTATATTATCCCATAGGTCTCTTATCTTGCTTTCCAGTTTTTTGATTCGGTTTTCTGTCTGTTGACCGGATTGAGTGATTTCCATTATTCTATCTTCCATATCACTGATTCGTTCTTCTGCATTATTCATTCTGGTTTTTACTGCCCTTAGTTCAGTTTGCATCTCTGCAAATGAATGTTCTAGTTTTTCTTGGCTCCTCCTTATACGTTCTAGTTCCTTTCTGAGGGTATCTGCATTACTGTTCATATCTTCTCTTAATTCCTTCAGTATTTTCACTATTTCTCTTTTGAACTCCAGGTCTGTCAGACTGCAGAGATCTGTTTCATTGTTGACTGTTTTAGGTGAGTTCTCCTGTTGGTTTGACTGGGGGTGGTTTCTATGCTTCTTCATCTTGCTTGTTGTTTTCTTTCCCCTGAGGGAGTTGTACTCTCCGTGACCGGGCAGTGTTTGCCTTGTCACGGCTGTGGAATATTTCCTGAGGGCTGGCGTTGTTGGTCAATCTTTTTTGAGGCAGTGTGGCTTTTCTGGAGTGTTGATGGGGCTAACAGGGTCTCTTTGAAGCAAAGGAGGACTTCCTGAGGGCAGACAGGACTGGGAGGTCCACACCACGATGGTAGCAGATTTCACTTGGTCATGCAGAGCTTGCTCTGGTGTTTTTAGGCTGTGGGGTTCTTGCAGGGGGTTGGCGGTGTTGGGCAGCTGTTCCTCAGGAGTGCAGCACCCCCTGGGGGCTGGAGCAGCTATCTGGGTCACTGAGAACCTAAGAGGCTCTTCCCTAGGGCAGCCCAACTCAGAAGGACGGCCTGCGAATGTAGGCGGATCTTTTCACAGTCTGGCCAAGCTTGTTGCAGCTTTTCTGGGCTGCAGGGGGGTCCTCCAGGGTGGTGGTGGTGCTGAGCAGCTATTCCGCGGGAGTGGGGCACCCCCTGGGGGCTTGGGCGGGTAGCAGGGCTGTTGGAAACCGAAGTGGCTCCTCCCCAGGGCAACCTGACTCAGAAAAACCATCCGAGAATTAGGCAGATCTATTCACGGCCGGGCTAGGCTTGTTCTAGCTTTTCTGGGCTGCAGGCCTTTTCTCGGGGGCTGGTGGTGTTTGGTGCTCCTCTGTGGAAGTGTAGCCCCTCCAAAGGGCAAGCAGGCCTGTGCAGGGACAGCTGCTGCGGTGGTAGGCTTCAGGCAATTGTTGAGGCCAGCCCTCCTGGATGGCAGGCAGCCCCAGGTTCGGCGAGAGCATAGAGGGTGGTGGGGGTGGGGGGAGGGGATGCACTGGGAAGCACAGCTTTCAGCTAGCTAGCGGGCCTGTAAGCTTGCTGTGGCGTGGGGGGTATTCTGTTGGAACCCACCCCTTCTTCTCTCCCCTCCCCAGCACAGGCGCAGACCAGGCTCTTCTCCCAGCTTCCCTCTGATGCGGCTTTCCACTTCCCAGCCCCTAGAGTATTGCTCCCTTTCTCTGCAGCATCTTTGTTTTCTAGTCTCCCAGGCAGTCTCTGCCCCGTCAAATGGTTTCTAGACCTCCCAAGCAGTTTCCGCTCCGCCTCGCCACCCCCCCCAGCCCGTTCCTGCGGACTAACCTCTGGAGCCGAGGACTCGGTGCCCAGCCCCCACCCAGGCGTCTCAATTTTTGGTGACTATGCCCATAGTTCAGATGGTCCATTCGGTTCTTGATCAGCTTTTCCGTGCTCCAACTTACTGCTACACTCTTCTCTGCATCTGGAGATTCCTCCAGTTCTTTTGATCTTTCCCCCGTGTAGGTGACTTTCCAGGGGGTGGGATCCCTTTCTCCTCCGCAGTTCCCTTTCGGGAGTGCCCGTCCTGCTGGGATTCACCTTCTCTCACTCTCCTCTTTTCTCCCGTTCTGCCCAGTGATGTCACGAACTTCTTGCCGTTATTGGAGTTTAGGTTCCTCTGCCAGGGATTGGTTGCTGTTCTGTGCGAGTCATTTATTCTGTAGATGTGCTTTTTTTGTTGTGTTTGTGGGAGAGGGTGAGCGTGTCCCCCTACTCCTCTGCCATCTTGTCCTCTCTCTCTTCTTTGACTTTTTGATGATGGCCATTCTGTCTGGTGTAAGGTGGTAGCTACCTCATTGTGGTTTTGATTTGCATTTCTCTAATAATGAGTGATGTTGAACATCTTTTCATGTGTTTTTTGGCCATCTGTATGTCTTCTTTGGAGAATTGTCTGTTTAGATCTTCTGCCCATTTTTTGATGGGGTTGTTTTTTTTTTTGGTATGGAGCTGCAGAAGGTGTTTATAAATTTTGGAGATGAATCCCTTGTCAGTCGCTTCATTTGCAAAGATTTTCTCCCATTCTGTGGGTGGTCTTTTCATTTTTTTATGGTTTATTTTGCTGTACAGAAACTTTTAAATATTAAACTTTATTTTTGTTTTTACTGTCATTACTCTAGGAGGTGGATCTGAGATGATGTTGCTGTCGTTTATGTCAGAGAGTGTTTGGCCTATGTTTTCCTCTAAGAGTTTTATACTATCTGGTCTTATATTTAGGTCTTTAATCCATTTTGAGTTTATTTTTGTGTATGGTGTTAGGGAGTGTTCTAATTTCATTCTTTTCCCTGTGGCTGTCCAATTTTCCCAGCACCACTTATTGAAGGGGCTGTCTTTCTCCATTGTATATTCTTGCCTCCTTTGTCATAGATGAGTTGACTGTAGGTGCGTGGGTTTAATTCTGGGCTTTCTATCCTGTTCCACTGACCAATATTTCTGTCTTTGTGCCAGTATCATATGGTTTTTGTGACTGTGGCTTTGTAGTATAGCCTGATTCCTCCAGCTCTAAGAAATAATTTCAATGAGTCCAGACTCTTGCATCTTCCCATACATGGAAAAGCACTAAAATCATTAACTTGAGATGTCTATTCTTTGTGATTCACAGCACTGTACATATAGATATAGATACAGATATAGATATATAGATATATTTTTAATGGCTGTGCCCACAACATATGTAACTTCCCAGGCCAGGGACTGAATCTGAGCTGCAGCTGTGACCCTCACTGTAGCTGTAGCAATGCCAGATCCTTTATCCTTTAACCCACTGCTCTGGGCTGGGGAATCAGACCCATACCTCTGTGGTGACTCAAGCCACTGCAGTCAGATTCTTAACCCATTGTACCACAGTGGTAACCCCTCACGGTAATCTTTTGATGTTTGACCACATGTGTGTTTTTTTTTTCAGCCCTAAAATCCCTTATTTATCCTGGCTCCTCCCCTACCCCTTCAGAGCTGTCTGAGAGGCTGTCTCCCAGGCTATAGTCCTCAGTAAGATTCCCCAAATAAAACTTTTTCACTAATGGTATAAATTTAGGAAAAACCTGAGGAAAATAGGTGTTTATCAAACCAGACAGGTATCCCTCTCAAATCTCTTAGGATACAGTAGAAATGGACAGAACATTGTCAATCAACTATAATAAAAAATTTTTAAGGAAAAAATAGAAAAAATAAATCTCTTAGGATCCCCCTAGGGTGTGCTCAAGGAGGCCCCTGGAAACAGGAGCAGCCAGGGCATGACACATGGAGGTGCAGGTCAGATCCCAGTGAGGCAATCTTGAAGGAACCCTCTCCCTTTTTGTCCTTGGGCAGAGATAGTAGAAAAGTTACCCAAGAAGAAAAGGAATAGTAACCTTCTCTTTGAACATGATCCCATTTGTCATAAGTGGAAACACTGTCAAGAATCTCCCCTCCCACCCTCCCCAAAACGGAGTTCTCTCATGGTGTAATGGGCTAAGGATCCAGTGTTGTCACTGCAGCAGCATGGGTTACTGCTGTGGCTCAGGTTCGATCCCTGGCCTGGCAACTTCTGCATGCTGTGGGTGTGGCCAAAAAAGTAATCTTCCTTTTCTAGAAATGGCAGGTTCCAGCAACTGAGGTAGTCACTAAAATGGAGCTTTAGCTGTTCCAGACCCTATAATTGCTCCAAGGCACTGTCAGTCATATTTGTGGTTGGATCCCCAGTATCTCTCTTTTCAGAATTTTGGAACACTTTTCCTCTCACTTATGAATTATTCTGCAGAATGTGATACCTATGTCTGATTTCCCTACTGGGTTATAATCTCCCTGAGGGAAGAGCCCCTGACCTGTCTTTTGTATCAGCTACCACATTCATTTGGTGGGTGCTCTGTTCGGTTAGGTAATTCCCTCAAAGATAGTTATTCCTAACACTGCTTTAATAGAGTTCTGTTTTGAAAAGGAGGACAAATAAGCTCACAACCACCTTGAGAGAATCTTCCTTGCAGCTCATGGTACCATGAAATGAAACACACACTTACTACTAATTTATTAAATTAATTGATGCTCACGTGAGTAAAACCTCTTAAATTTTCATTTTTAAAACTTACATACACAATGATGGCAAATGTAATGATAGAGAGAAATTATATTTTGACAGTAAAGAAACAATAGGGTAATAAATATACATGTAATTACCTAAAAACTAAGATGTGATTTGGACTTTTATGTTTATTTTAAAATCACTGTAATGTATAAGAGGGATAAAAGAATTGAGGAAAGAAGGTGGAAATCTGGAATCTGATAATAAAATAATGCCTCTTTCTGACTGTATTAATGATGATGACCTTCTCTTAACAGCTGTTGACTAGTTTCCTTTAGTCGTTGTCCTTGGTTTTCTTTTATTCTTTGAGTATATTTAAAATAGTTTTTAAAAAGTTTTTATCTAGTACATCCAATACGTGAGCTTCCTCCTGGACAGTTTTGTCAATTTACTTTTTCCCCCTTTGAATGGATCATACTTTCCTGCTTTTTTGTATGCTTTGCGGTTTTATGTTGTTATTGAAAATTGGACATTCAGTATTATAGTGTGTTAACTCTGGAACCCAAATTTTTCCCCTCCCTCAGGGTTGAGTTTTCTCTTCTTCCTTCCTTCCGTCCTTTCTTCCTTCCTTCCTCCTTCCCTCCCTCCCACCCTCCAGTCCTTCCTTCCTTCCTTCTTTTTGGCTGCCCCCACAGCATATAGAAGTTCCTGGGCCAAGGACTGAACCCTTGTCACAGCACTATCCAAGCCACTGCAGTGAAAACACCAGATCCTTAACCTGCTGTGCCACAAGAGAACTCCTTTTTTTTCTTAATTGTTAAAAGCTTAGCTTCTATTCAGTTTTTTGTTTTCGTTTCTTTGAATTGAAGGAAGAGTTAAACAAAACAAGACAAAAATCAAACAAAACCCCTACCTCTCCTAGTCTTTGTGGGTTGGCTCTGTTTTAGGGCACTCCTTTTAACACCTTGCCATTTTAAGCTCTCCATCAGCGGTCCCTTCCTGTTTGTGTTGAGCCCAGAGAGCAGTGAACCATGAACACTTAGGTTCTTCTCAGGTCTTTGTTAAACTCTGCTCTATCTTGGACGTGCATATTGCTTTCTAAATTTTCCAGTATACGTAGACACTTTTGAACTGTCCTAGTTTCCCAAAGAAACTCTCCTTGGCTTTTCCTCCCAGACCTTGGGCAGTCTATAACATGTATCAATCTTAATCTTTTGCCCCCAGGAAGCTGTGGAGGTTTTTTGTTTGCCTTAAAATGCTCTTGAGCAATGCTTGTCACATGCCCTTCTTCCCTGTGTTGGTTCCAAGTTAGTCAAAACAGAGATACCACTTGGCACCAGTCATTCAGTTAACAGCCCCTCTGCCCCTGACAGTTTAGGACAAACACAATGATTTATGAATAAGGTGTGCTCTGCTCCATCCAAAACCAGGGACCAGGGCCCCACACTGGGAATATTGGCTGCTAATATCAAGACTACTGCTGAGCCAGGGAGGGGATGTGGCAGGAACAAGTAAAAATGCCACAAAGCTTATCTATCATTTTAAAGTTGCCTTTTTCTTGTTTCAGCATTTGCTTGTTTGTTGTAAACTTTTGACTCTTTTCAAGAGTTCTGGCAAAGTTGGTTCTGACAGTTGCCACTTGTTTTCAGTGTTTACGTAGTGGGAAAGGAGTTTGGACCTGCTCACTCTACCATTTTGCTGACATCACCAATGCTAGCAGATGACTCATTTCTTAATTCTTTATGTCTCTCAGTTCCTTCCTCTCTGCAGGAAATGATACAGGTAGCTTGCGGTGGGACTTTCCTTTTGAGAGAAATGATCAATAAAACCCAAAAAGCCCATTCCAGAAGACTGTTCTTGACTTTTAAAAAATGCACAATGTGAGTGTTGTGACTTAAGTTATATTTGGGGCAAAATGAAGACTAAGCCCAGGAGGTAGCATCTCAAGCCAACCTGAGAAAACTGCTCTGAGGTTTTGGCCAGGGTGCGGGGTTGGAGGGGGGCAGCTAAGATATATAGGAGTTTTGTAACAAAGGGAAGGTAGTAGGAACAAAAGATTACTGTTAATAGAAGAAAGCTGGCTATCTCAAATTAAGGAATTTAGTGCTTTTCTATGTTTAGGAAGATGCAAGTTCTGGGCTCACTTCAGTCACTCCTTTGATATGCACCTGGAGCCTGGAGGAATCAGCTTGATTCCTCCAGCCCCATTTTTCTTTCTCAGGATGGCTTTGGCTATTCTGGGTCTTTTGTGCTTCTAAACAAACTTTAAAATATTTTGTTTTAGCTCTGTGAAAAATGTCCTTGGTAATTTGATAGGGATTGTATTGAATATGTAGATTGCCTTGGGTAGTATAGTTATTTTGATAATATTGATTCTTTCCATCCAAGAGCATGGTATGTCTTTCCATCTGTTTCTGTTATCTTTGATTTCTTTCATCAGCATCTTGTGGTTTTCAGAGTACATGTCTTTTGTCCCTTCAGGTAGGTTTATTCTAGGTATTTTTTTCTTTTTGATGTGATGGTAAATAGGATTGTTTTCTTAATTTATTTTTCTTATCTTTCATTGATGGTATATAGAAATACAGTCAATTTCTGTGTATTAATTTTGTATCCTGCAACTTTACCAAATTCATCGATGAACTCTGATAGTTTTCTGATAGCATCTTTAGGATTCTCTAGGTATAGTATCCTGTCATCCTCAAATAGTGATAGTTTTACTTCTTCCTTTTCAGTGTAGATTCATTTTATTATTTTTTCTCTGATTGCCATGGCTAGGACTTCCACAACTATGGTAAATAGTAATGGTGAGAATGGACATCCTTGTCTTGTTCCTGATCTCAGCAGGAATTCTTTCAGCTATTCACCACTGAGAAGGATGTTAGTTGTGGGTTTGTCATATATGACCTTTATTATGTTGAGGTAGGTTCCCTCTATGGAAATTTTCTGGAGGGTTTTTATCAGAAATGGGTGTGGGATTTTGTCAAAAGCTTTTTCTGCATCTATTGAGAGGATCATATATATGGTTTTTATTCTTCAGTTTGTTAATGTAGTGTATCACACTGATTGATTTGCGGATATTGAAAAATCTTTTCATCCCTGGGATAAATCCCACTTGATCATGATGTACAATCCTTTTAACGCATTGCTGTATTTGGTTTGTTAGTATTTTGTTGAGGATTTTTGCATCTGTGTTTGTTAGTGATATTGGCCTGTAATTTTCTTTTTTTGTGTTATCTTTATCTGCTTTTGGTATCAGGGTGATGGGACCTCGGAATGAGTTTGGGAGTGTCCATTCCTCTGAAATTTTTTAGAATAGTTTCAGAAAGGTAAGTGTTAGTTCTTCTCTAAATGTTTGATAGAATTCGCCTGTGAAGCCATTTGGTCCTGGACTTCTGTTTGTTGGAAGTTTTTCAATCACAGTTTCAATTTCAGTGGTTGTGAATGGTCTATTTATCTTTTCATTTCATCTTGGTTTAGTCTTGGAAGATTTTTCTAAGAATTTGTCCATTTCTTCTAGGTTGTCCATTTTATTGGCATGTAGTTGCTTGTAATAGTCTCTTATGATCTTGTATTTCTGTGATGTCTCCCAAGAAATTTTGTATTGAGTTTCATGTCCACATTGGCCATAACAGTGAATGACCTCTCCCAGAAGGTGCTGTAGGCATCTATCAGTTTGGTTGTGATTAGTATGTTTTGGTTCCTGTGCAGTTAAGTCATGAGGATATTCTCCTATGTTTTCTTCTAGGAGCCTTATAGTTTAAGCTTTTAATGTAATTCTGAGATCCATCTCAAATTTATTATTTTTGGCGTGATGTAGATGTTAATGATTCCACATTAGTTGGAAATCGTTTAACTATTTATGTCTGGACCTGTCTGGAACCCTGTTCTGTAACAGTTTATCTAGTTATCGCTCCTTATTCCAATATCACATTGTTTTGACTGAAGCTTAAGAGCAAGTCTTAAAATCAGGTTGCATGGGACATTCAACTCTGGTCAAATTGTTTTATGTTAAGTCTAATCTAAGCCTTTTTGCTTTACCATATAGCATTTAAAATCAACGTATCAAAATGACTAAAGTGCATGTGGTACTTTGATTATCATTAAATCTGTAGATCAATTGTGGGAAATTTAATATCATAATAAAATTGAGTGCTCCAATACATGAACATGATACATTTCTCTATTTATTTAGGTGGCTTACTTTTTTCACAGTCCTCTGTAATTTTCAATGTGGGGGTCTTCCATGTCTTTTGTTAAATATATACTGAAGTATTTTGTTTTTTTATGCTATTGTTATAATAAATTAAAAATGTTCATCATCTGATTGCTGCTAGTGTATATATATGTGGTTATATATAAATACAAACACACAAACATGCGCACGTTTTTTTTCCCTTCTTCTGTGTATTATTCTATGTCCTATGACTTTGTTAAATAGTTCTAGTAGTTGTTCCTTAGTATTCCTTAGGTTCTTTCATATTAAAAAAAAAAACCAAAAACATGTTTTCTTCAAATAAAGACAGTTTTACTTTTTCCTTTCCAATCTTTATGCTTTTCTTGCATTATTGCACCATTTAGAACCATTAATAAAAAACTGAATAGAAATGTGGTGGCGTGATTCTATGACTTGTTCCCAATTTTGAGATGGGTGGGCATCCACCATTTCACCATTGGCAATGATGTTAGTTGTAGTTTCTATATAGTTGCTTTTGTCAGATTAAGTTCCTTTATACTCCTATTTTTCTGAGAATTTCTAATCATTAATGACATTTGTTGCACTTTTCTTCAGTTAATGAGATCATAATGATTTTCTCCTTTTTTCTATTAATATAAAAATAAGTTATACCGATTTGTAAATTTTGTATTAAAGTAGTCAATTTTCAATGTTATACCCATTTCTGCTATACAGCTGAATGACCCAATCATTCATATATATATATATATATATATATATATATATATATATATATATACACACACACATATATATACATACACACACACACACACACACACATACACACGCACATCTGTGTATATACATGTATATATGTATGTTTATATATGTATAATCCCTTTCTTATATTATCTTCCATCAAAGTCTGTCCCAAGAGACTGGATATAGTTTCCTGTGCTATACAGTAGGATCTCATTGTTTAGCCATTCTAAATGTAATAGTTTGCATCTACTACCCCCAAAATCCCAGTCCATCTCACTCCCTATCCTCTTCCCTTTGACAGACACAAGTCTCTTATATATGTCTCTGAGTCTGTTTCTGTTATATACATGAGTTCATTTGTGCCATATTTTAGATTCCACTTACAAGTGATATCATATGGTGTTTGTCTTTCTCTTTCTGATTTACTTCACTTAGTATGAGAATCTCTAGTTGCATCCATGTTCCTGCAAATTGCATTATTTTATTCTTCTTTATGGCTGAGTAGTATTCCATTGTATATATGTACCACATCTTAATCCATTCATCTGTTAATGGACATTTCAGTTGCTTCCATGTCCTGGCTAGTGAATAGTACTGCAATGAGTATAGAGGTGCACCTATCTTTTTGAGTTACAGTTTTGTCTGGATATATGCCCAGGAGTGGAGTTGCTGGATCATATGGTGGTTCTATTGTTGGTTTTCTGAGGAACCTCCATATTGTTTTCTATAGTGGTTGTATCAATTTACATTCCCACCAACAGTGTAGGAGGGTTCCCTTTTCTCCACAGCCTCTCCAGCATTTGTTAATTGTAGATTTATAAATGATGGCCATTCTGATCAGTGCGAGGTGGTTCCTCATTGTAGTTTTGATTTGTATCTCTCTAAAAATTAGTGATATTGAGCATTTTTTAATGTGCCTACTGGCCATTTATATGTCTTCTTTGGAGAAATGTATATTTAGGTCTTTTACCTCCTTGGTCAGGTTTATTCATAGGTATTTAATGTTTTAGTGTGATTTTAAAAGCTATTTGTTTTTTATATTCCTTTTCTAATATTTCATTGTATACTTACAGAAATGCAACCAATTTCTGAATGTTAATCTTGTATCCTGCTACTTTGCTGAATTCATCGATCAGTTCGAGTAGTTATACCAATCCTTCTTAAACTCTTCCGAAAGATCGGGAAACACCACAAAGACATTCTGTTAGGCCACAGTTATCCTGATACCAAACCAGAAAAAGACCATCAAAAAAGAAAATTACAGCTCAATTTCTTTGATGAATATAGATGTGAAAATTCTCTATGTGCACTTGAATGTACATTCAATTTTTTTAATGCTGTGTCCTGAAAATATCAGTTATTTTCAGGAATTCCTATTATTCCTGTTATTCATAGATTGGCATGCTTTATATTATCCCAAGGGTTTTTCTCTACATAGTATCATGTCATATGCATAGAGTGATTTTACCTCTTCTCTTCCAATTTAGGTACCTTTTATTTTGTTTGTTTGTCTGATTGCTGTGGCTACGACTTCTAATACTATGTTGAATGAAAGTGGTGAGAGTGGGCATCCTTGTCTTGTTCTAGATTTTAGCAGGAAGGCTTTCTGCTTTTCTCCATTGAGTGTTATATTGGCTGTGGGCTTGTCATAAATGGGTTTTATTTGAGATATGTTCCCTCTATACCCACCTTGGTAAGTTTTTTTTTAAATCATGAATGGATGTTGAATTTTGTCAAATGCTTTTTTTTGTATCTACTGAGATGATCATGTGGTTTTTGACTTTTCTTTTGTTAATGTGGTATATGTCATTGATTGATTTGTGCATGTTGAACCATCCTTGTGAACTTGTCATGAATCCCACTTGGTCATGGTATATGATCTTTTTTATGTGTTGTTGGATTTGGTTGGCTAAAATTTTGTATGTTTAGTAGAATTCACCTGTGAAGCCATCTGGTCCTGGACTTTTGTTTGTAGGAAGCTTTTAAAATTACAGATTCTGTTTTACTTCTAGTGATTGGCTATTCAAATTATCTATTTCTTCTTGATTCAGTTTTGGTGGACAGTATGTTTCCAGAAAGTTTTCCATTTCTTCCAGGTTGTCAAATTGGTTGGCATGTAATTGTTTATAGTATTCTCTTATGGTTTTTTGTATTTCTGTGGTATAAGTTGAGATTTCTCCCTTTTAATTTCTTATTTTATTTGGGTTCTCTATCTCTTCTTGGTGAGTCTGGCCAAAGATTTGTCAATTTTGTTTACCCTTTCAAGAACTTGCTCCTGATTTTATTGATTTTTTTTCTATTGTTTTTTTGAATCTCTATTTTATTGATTTCCTCTCTGATCTTTATGATTTCCTTCCTTTTGCTGACTTTAGGTTTCATTTATTCTTATTTTTTTAAATTCTTTTAGGTGGTGTATTAGGTTGTTGATTTGAGATTTTTTTTTGTTTTGTGAGGAAGACCTGTATCACTATGAACTTCCCTCAAAGAACTGCTTTTGTAGCATTCCATTGATTTTGTGTGGTTGTGTATTCAGTGTCATTTGTCTCAAGGTATTTTTTAAATTTCCTTTTTGGCTTTTTAGTAGCATGTTGTTTAGTCTCCATGTAGTCATTTTCTTCTCATGTCTTTTCCTGTGGTTGATTTCTAGTTTCACACCATTCTGATCTGAGAAGATACTTGAAATAATTTCTATGTTCCTAAATTTGTTGAGGTTAGTTTTGTGCCCCAGTATGTGGTCAGTCCTAGAGAATGCTCCATGTGCACTTGACATTCAGTTTTTTAAATGTAGTGTCCTGAAAATATCAATTAAGTCTAACTGTTTTATTGTGTCATTTAGGATCTCTTTTATCTTATTGATTTTCTTTCTAGAAGATCTGTCCATTGATGTAAGTGGAGTGTTAAAGTCTACTGCTATTATTGAATTCCCATCAATTTCTCTTTTTATGTCTGTTAGTATTTGTTTTATGCATATGAGTGCTCCTATATTAGGGACATATATGTTGGTGAGTGTAAAATCCTTTTCTTTGATTGATCCTATCATTATATAGTATCCTTCTTTATCTTTCTTTATGGCCTTTATTTTAAAGTCTATTTTGTCTGTATGAATATTTTAACACCCACTTTCTTGTTATTTCCATTTGCATGAAATATCTTTTTCTATCTCCTCACTTTCAATCTTTGTGTGTCCTTTGCTCTAAGATGGGTCTCTTGTAGGTAGCATCTTGCAGACTCTGTTTTTTGTTTTTGTTTTTATGCAGTCTTCCACTCTATGTCTTTTGATTAGAGCATTCAGTCCATTGACATTTAAGGTAATTATTGATACATAGGTATTTATTGCCATTTTTTAATTGCCATTTTTTTTTTGCCATTTCCTGGGCCGTTCTCACGGCATATGAAGGTTCCCAGGCTAGGGGTCCAATCGGAGCTGTAGCCACTGGCCTACGCCAGGGCCGCAGCAACGTGGGATCCAAGCCGCGTCTGCAACCTACACCACAGCTCATGGCAACGCCGGATCGTTAACCCTCTGAGCAAGGCCAGGGATCAAACCCGCAACCTCATGGTTCCTAGTCGGATTCATTTCTGCTGAGCCACGAAGGGAACTCCTTTAATTGCCATTTTAAAACTTGTTTTCCTACTGGTTCTGTTTCTTCTTTGTTCATTCGTTTTTGCTTTTGCGATTTGATGATTTCATTTTTTTAATGCTTGTGTTCTCTTCTTTTTAGTTTTTGTGAATCTATTTTATGTATCCAATTTGTGTTTGCCCTATTTTTCATTTTTAAAAGTTTTATTGAAATATAGTTGGTTTATAATGTTGTGATAATTTCCTCTGTACATTGCCCTATTTTTTTAAGCATGTGAATCCCTCGCTATATCTACTTTCTTTAGACTCATAGTTATATAGACTCAAATACATTCTAAAAAAAAAAAGAATCTAATTGTTCTTTTGATGCCTTTTCTTTTTCTTCTTTCTTTCTTTCTTTTTTTTTTGTCTTTTGTCTTTTTTGTTGTTGTTGTTGTTGTTGCTATTTCTTGGGCCGCTCCCGTGGCATATGGAGGTTCCCAGGCTAGGGGTTGAATCGGAGCTGTAGCCACCGGCCTACGCCAGAGCCACAGCAACGCGGGATCCGAGCCGCGTCTGCAACCTACACCACAGCTCACGGCAACGCCGGATCGTTAACCCACTGAGCAAACCGAACCCGCAACCTCATGGTTCCTAGGCGGATTCGTTAACCACTGCGCCACGACCGGAACTCCCTTTCTTTCTTTCTTTTCTTTCTTTCTTTTTCTTTCTTTCTTTCTTTTCTTTCTTTCTTTCTTTCTTTCTTTCTTTCTTTCTTTCTTTCTTTCTTTCTTTCTTTCTTTCTTTCTTTCCTTCCTTCCTTCCTTCCTTCCTTCCTTCCTTCCTTCCTTCCTTCCTTCCTTCCTTCCTTCCTTCTTTCTTTCTTTCTTTCTTTCTTTCTTTCTTTCTTTCTTTCGCTATTTTAGGGCTGCACTCACGGCATATAGAAGTTCCCAGGAGTTCCCATCATGGCGCAGTGGTTAACAAATCCAACTAGGAACCATGAGTTTGCAGGTTCGGTCCCTGGCCTTGCTCAGTGGGTTAAGGATCCGGCATTGCCATGAGCTGTGGTGTAGGTTGCAGACATGGCTCGGATCCCGCATTGCTGTGGCTCTGGCGTAGGCTGGCGGCTATAGCTCCGATTGGACCCCTAGCCTGGGAGCCTCCATATGCTGCTGGAGCAGCCCTAGAAATGGCAAAAAAAAAAAAAAAAAAAGGAAGAGGTTCCCAGGCTAGGGTTTGAATTGTAGCTACAGCTGCAGGCCTGTGCCACAGCAACAAGTGATCTGAGCCGAGTCTTCAACCTACACCATAGCTCACAGCAACAGCCAGATCCTTAACCCTCTGAGCTAGGCCAGTTTTCAACCTACACCATAGCTCACAGCAACAGCCAGATCCTTAACCCTCTGAGCAAGGCCAGGGATCAAACCTGCATCCTCATGGATCCTAGTCAGGTTCATTAACCACTGAGTCACAAAGGGAACTTGTGATGTCCTTTTTTTTTTTTACATCTTCATGTTGATCTTTTTGCTGCTTCTTGTGCTTATCATGATTTACACAAATAGGTTTTTTTTAAATCTGTATACTGGTTAATTTAAGTGATTTAGTTTCCAATTGTGATTTTTTCCTTCCTATATCTTCTTGCTTCTTTTCTATTTTGAGAAGAACTTTCAATATTTGTTTTAGGATAAATTTAGTTTTGCTCCATTCTTTTATTTATTTATTTTTGCTTATCTGAGAAATTCTGTGTTTCTTCTGCTATTCTAGATAATAATCTTGCTGGGTAGATTATGCTAGGTTGCAGATTTTTCCCTTTCATGACTTTGAATATATTTTGCCATTCCCTTTGTGCCTCCAGCATTTCTGTAGAGAAAGCAGCTTATAGCCTTATGGAGGTTCCCTCATAATTAACTCTTTGTTTTTATCTTGCTGCCTTTAGAATCCTCTCTTGATCTTGAAATTTTGCCATTTTTATTACAATATGTCTTGGTGTAAGTCCGTTTGGGTTCATTTTGTTTGGGACCCTCTCTGTTTCCTATTTATGGATGTCTGTATCATTCTTTAGGTTTGGGAAGTTTTCAGCTATAAGTACTTCAAATACATCTTTAATCCCCTTTTCTCTTCTCCTTCTGGAATTCCTATTATTCATAGATTGGCATGCTTCGTATTATACCATAGGTCTCTTATATTGTTTTTTTTTTTTAATTTGGTTTTCTGTATACTGTTTTTTTGCGGGCCATGCTTGTGGCATGTGGAAGTACCCAGGCCAGAGATCTAACCTGCACAGCAGTGGCCCAAGTTGCTGCAGTGACAATGCAAGACCCCTAACCCTCTGTGCCATAAGAGAACTCCTCTGTCTTCTCTTTTGATTGGATAATTTCCATTATCCTATTTTACAGATCATTTATTCTTTCCTCTGCATTATTCATTCTGCTGTTCAATGCCTTTTGCCCAGCTTTCATCTCAGCAAAAGATTTTAAAAATTTTTCTTGGTTCCTCCTTATAGTCTCTAATTCCTTTTTTATAGTAATCTTCATTTCTGTCTATAGCCATTCTTAATTCCTTCATCATTTTTATTATCTCTTTTGTGAATTCAGTATCTGTAAGACTAAAGAGGTCTGTTTCATTCTCTGTTCCTTCAGGAGAATTCTCTTGGTTTTTAAACTAGGATTGTTGCCTACGCTTCTTCATTTTGCTTGTATTTCTCTTATTCTGTGTGTTTAGGAGGAAAAAAAATTACCTACTATAGTCTTGGAGGGCTGTTTATATGCAGGAGCATCTCTATGTAGCTTTTATAAGTTTAATTGTTTTTTTTTTTTTTTTGTCATGAGGGCTGTTTTTGGTTTGGATGCTTGCCATCTTCAGTTTGTGCTGGCTGTTACCTGCTTGATATTGGATGTGTGGGTGCATAGTCCACACATGCTCCCAGGAAGGCAGGGGCTGTGATTGGTGTCCACTTGTGAGGCCCTCCGCAGAGGCAGCCGTCTATGCCTGCCTTTGGAATCCAAGATGGCAATGGTGGGTCATGCCTACCCCCAAGGCTTAAATAAGCAGTGTCCTGTTGTCTGAGATCCCATGCATGGGTAAAGAAACTCCTATGGCAGTCCTGCCCTTCCCTCCTTGCATCCCCAACAATGGTATCTTGCTTCTCTTGCAGGCCCAGGTTTCCTCCTGTACTCCCTTGGTTGTAGCACACCACACTCAAACCCCTTCAGGTTGTCTTCACACAGCCAACCCCAATCCTTTCCCTGGGTCTGACCCCCAAAGCCTGAGCCTCAGTACCCAGCCCCTGCCTGCCCAAGCAGACAAGTTTATCAAGCTAGAGTGGGCAGGGCAGCAGCACAAACTATCTCTGCAAATCTCTCCATTTTTGTCCTCCAAAAGCTGATTGCTGCCCTCTTCTCTGAGTCTTTGAAGCTCCCCTTCTGTCCCAGCTGGTCTCCCCACCTGTGAGGGGACTTTACAGTGTGTGGAAACCTTTCCTCTTCATAGTGCTCTCCCACAGGCACTAGTCCTACCATGATTCATTTCTCTCTTTTTTCTTTTGTCCTACCCAGTTGCATGGAGATTTTCTTGCCCTTTTGGAAGCCTGAGATCTTCTGCCAGCATTCAGTAGATGTTCTCTGAGAATCATTTCACAGTGGGTAGATGTGCTTTTGATGTAACCTTGGGAGAAGGTGAGCACAATGTTCTACTCCTCCACCATCCTGATCCCGGCATGTATTTTTAATTTTTTAAATTAATTCCATACTGCTCTCTATAGTGACAATACCCATTTGCATTCCTACCAACAGTGTAGGAAGGTTCCTTTTTCTCCACACCCTCTCCAGCATTTATTATTTGTGGACTTTTTCATGATGGCCATTCTGACTGGAGTGAGGAGATATTTCATTGTAGTTTTGATTTGCATTTCTCTAATAATTAATGATGTTGAGAATCTTTTTATGTACCTGTTAGCCGTCTGTATGTCTTCTTTGGAAAAATGTCTTTTTAGATTTCCTGCCTATTTTTGTTTGTTTTTTATTAATATATTGCACTTATGAGTTTTTTTTTCTTTTTCTTTTTCTTTTTCTTTTTTTTTTGCTTTTTTTAGGGCTGCACCTGCAGCATATGGAAATTCCCAGGCTAAGGGTCAAACTGGAGCTGCAGTTGTTGGCCTATGCCACAGCCACAACAACACAGGATCCGAACTGCACCTGCGACTACACCACACACAGCTCAAGGCAATGCCAGATCCTTAACCACTGAGTGAGGCCAGGGATTGAACTCTGATTCTCATGGATACTAATCGGGTTTGTAACCCACTGAACCACAATGGGAACTCCCATGTGTTATTTCATATTTAGAGATTAAGCCCTTTTCAGTTGCATTGTTTATAAATATTTTGTTCCATTCTGTAGGTTTTTTGTTTTGTTTATGGTTTCCTTTGCTATGTAAAACTTTTAGTTTAGTTAGATCCCATTTTATTACTTGTTTTTATTGCCATTATCCCAAGAGTTAGATCCAAAAAGATAGTGCTACAAATTATGTCCAAGACTGTTCTTCTTATGTTTTATTCTAGGAGTTCTTTAGTATCTTGGATTTTTTTTTTTTTTTAGGGCTGCACCCACAGCATATGGAGGTTCCCAGGCTAGGGGTCTAACCAGAGCTGCAGCTCCTGGCCTACATCACAGCCACAGCAATGCCAGATCCAAGCCACATCTGCAACTTACACCACAGCTCATGGCAATGCCAGATCCTTAACCCACTGAGGAAGGCCAGGGATCAAACACAGAACCTCTTGGTTCCTAGTTGGATTCATTTCCACTGCACCATGATGGGAACTTCTGGGCTTACATTTAGATCTCTAATCCATTTTGAGTTAATTTTTGTGCTTAGTATTAGAGAATGTGTTAATTTCATTCTTTTACATGAACCTCTCCAATTTTCCATGACTTATTGAAGATACTGTCTTTTCCTCACTGTATATTCTTGCCTCCTTTGTCATAGATTGACCATATGTGCATGGGTTTATTTTGGGGGTTTTAAAATTTTTGGTTCATTGATCTATATGTCTGTTTTTGTGTCATTTTCATACCTTCTTTGTTTCTGTTTTGTTTTGTTTCAACAGTGTATGAAAGTTCCCAGGCCAGGGATAGAATCTGAGCTTCAGCTGTGACCTACACCACAGCTACAACAATGCTGGATCCTTAACCCCCTGTGCTGGGCCAGGGATCCTTAACCCATGCCTCCACAGCTACCCACAATGCTACAGTCAGATCCTTAACATACTGTACCACAGTGGGAGCTCCATGGTCATACTATTTTGATGACTATAGCTTTGTAGTATAGTCTGAAGGCAGGGAGCCTGATTCTTCCAGCTCCATTCTTCTTTTGCAAGATTGCTTTGGCTATTCAGGGTCTTTTTCATACAAAATTAAAAGAAATTTTGTTCTATTTCTGTGAAAAATGCCATTGGTAATTTGATGGGGATTGCATTAAATGTGTAGATTGCCTGGGGTAGTGTAGTCACTTTGACAATATTGATTCTTCTAACCCAAAAACATAGTAAATCTTTCAATTTATTTGTGTCATTTTCAGTTTCTTTCATCAGCATCTTGTAATTTTCAAGTACAGGTTTTTTGCTTCCTTAATTAGGTTTATTTCCAAATATTTTATTCTTTTCGGTGCAATGGTAAATGGGGTTGATTCCTTAATTTCTCTTTCTGACCTTTTTCTGTTAGTATATAAAAATGCAACAGATTTCTCTGCATTAATTTTGCATCCTGCAACTCTACTGAATTCATTGATGAGCTCTAGCAGTTTTCTGGTAGCGTCTTCAGGATTTTCGATGTATAGTATCATGTTGTGTGCAAAGAGTAATGGTTTACTTCTTCTTTTCCAATTTGAATTCCTTTTCTTTCTTTCTTTTTTTCCCCTGATTGCTATAACCAGTGCTTCCAAAACTATGTTGACTAAAAGTGGTAAGTGTAGGTGCCCTTGTCTTATTCCTGATCTTGGAGAAAATGCTTTCAGCTTTTCACCATTGAGTGTGATGTTAGCTGTGTTTTTGTCTTATATCGCCTTTATTATGTTGAGGTAGATTCACTCTATGCCCACTTTCTGGAGAGTTTATATCATAAGTGGATGATGAATTTTGCCAAGTGTTTTTTGGCATCTATTGAGATGATCATATATTTTTATTATTCAGTTTGTTAATGGGGTTTATCACACTGATTGCTTTGCAGATATTGAAAAATCCTTGCATCCCTGGGATAAATCCCATTTGGTCATGGTGTATGAGCCTTTTAATATGTTGTTGGATTAAGTTGCTAGTATTTTATTGAGTATTTTTGCATTTATGTGTATCAGTGATATTGACCCATACTGGCCTATAATTTATTTTCTTTCTTTCTTTCCTTCTTTCTTTCTTTCTTTCTTTCTTTCTTTCTTTCTTTCTTTCTTTCTTTCTTTCTTTCTTTCTTCCTTCCTTCCTTCCTTCCTTCCTTCCTTCCTTCCTTCCTTCCTTCCTTCCTTCCTTTTTTCTTTCTCTCTTTCTTTCTTTATTTTTCTCTTTCTTTCCTTCTTTCTTTCTCCTTCCTTCCTTCTTTCCTTCCTTCCTTCCTTCCCTCCCTCATTTCTCTCCCTTCCTTCCTTTCATATTGTTGCCTGGTTTTCATATCAGAGTGGCCTCACAGAATGAGCTTGGGAGTGTCTCTCCCTCTGCAGTATTTTTTGGAATAGTTTCAGAAGGATAGGTGCTAACTCATTTTCTGTAAATGTTTGATAGAATTTGTGAAGCTATCTGGTCCTAGAATTTGTTTTCAAGTTTTAAAATTAGAGATTCAATTTCAGTATTTGTTATTGGTCTGTTCCTATTTTCTGTTTCTTCCTGGTTCAGTCTTTGGAGATTGTAACTTTCTAAATTTGTACATTTCTTCTAGATTGTCCATTCCATTGCCATATAGTTTCTTGTAGTAGTCTCTTCTAGCTCTTTGTGTTTCTGTTGTTTCAGTTGTAAATTTTTTTTCTTTATCTTTTTCTTTTCTTGGTTACACCCTTGGCATATAGAAGTTTCCTGCCCAGGGAATAATATAAGCCACAGCTGCAACCTATACCACAGCTGCAGCAATGCTGGATCCTTAATCCACTGTGCCAGGCCAGGGATGAAACCCATACCACCACAGAGACCGAAGCCACTGCAGTTGGATCTTTATCCCACTACACCACAATAGGAACTCCTAATTTCTAATTTTTTGACTTGGGCCCTCTGTCATTTTTTCTTGAGGAGTCTGGCTAAAGGTTTTTGTCAGTTTTGTTTATCTTTTCAAAGAAACATATTTTAGTTTTATTGGCCTTTTCTAATTTTTTTTAGTCTCTGTTTCATTTATTTCTGCTCTGATTTTATGATTTTCCTTCTACTAACTGGTTTTATTTCTTTTTTTCTCTAGTTGCTTTAAGTATAACATTAGGTTGTTTGATATTTTGCTTACTTCCTGAGGTAAGTTTGTATCACTCTTAACTTCCCTTGTAGAACTGCTTTTGCTGCATGCCATGTTTTGAATCATTGTGTTTTCATTTTCATTTACCTGCAGGTCATTTTTTATTTCCTTTTTGGCTTGTTCAATGGTCCATTGGTTGTTTGGTAGCATATTGTTTAATCTCCATGTGTTTGTGTTTTTTGAAGTTTTTTTTCCCATGTGGTTGATTTCTAGTCTCATAGCTTTATGGTCGGGAAAATGCTTGATATATTTTAAATGTTTTTAAATTTACTGAAGTTTGTTTTGTGGCCCAGCATGTGATCTATCCTGGAGAATGTTTTATATGCACTTGAAAAGAATGTGTGTTCTGCTACTTCTGGATAGACTGCTCTATAAATATCAATTAAGTCTGTTTGGTCTAAATGTGTCATTTAATGCTTGTTGTTTCCTTATCAATTTTCTGTGTGGATGATCTATCCATTGATGTAAGTGGAGTGTTAAATCCTCTACTATTATTGTGTTACTGTCAAATTCTTCTTTTATGTCTATCAACATTTGCATTATATGTTGAGGTGCTTTTATGTTGGGTGAATATATATTTACAATTGTTACATCTTCTTCTTGGATTTATCCCTTGATCATTATGCAGTATCATTCTTTGTCTCTTGTAACAGTGTTTATTTTAAAGTCTATTTTGTCTGATGTGGGTATTGCTACTCCAGCTTTCTTTTGGCTTCCTTTTGCATGGAATACCTCTTCCCATCCCTTCACTCTCAGTCTATATGTGTCTCTAGATCTGAAGTAGGTCTCTTGTAGACAGCATATATATGGATCTTGTTTTTGGAGTCAGACGTGCAACCGTTGCGCCCTGAGGTCCTGTGGGTCTTGTTTTTGTATCAGTTCAGCCAGTCTCTGTCTTTTGGTTGGAGCACTTAATCAATTCTCATTTAAGGAAACTATTGATTTTTTTTGTTTGTTTTTCTTTTTTTTGCCATTTTTTACTTTTTGGGATTAGTTTGGGGGGCCTTTTTTCGTCCATTCCTCTTTTGTTCTATTTTGATTTGATGACTTTCTTTAGTGTTGTGTTTGAATTCCTTTTTATTATTTGTGTATAAATCTATTATAAATATTTGGTTGTGGTTACCATGAGGTTTTGATATTGCATGTATATGTACCTTTATTGTTCTAAGTTGCTGATCTCTTAATATCAAATTCATTTCAAATGTCCTGTATTTTTACTCTTCTCCTGTCACAATTATTGGTTTTGAAATCATACTTGTGTGTGGATGGTTTCCTACCTTTGCTGTATGTTTGCTTTTACTGGTGAGATTTCCTCTTTTGTAATTTTCTTGTTTCTAGTTGTGGCTTTTTCCAACTGGAGAAGTTACTTTCATATTTCTTGTAAATCTGGTTTGGTGGCACTGAATTCTTTTAGCTTTTGTTTGCAGTAATGCATTTGATTTCTCCATCCAAAAATCTGAATGAGAGTTTGCTGGGTAGAATATTCTTAGTTATAGGTTTTTCCCTTTCATCACTTTATATCACACTCTTCTCCTCTGGCCTGCAGAATTTCTGCCAAAAATTCAGCTGATAACCTTATGGGGGTTCTTTTGTACATTATTTGTTGCTTTTCCCTTATTGCTTTTAATATTTTCTCTTTATCTTTATTTTTTGTCCATTTGATTACTTTGTGTCTCTATGTGTTTCTCCTTGGGTTGATTCAGTATGGTAGTCTCTGCACTTCCTGGACTTGGGTGACTGCTTCCTTTTTCATGTTAGGGAAATTTTTAGCTTTAATTTTTTTCAACTATTTTCTCAGACTCTTTCTCTCTCTCCCCTCACCTTCTGGAGGCCCTATAATGCAAATGTTCATGCATTAGATGTTGTCCCATAGGTCTCTTAAACTGTTCTTGTTTCTTTTCATTCTTTTTTTCTGTATTCTGTTCCAAGGCAGTGATTTTCACCACTCTGTATTCCAGCTCACTAACCCATTCTTCCGCCTCAGGTATTCTTCTATTGATTCCTTCTAGTGTATTTCCCATTTCAGTTATTGTATTCTTTAACTATGTTTGGTTGTTCTTTATGTTTTTCTAATTCTTAAAAAAAAACCAAAAACAAAAAACCCAACAACAAACTTCTGTAGTTCCCATCATGGATCAGCAGAAACGAATCTGACTAGGATCCATGAGGATGCAGTTCAATCTCTGACCTCGCTCAGTGGGTTAAGAATCTGGAATTGCCATGAGCTGTGGTGTAGGTTGCAGACCCAGCTTGGATCCCATTTTGCAGTGGCTGTAGCATAGACTGGCAGCTGTAGCTCTGACTTGACCCCTACCCTGGGAACTTCCATATGCCACAGGTGCAACCCTAAAAAGACAAAACAAAAACAAACAACAAAAAAACTTCTTGTAACTTCTCACTCTGTGCTTCCATTCTTTTCCTGAGATCTTGGATCATCTTTTTGATCACTACTCAGAACTCTTTCTATGGTAGATTGCCAGATTGCCTGTCTCCACTTCACTTAGTTGTTGTTCTGGGGTTTTGTCTTGTTCCTTCTTTTGCTGTCTCATTTTGTTTAAATTTCTGTTTGTATTTTTTTTTCTGTATAGAAGTTTTTATTTTTTATTTTTATTACTCAAATGAATTAATCACATCTGTAGTTGTATAATGATCATAACAATCTGATTTCACAGGATTTCCATCCCACAGCCCAGGCACATCCCTCCACCCCCCATACTGTCTCCTCCGGAGACCATAAGTTTTTCAATGTCTGTGAGTCAGCATCTGTTCTGCAAAGAAGTTCAGTCTGTCCTTTTTTCAGATTCCACATATCAGTGAAAGCATTGGATGTTGGTGTCTCATTGTCTGACTGACTTCACTTAGCATGATAGTTTCTAGGTCCATCCATGTTGCAAAAAATGCCAGTATTTCGTTCTTTTTAATGGCTGAGTCATATTCCATTGTATATATGTACCACATCTTCTTGATCTACAACTCTGTCGATGGACATTTAGGTTGTTTCCATGTCTTGGCTATCGAAAAGAGTGCTGCAATGAACATCGGAGTACATGTGTCTTTGTGAGTCATGGTTTTCTCTGGATAGATGCCCAGGAGTGGGATTGCTGGATCAAATGATAGTTCTATTTTTAGTTTTCTGAGGAATCTCCATACTGCTTTCCACAGTGGTTGCACTAATTTACATTCCCACCAACAGTGTACTAGGGTTCCTTTTTCTCCACACCCTCTCCAGCACTTATTGTTTGTAGACTTTTTGATGATGGCCATTCTGGCCAGTGTAAGGTGGTACCTCATAGTGGTTTTGGTTTGCATCTCTCTAATAATGAGTGATGTTGAACATCTTTTCATGTGTTTTTTGGCCATCTGTATGTCTTCCTTGGAGTTTTGTCTGTTTAGATCTTCTTCCCATTTTCTGCTGGGGTTGTTTGTGTTTTTGGTATGGAGCTGCAGAAGGTGTTTATAAATTTTGGAGATGAATCCCTTGTCCGTCGATTCACTTGCAAAGATTTTCTCCCATTCTGTGGGTTGTCTTTTTGTGTTGTTTAGGGTTTCCTTTGCTGTGCAGAAACTTTTCAGTTTGAGTAGGTCCCATTTGTTTATTTTCCTTTTTATTGTCAATACTCTAAGAGGTGGATCTGAGAAGATGTTGCTGTCATTTATGTCAGGGAGTGTTTGGCTGATGTTTTCCTCTAGGAGTTTTCTAGTGTCTGGTCTTATATGTAGGTCTTTAATCCATCTGGAGTTTATTTTTGTGTATGGTGTTAGGGAGTGTTCTACTTTCATTCTTTTCCCTGTGGCTGTCCAGTTTTCCCAGCACTGCTTATTGAACAAGCTGTCCTTTCTCCATTGTATATTCTTGCCTCCTTTGTCATAGATGAGTTGGCTGTAGGTGCGTGGGTTTAATTCTGGGCTTTCTATCCTGTTCCACTGACCAATATTTCTGTCTTTGTGCCAGTATCATATGGTTTTGATGACTGTGGCTTTGTAGTGTAGTCTGAAGTCCGGGAGCCTGATTCCTCGAGCTCCATTTTTCTTTCTCAGGATGTCTTTGGCTATTCTGGGTCTTCCGTGCTTCCAAACAAACCTTAAAATATTTTGTTCGAGTTCTGTGAAAAATGTCCTTGGTAATTTGATAAGGATTGCACTGAATCTGTAGATTGCCTTAGGCAGTACAGTCATTTTGATCATATGAACTCTTCCAACCCATGAGGTTGGTATATCTTTCCATCTATTTGTGTCATCTTTGATTTCTTTCATCAGTGTCTTATAGTTTTCAGAGTACAGGTCTTTTGTCTCTTTAGGTAGGTTTACTCCTAGGTATTTTATTCTTTTTGATGTGATGGTAAATGGGATTGCTTCCCTCATTTCTCTTCCTGCTCTTTCATTGTTAGCGTATAGACATGCCGTCGATTTCTGTGTATTAATTTTGTATCCTGCGATTTTGCCAAATTCATGGATGAGCTCTAACAGTTTTCTGGTAGAGTCTTTAGGATTCTCTAGGTATAGTATCCTGTCATCTGCAGATAGTGATAGTTTTCCTTCTTCCTTTGCAATGTGGATTCCTTTTATTTCTTTTACTTCTCTGATTGCTGTGGCTAGGACTTCCAGAACTATGTTGAAGAGTAGTGGTGAGAGCAGACGTCCTTGTCTTGTTCCTGATCTCAGCGGGAATTCTTTCAGCTTTTCACCATTGAGAATGATGTTCGCTGTGGGTTTGTCGTATATGGCCTTTGTCATGTTGAGGTAGGTTCCCGATATGCCCACTTTCTGAAGGGTTTTTATCAGAAACGGGTGTTGGATTTTGTCAAAGGCTTTTCCCGCTTCTATTGAGAGGATCATATGGTTTTTATTCTTCAGTTTGTTAATGTGGTGTATCACACTGATGGATTTGCGGATATTGAAGAACTCTTGCATCCCTGGGAGAAATCCCACTTGATCATGATGTACAATCCTTTTGATGTACTGTTGGATGTGGTTTGCTAGTATTTTGTTGAGGATTTTTGCATTGATGTTCATCAGTGAAAATGGCCTGTAGTTTTCTTTTTTGGTGGTATCTCTGGTTTTGGTACCAGGGTGACGGTGGCCTGACAGAATGAGTTTGGGAGTATCCCTTCCTCTGCAATTTTTTGAAATAGTTTCAGAAGTATAGGTGTTAGCTTTTCTCTAAATGTTTGATAGAATTCACCTGTGAAGCCATCTGGTCCTGGACTTTTGTTTGTTGGAAGTTTTTAAATCACAGTTTCAATTTCAGTTGTTGTGATGGGTCCATTCATCTTTTCTATTTCACCTTGGTTTAGTCTTGGAAGATTGTACTTTTCTAAGAATTTGTCCATTTCTTCTAGGTTTTCCATTTTATTGGCATATAGTTGCATATGGAAGTCTATTATGATCCTTTGTATTTCTGTGATATCTGTTGCTACTTCTTTTTCATTTCTCATTTTATTGATTTGAGTCCTCTCTCTTTTTTTCTTGATAGGTCTGGCTAGAGGTTTATCAATTTTGTTGATCTTTTCAAAGAACCAGCTTTTCATTTCATTCATCTTTTCTGTGGTTTTCTTCATTTCTATTTCATTGATTTCTGCTCTGATCTTTATGATTTCTTTCCTTCTACTAACTTTAGGTCTTGTCTGTTCTTCTCTCTCGAGCTGCTTTAGATGTAAAGTTAGGTTATTTATTTGAGCTTTTTCTTGTTTCCTGAGGTGGGCTTGTATTACTATAAACTTTCCCCTTAGAACGGCTTTTGCTGCATCCCATAGGTTTTGGAGTGTCGTATCTTCATTGTCATTTGCTGCCAGGTATGTTTGTATTTTTATATATGTAGTATATAAGTCATGTTTCTTGAACTTGGTAAGCGGCCCTTTATAGGAGATGTCTGATGTGTCCCAGGAGTACCCTCCCCTCTCATCACACAAGGCTCAAGGACAAGCTGGTCCCAGGGTAGGTTCTGACCTATCTTTGCAGACTCAGTTGTTCAGGCTGAAAGATCCTTCCATTGATGTCTTCACCTAGTGTTTGAGGCTAGTCTAGAGGCCTGTGCAGGCTTCCTGGTGGGAGGGACCTCTGGTGGACAGGGCCATGTCAAGGGGTGAGTCTAAAGGTTACTGTGGGTTGAGAAAGTCTTTAGGAAGCCCATCTGTTGCTGGGTGCTACTGTGTTCCCACCTTGTTTGTTGTTTGGCCTGTGGCATCCCAGCACTGGAGCCTACAGACTGTTGGGTGGGTGAAGTCTTGGTGCTAATGTCCCAAACAAGATGTCAAACTTCTGATGAGTATTCGTGGATATGTTTACTATCAGCTCTTATGTCCCAAGAGGTACCCAACTAGCCCTTGCTTCCCCAGGAGACCCTCCAAGATGAGCAGGAAGGTCTGGCCTAGGCTCCCATGGTGTCACTGCTTTTGTGATGGGACCCATGCACACAGCATCTTGTGTGTACTCCAAGAGTGGAATCTTTGTTAGCCCAGTCCTGTGGAGCTCCTGCATTCATGCCCTACTGGTCTTCAAAGCCAAGTGCTGTGGGGCCTCCTTCTGATACCAGTCCTCCAGGTTAGGGAGCCTAACATGAGATTCAGAACTCACTCTTGTGGGAAAACTCTTGTGATGTAATTATTCTCAAGTTTGTTGGTTCTCCACGCAGGAGTCATGGGATTTGATTATATATCATAAGTGTGCTCCTCCTGCTATCTCATTGTGATTTCTTCTTTGCCTTTGGATACAGAATATCTTTTTTGGTAGGTTCTAGGTTTTTTTTTTATGATTGTTCAGCACTTAATTGTGATTTGGTATTCCCATGATGAGAGGTTGGCTGAAGTTATTCTACTCTACCATCTTCTCTCCGAGCTATCATGCTTTTCTTTAGTGGTATGCTTGTGTTCATTTCCTCTCTGTTTTTATGTGTCTTTTGTAGGTTTTGATTTGTGTTTACCATGGGGTTCATTTATGTTAACCAAAAACTTTATCTCTTTTTTGAAACAGATAGTCATTTAAATTTAAACACATTCTAAAAGATCTACCTTTTTTAGTCCCTTCCCCCATACTTTGTGGGTTTTGATGTCATATTTTACATATTTTAAATATTTTACATCTTTGTGTTTATCCCTTTACTGATTATTGTAATTATTGATTTTACATATTTTTGTCTTTTGTTATTCATACTAGCTTATTAAGTGGTTGATCCTCAGCCTTTACTATATATTTGCTTTTACTATTGGGATTTTTCCTTGCCTATAAATACTTCTTGTTACAGCCTTTTTTTCCCACTTAGAGAAGATCCTTCAACATTTCTTTTCAAATTGGTCTCATATTAATGAACTTTTTTTTCTTTTTTTGGCTGTTCCTGTGGCATGTGGAAGTTCCTAGGCTAGGGATTGAACCTGTACCACAGCAGCAATTCAAGCCACAGCAGTGATAGCATGGATCCTTAACCCACTGCACCTGAGAACTCCTGGTATTGATTAATTTTTAGCTCTTTCTTGTCTAAGAACTTCTTTATCTTTTCTGCAATTGTAAATGATAATTTGCTGGGTATAGTATCCTGTGTTGAAGATTTTCCCTTTCCACAATTTAAGTATATTATACCATTCCTTTCTGGCCCGCAATATTTCTGCAGAAAAATCAGCTAATAGACTTATGGGGTTTCCTTTTATATGACTTTTAATTTTTTTCCTGCTGCCTTTAGGAAAAAGTTTGTAACTTTTTTCAATTTAAATATGATGTTTCTTGGTGTGGGTCATTTGGATTCATCTTACTTGGGGCCCTCTGGGTTCGGGCTTGGAAATTTTCAGCCATAATTTCATTCATTCATTTCAAAATTGCCAGTTCAACAACTGATACAACTGATATAGCAAAAAAAAACCCAATAAAAAAATGGACAAAAGACCTGAAAAGACATTTCTCCCAACAAGATATACAGATGGCCAACATGCACATGAAAAAATGCTCACCATCACTCATTATTAGAGAAATGCAAATCACACCTCACACATGTCTGAATGGCCGTCATTAGTAAGTCTACAGTTAACAAATGCTGGAGAGGGTGTGGGGAAAAGGGTACCTTCCTACAGTGTTTGGTGGTATGTAAATTGGTACAACCACTATGGAAAATAGTATGGAGGTACCTCAGAAAACTAACAACAGAACTACCATATGATCTATCCAAATGTTTGAGGGATTTTCTAACATTTTTTTTTTGCTCCTGATTTCTTTTTCTTTTCTTTTTTTTTTTTTGTCTTTTTTCTATTTCTTGGGCCGCTCCCACGGCATATGGAGGTTCCCAGGCTAGGGGTCCAATCGGAGCTGTAGCCACCAGCCTACGCCAGAGCCACAGCAACACAGGATCCAAGCTGAGTCTGCAACCTACACCACAGCTCACAGCAACGCCGGATCATTAACCCACTGAGCAAGGCCAGGGACCAAACCCGCAACCTCATGGTTCCTAGTCGGATTCGTTAACCACTGCGCCGTGACGGGAACTCCTGATTTCTAATTTAATTATTTCTGTGGCCAGAAAACATATTCCATATTTCAATGTTTGGACATTTTTAAAAATCATTTTTATTTTTTCCATTATAGCTGGTTTATACTGTTCTGTGGACATTTATTGAGCCTTGCTTTATGGCCCAGGATATGGCCCATCTTGGTAAATATCCTATGCACACTTGGCCTGCAGTGGTTAGGTATAGGTTTTTTTTTGTTTTTTTTTTTAAGGCCACACCCATGGCATATGGAAGTTCCCAGGCCAGGGGTCCAACTGGAGCTACAGCTGCCAGCCCCAGCCACAGCCACAGCAATACGGGATCCAAGCCACCTGCAATGTACACCACAGCTCATGGCAATGCCAGATCCTTGACCCAGTGAGTGAGGCCGGGGATTGAACCTGCATCCTCATGGATACTGGTTGGGTTCATATCTGCTGTGCCACAAGGAGAACTCCTAGGTGTAGTGTTCCAATTAGTATTAGATCAAGGTGATGAATGGTGGTGTTAAATTCTATCATAATTTTCCTGATTCCTTGTCTAATTGTTCTATCACTTATTGAGAAGAAGCTGTTAAATCTTTACAGTTTTAGATTTATCTCATTCTTTACTTATGTCAGCTTTGTTTCATGAATTTTGAAGCTCAGTTGTTAGGATCATAGATAATTAAAATAGTTCAGTTTTCTTGATGAATTGATTCTTTTATCACTATAAAATGTCTTTTTTTTTGGCCGTGCCTGGGGTACATGTAAGTTCCTAAGCCAGGGGTCAACCCAAGACCCAGAAATGACAACAAATGACAGGATCCTTAACCTGGCAGGCCACCAGGGAACTCCCCAGATGTTCTTTTTTATTTCTGGTAATACTCCCTACCTTGGCTTTTTTTTCCCCTAGCTATATTAATAGAGCCATTCCAGTTTTCTTATGTTAAAATATTTTCCTGGTAAACTTCTTCTATCTATTTATCTTTTTATACTTAAAGTTCTATTATAAATATCATATAGTTGGGTTTTGCATTTTTTTAAAAATCCATTTTGACATCCTGCAATTTTTATTTGGAGTCCTTAATTCACTTATATTTAATGCATGTTATCGTTGAGTTTAGGTGTACTGTTTTGCTATTTGTTTTCTATTTGTCCCATCTATGTTGTGGTCTTCTGTTTTGCCATTGTTTCCCTGGTCTGGGTTAATTTTTGGTATTCCCAGTCACCTAGGGATGCATGGAGAACTTGTCTTAACCCTTCTAATATCTCCCCTATTAAATTTGGGTTGGTCTTTTACTCATTCCAACTGAGACTGCATCTTTGGGCCAACAAAGCTGTTCATGTCAAACCAAGTTCACTAATTCTGGCATGTAAAGTTACAAGATTTCTCCCCCATGGCCCACCCTAAGTCCAGTCTTCATAGTCGAGCAGCAAAGCTGCTGGATTACTAGCTACTGTTCTTGCTGACTGAGCTAGGTGAGGGGTTGGGGGTGAGGGTGGGTAGTAGACTTCAGTTGTTCTTACCTGAATCTCTAGTGGGTTTTCAGTTTTTTGTCCATCTCTGGTAGACTTCTCATCTAAATTAAGTGTTTTTTAACAATTTTGTCCAATTATATACATTTTTTTTTAAGTAAGGAGAATTGTTGACTCTGTTTTGTCATAATTCGAAGCTATGTTTTAATATAATGTCTTTAACTTTTATTTAAAATAAACAGTGAGGAGAATATTCTTTGATCTTCTCTAAATCTTCTGTTGGCGGTTTCTTAAGTTGTTGAATGTTGTTTGTGCAAAGATAAATGGGATAAGTTCCTTTCAGGACATAGTACAGAAGCCCCCTCCCATTCTGACTTACTTGATTCCTTGATAACATTCACCAGTTGAGTCATAAAAAGTTAAACCTTTATTTAGTAGAAATTTTTATAAATTAGAATTATGTTCTTAACTTGTTTTATACCACAAAATATGAATATAAACATTTTCCAAAACCAATGTTTGCTTCTACAAGTTTTAGATATGTAGATCTTCATTTAGTAAATACTTATTGAGAGATTATCATGTGGCAGACTGTGCCAGGCACCAAGATATAAACAAATGAACTCAGGAGGCACAGCTGCTGCCCCTTCTTTAGACCTAAGAGGCCAGATGGTGAGACAGATGATTCTATACACAATTAGAAGCAAGTGTGGTGTGTGCTATGGCAGAGGAAGTACAGGTGTCATGGTTGTGCCCAGGATCAGTGTTTCCTGCCTCATTTTTTTCCCTTTGGAACCCTTGAGGGTTTTAAAATATTCTTAAAACCTGTACTGAAGACATGTCATCCATGATAAATCTCTCTCAATGGTAAATGCTTTGGGAGGGACAGTTTTCCTGAGAAAGTCTTTGATTCTAAACATTAGATCACTTGGGAAGCTTCTAAAAAATAACCTTGCCTTCTCCTCTTCTGAAGATCTATTGTAATTGGTCTACAAAGAGGCCTAAGAACCATTGTTTAAAAGTACTCAGATGATTTTAACATGAAGCCATGATTGAGAACCACTGTAGCCCCTGCTTTCCATTTTCTTAACATTTGACACCTGTAATAAAAGATACCTCCTTCTTGGAGTTCCTTTTGTGGCTCAGTGGCTTAATGATCCTGCATTGCCACAAGCTGCTGTGTAGGTGAAAGACGTGGCTCAGATCTTGCGTTGCTGTGGCTGTGGTATAGGCTTGCAGCTGCAGCTCCAATTTGACCCTTAGCCTGGGAACTTCATATGCTGTGGGTGCGGCCCTAAAAGGGAAAAAAAAAATGAAAAAAAGCAAAAAAAAAAAAAAGCTCCTTTTTCAGTGGTCTTCAGTTTTCTAGGAATTTCTAGGAAATTCTTCTTCATGGTACCTAATGGCTTCCTTCTAACTGCTCTCAGGTCTGGTAGCAAGGAAGCGCTTACTCCCAACTCTTTATTTATTTATTTTACCTTTTTTTAGGGCTGCACCTGCAGCATATGGAAATTTCCAGACAAGGGGTCAAATCGGAGCTGCAGCTGGTGGCCTACATCACAGCCACAGCAGTGTGGGATCCTTAACCCACTGAGCAAGGCCAGGGATTAAACCCAAGTCCTCATGGATACTAGTTGGGTTTGTTACCACTGAGCCATGATAGGACTCCTCGCAACTCTTTAACATTCCACAGAACATGGGGCACTCATTCCTCTCCCTTCCCCACTAATGGCAGAACATCCGTATTCTCCCTGCCTTCCTCCCTCCTCTCCCTCTCCATCCTCCCTCCCTCTTCCCCAAGTGAGATGGAGTAACTCATCTGATTGGCTAGAGACTGAGATCTACTGGCTCCTTTCCATGTATGCTTACTGCCTAAAAATACTCCAGATCATCATAGTAGGTGAAATTCTACTCCCAAGCGGGTACCATAATCCAGACTTGAGAAGGGGTAGGGGGTGAGAGTTTGTAGTGGGAGCTCCCCCTGAACTAACATACACTCAGACTTTAGTTTGGGAATTCTGCTACAGGAATTCGGATTCTCCAACAATTTTGTGCCAGCAGTTTCTCATCCCAAAGAGACCCCTTACTCACACTACAGATTTATTCCTTGAATTTTACCTCGCCTATTCTTAAGCATGTTGAAGAGAGGCAACACCTTTGTTAAAACAGTACAAGGGCTCGTTATATCTGACTGTATAGTCATGCAAAAATATTTCTTACCTCAGAAATCAGTTTGTTGTGATCGTGCATTGCTGTTGACTGTGCTAATGTTGCCCTGACCCACTACATGGCTCCACATGTCATGATCACACGGCTTTAAACACAAGTTTTGCTCATCACTCAGGATGTTTTCTTTTAAAGAGCAAAGATTATTAAAGTTGGGGTGTTTCAACTAAAGCCATTGTAAGCAGAGAGCTTCCAGTATCAGGAAGAAGTTTTCCTTTCTTGGTAAACTTCAATTAAGTAATAAGAATTTTGTAATACCTTGTATTTGTCTTTTTTTCTAAATACAAAGATTAATTTTAGAAGACAACATAAGGGTAAAGATCTTTTTGTCTTTAATGAAACTCTAAGTTTCATTATATGTTCTTTATTGGAAGCTACTTCAAATCCTTTATCAAAGTAGGTACTGAGTTTAATTTTAGTTCACTGCTGCATAGCAAAGGTGGGCAAACTATGGCCCATGGGCCAAATCTGTCTGCTACCAGTTTCATAAATAAAGTTTTTTTGGGACACAGCCACATTCATTTATTTTATGTTATGCATTGTTGATTTCACCCTAAAATGACAGAGTTGAGTGGTTGCAACAAAGACCATTTTCCCTGTAAAGTCTACAATAGTTACTGTCTGGCCATTCTTTCTCCCACTTTCTATCTCATCATCCCTAATTCACATCTCATTTTGTGTTCCTAACTTTTCATTTCACAAGTGAATAATACAACCTTTACCTAATTAACATTAGCATTGTAAAGGAACAAAATAAATTCAATTACCCCTTACTTGTCAAGTGCTTTCCTGTTGATTGAGGCAAAAAAAAAAAAAAATTGCTCCATCCTAGTTTTCTCAGGATAAGGTAAAGCCTTTCAAGTTTGTATGATCAAGCATTTTTTCAACTCAGAAAATCTTTTATTATAACTTTGATTATTGTGTCTATTTTTATTTGTTTTGGTTTCTTCCAAATTCCAATTCCAATTGCTTATAGGATTGGTCATCCAGGGCTAACCTCTGTCATTTTCATCTCTGCCATTTTCTTCCCACCTTATACTGGATGACTTAAATTTATCAGCAACATTAACAATTTTATTTTCTCCCATGATATTTCTGTTCTTTTAACTGCATCCAAATGGATGTCATTGTATCTGAAAAAAAATCTTAGCCAGCTTTCTTTTCTTTTTTAGGCTGCAACTGTTTTTGGCTTCTGTCTGTTCTTATTATTCCCTGCTTCATTTTTCTAAGAGGCCATTTCTTTTTGCCTCTTGTTAATCAACACCAAGAAATAGTTTCTGAAGCTTTTTTGTTTCCTATAGTAAGATATTTTCTTTCTTCCTTCTGTCCCTTCTTCCTTTCTTCGTCTCTCTTTCCCTTTCCTTTCTTAGGGCCACACCTGTGGCATATCGAGGTTCCTAGGCTAGGGGTCGAATCAGAGCTGCAGCTGCGGGCCTACACCCACAGCCACAGCAATGCCGGATCCAAGCCTCATCTGTGACCTACACCACAGCTCATGGCAACACCGGATCCTTAACCCACTGAGCGAGGCCAGGGATGGAACCTGCGTCCTCATGGATGTTAGTCAGATTCATTTCCACTGAGCCACAACAGGAACTTCAGATATTTTTTAAGATAGGCTTTTATTCTGTTTTCAGAGTAACATCCATTTTCTTTTGTAAGTTCTTTCTGTGGGTCTCATGTTGATTTGTTGTTGATGCTTTTGTTTATTTGTTTTTTCCCTATTTCCTGATCTTTAAATGAGGAAGAATCCATTCAACTCTGATGCTTGTCAACAGGCAGGATGGACAGATTGCTCTCTGGCAGCACCCTGCAGGACTATACTTCTCAGATCTAAGGCTCTGTGGTGACTTGATGTGCCATTGTACTGATATACCAGGGTTTACTTTTCTCTTCCTATGCAGACGCACCCCTGGGTTTCCATTTCGGGGGCCAGAATGAATAGTACTGCTGCAGCATTCTTGTCATGCCTGTTGGTGTCCATGCTCATGTATTTCCGCTGGAGAATGAGATGGTGGGTCATGGGTATGCACGTTTTCAACCTTAGCAGATAATGCCAACGCACTATGAACAGCAAATCAAAACCACCTAAGAAGTATTCGGTAACATTTATTTTTGTTTGATTCAATAAGCCGGCATATCTTCATAGTTATTAACAAAATGTTGAAGTGAGACGTGAGAAAACTTTCTCCTGAAGTAGAGTATCTGGGAAACACCAAAGAGAATAAATCTATTTCATTTGATTATTATTGCTGAAAATTAAATTTGGGGAGTTTAAAGAAAATAAGTTTGTTTCCTCAAGCGTCACACACTGACAAGCCCAGAAGAGCTGCACATCTCAGGAGAAGCACAGACGGCTGAATGCTGCACGATGATTTGTGCAGCTTCTTTTTGAAAAGATCATGATCCATATAGTCTGTAAAAAACAAACAAACAAACAAACACAACACAAATGTTTGGTTATGTCATCTTTTTAGAAGTAATCATTATCAGATCAATCCATCCAAAAATTTACTGTGATACAATTACATGGAGCCCTGGGTCTGAAGCCACAGTCCCAGATATATCCCATCTCTGCCGCTTATGGGCCCCGTGATCCAAACATTTCCTAACAGGGCCTCAGTTTCCAAACCCTAGCACTGGATTACAGTTGAAAACTTAATATGTATACATCATAAAAGAAATTCAAACTACACAATGTCATAAATGTGAGGAAAGTAAATCTCTTCCCCCACCTCAGACTGACTTCTAGTTCCATGCTTAGCAACAACTATTCACCAAGTTCTTGTTCTTTCCAGGAACATACTGTGTGTGTTGCAGGCATAATGCATGTATGTACATGTTTGTATATATACATAGATATTTCTAACTCTGAACTGTAGAATACACCCCATATAAAAGAGTATAGAAAATCAGTGTGCAGCTTAATGAATTGGTGTCATCTGTGTAAATACCACATGGGTCAAGAAATCCCATAAGCTCCCACTCACTCTATTGAAATCACAGCCCTCTAAAAGTAATCATTATTCTGATTTCTTTGGTTTATATAGTGATCATTTCCTTGCTTTTCTTTATATCTTTATCTCCTAAGTAGCATTCCTCAACTCCATAGTTTATGTTGATTTTGAACTTTATAGAGACTCATACTGTAGATTTTTTTTTTTTTTGGATCTGGCTTCTTTTGATCTTTACTATGTTTGTGAAATTTATCTATGTTGTTGGATTTAGTTCTTCATTCTTTTTATGTGCTGTAGAGTAGAAATTAACAAACTTTTCTGCAAAGGGCCTGAGAGTAAGTATTTTAGGCTTTGTGGGCCAAAAGACAAAATTGATACTGTGCAGGTAATTCAAAATAACAAGAAAGAAAACAAATTTTCACAAATTTTATATTGATAAAATTTAAAGATAGTAATAATATTGACTGCAGTTTTTTGGGATACAGGTCTGCTGAAGAGAAGACTGGAGCCCTTAGAGGATAACATTTTGCAAAGTTGGGGTTCAAATAATCACAATCAGTTGCAAATGTTTACCTGTTAATGGTGATGTATAGTGAGACTTCCCCCGTTTCAGTATTAAAAATGTCTTTCATAGATAAGTGTTGCCAGTACTGATCTCGACCCATAGCATATGCTTTTAATTGTGCATATTTATTGCTTGAAGGCATTTATAGAATTCCACTAGATTCATCTCGATATTTGCCTTTTAGCATGTCATTACAAAGCAAATTAATCACTTCCAATTGAAGGTTAGGTGGACATGCCTCCATCACAGTTAAATAATTCTGAAATATGAAAATGTCTTTTGCACTTGTTTCAAGGACCCAACAAAGTGCCTAGAAGTATAGTTTAAGCTCAGAAAATACATTCACTGTAAATATGCATGGGAGTGGAGACCTTGTTTTTTAACTTTGGCAGCACAGGAAGTATATAAAACACCTTACTTATGATTCAGATAATGTTAGTTGCCATTGAAATGACTTTACCATAGTATAAGTTGTACATATAAGCTGTTTTGCCTTGTAATTTTAGGTTAAATTCATTAAAAAATATTACCAAGTCTGCAGCAAAAGCTAATTTCCAAAGTCATTCAGTGTTCCATGATCGTGCTTAAGGGTAGTTTTCTTAGAAAAATCTCAATCTTGTTCTGAGTTCAAAAAAAAAAAAATCACACTAAGATGTTACCATTGCTAAGCCATCAAACATCAGTGTGGTGAGGCAAGTCAGGATATTCTGCTATTTCTGACCAAAAAAAAAAAAAAATCATGAACAATGAATTAACGAGTTAAATCCACAAGGCTGGCTGAAGATCACATCGACAGCTGGTTAAATAACCCATCAGAGATTCAAACATTTTTCCACTAGTAAAGGGTTATCTACCTAAAGCTGACACTCTGGGGGATTTGGCCTTATGTTGGGGGACCCTCCAGATGCCAGTCCATCATGTTAGTCTACACAGATGTTCTGTAACTGTTGCTGGAATCTGTTTCCTCTAGTAAAGCCCAGGTGAGGCCAGTACTCCTCAGGAAGAAAATGGTCAGTGATCTCTAATCACATTAGAGGGACTCTTTCCTCTCTACCATTTTAGTTCATCTTGTCCCCTGTATTTTCACACTCTTAGTGCCTTTGAAAAATGACACCTACAGTATCTCTGTTATTTTATTTAATTGTTGCAGCAACCTGTTATATCCTACCTAGAATCAGAAGACATGTCTGTTTTCTGTTTTATTAATTTGTTAATTTTATTTCCTTCCTTTTATCTTTTTTTTGTATCTAATTTGCCATTCTTTTTCTAATTTCTGGAAAAGAATTCTTAGTCTTATTTTCACCTTTTCTCTTCTAATAAATGCCTTTAAGTCTATAATTTTCCATCTAAGTGCCACATTGGCTGCGTTCCACAAGTTGGATTTGTATGTAGTGTTCTTGTCATTTTTCAGTTCAAAATATTTTGTAGTTTCTATTATAACTTCTTTGATGAACAGATTACTTATACCTGTATTTCTTTTATTTATATAATTTTTTTTATTTTCCCACTGTACAGAAAGGGGGTCAGGTTATCCTTACATGTATACATTACAATTATATTTTTCCCCCACCCTTTCTTCTGTTGCAGCATGAGTATCTAGACAAAGTTCTCAATGCTATTCAGCAGGATCTCCTTGTAAATCTATTCTAAGTTGTGTCTGATAAGCCCAAGCGCCCGATCCCTCCCATTCCATCCCCCTCCCATCAGGCAGCCACAAGTCTCTTCTCCAAGTCCATGATTTTCTTTTCTGAGGAGATGCTCATTTGTGCTGGATATTAGATTCCAGTTATAAGTGATATCATATGGTATTTGTCTTTGTCTTTCTGACTCATTTCACTCAGTATGAGATTCTCTAGTTCCATCCATGTTGCTGCAAATGGCATTATGTCATTCTTTTTTATGGCTGAGTAGTATTCCATTGTGTATATATACCACCTCTTCCGAATCCAATCATCTGTCGATGGACATTTGGGTTGTTTCCATGTCCTGGCTATTGTGAATAGTGCTGCAATGAACATGCGGGTGCACGTGTCTCTTTTGAGTAGAGTTTTGTCCGGACAGATGCCCAAGAGTGGGATTGCAGGGTCATATGGAAGTTCTATGTATAGATTTCTAAGGTATCTCCAAACTGTTCTCCATAGTGGCTGTACCAGTTTACATTCCCACCAACAGTTCCCTTTTCTCCACAGCCCCTCCAGCACTTGTTATTTGTGGACTTATTAATGATGGCCATTCTGACTGGTGTGAGGTGGTATCTCGTGGTAGTTTTGATTTGCATTTCTCTTATAGTCAGCGATGTTGAGCATTTTTTCATGTGTTTGTTGGCCATCTGTATATCTTCTTTGGAGAACAGTCTATTCAGGTCTTTTGCCCATTTTTCCATTGGTCGATTGGTTTCTTTGCTGTTGGGTTGTATAAGTTGTTTATATATTCTAGAGATTAAGCCCTTGTCCATTGCATCATTTGAAACTGTTTTCTCCCATTCTGTAAGTTGTCTTTTGGTTTTCTTTTGGGTTTCCTTTGCTGTGCAAAAGCTTTTCAGTTTGATGAGGCCCCATGGGTTTATTTTTGCTCTAATTTCTATTGCTTTGGGAGACTGACCTGAGAAAATATTCATGATGTTGATGTCAGAGAGTGTTTTGCCTATGTTTTCTTCTAGGAGTTTGATGGTGTCCTGTCGTATATTGAAGTCTTCCAGCCATTTGGAGTTTATTTTTGTGCATGGTGTGAGGGTGTGTTCTAGTTTCATTGCTTTGCATGCAGCTGTCCAGGTTTCCCAGCAATGCTTGCTGAATAGACTTTCTTTTTCCCATTTGATGTTCTTGCCTCCCTTGCCAAAGATTAATTGACCATAGGTGTCAGGGTTTATTTCCGAGTTCTCTATTCTGTTCCATTGGTCTGTCTGTCTGTTTTGATACCAGTACCACACTGTTTTGATGACTGTGGCTTTGTAGTATTTCTTGAAGTCTGGGAGAGTTATGCCTCCTGCTTGGTTTTTGTTTCTCAGGATTGCTTTGGCGATTCTGGGTCTTTTGTGGTTCCATATAAATGTTTGGATTGTTTGTTCTAGTTCTGTGAAAAATGTCACAGGTAACTTGATAGGGATTGCATTGAATCTGTAGATTGCTTTGGGTACTATGGCCATTTTTACAATATTGATTTTCCCAATCCAGGAACATGGAACATCTTTCCATTTCTTTACATCTTCTTTGATTTCTTTGATTAAAGTTTTATAGTTCTCGGCATATAGGTCCTTTACCTCCTTGGTCAGGTGTATTCCGAGGTATTTGATTTTGTGAGGTGCAATTTTAAAAGGTATCGTATTTTTGTATTCCTTTTCTAATATTTCATTGCTGGTATACAGAAATGCAACTGACTTCTGAATGTTAATCTTATATCCTGCTACTTTGCTGAATTTATTAATCAGTTCAAGTAGTTTTGGGGTTGAGTCTTTCGGGTTTTCTATGTATAGTATCATGTCATCTGCGTACAGTGACAATTTGATCTCTTCTCTTCCTATATGGATGCCTTTTATTTCTTTTGTCTGTCTAATTGCTGTGGCTAGGACTTCCAAAACTATGTTGGAGAGCAGTGGTGAGAGTGGGCATCCCTGTCTTGTTCCAGATTTGAGTGAGAAGGCTTTCAGTTTTTCCCCATTGAGGATTATATTTGCTGTGGGTTTCTCATAAATGGCTTTGATTATATTCAGGAATGTTCCCTCTATACCCACTTTGGCGAGGGTCTTGATCATGAATGGATGTTGGGCTTTGTCAAATGCTTTTTCTGCATCTATTGAGATGATCATATGACTTTTGACTTTTTTTTTTTGTTAATGTGGTGTATGATGCTGATTGATTTGCGTACGTTGAACCATCCTTGTGAACCTGGGATGAACCCAACCTGGTCATGGTGTATAATTTTTTTGGTATGTTGTTGGATTCGGTTGGCTAAGATTTTGTTGAGAATTTTTGCATCTATATTCATCAATGATATTGGGCGATAGTTTTCTTTTTTGGTGGTATCTCTGTCTGGTTTTGGAATGAGGGTGATGGCGGCATCATAGAATGTCTTTGGGAGTATTCCTTCTTCTTCAACCGTTTGAAAGAGTTTAAGGCGGATGGGCACCAATTCCTCTTTATATGTTTGATAGAATTCACCTGTGAAGCCATCTGGTCCTGGACTTTTATTTGTAGGGAGTGATTTTAGGACCTCTTCAATTTCATTTCTAGTGATGGGTCTGTTCAGTTGGTCTGTTTCTACTTGATTCAGTTTTGGCAGGCTGTAAGATTCTAGAAAACTGTCCATTTCTTCCAGATTGTCAACCTTGTTGCCGTATAGTTGTTCATAGTATTCTCTTATGGTGTTTTGTATTTCTGCTGTATCCGTTGTGATTTCTCCTTTTTCATTTCTAATTTTGGTTATTTGGGTTCTTTCTCTCCTCTTTTGAGTGAGTCTGGCCAGGGGTTTGTCCATTTTGTTCACCTTTTCAAAGAACCAGCTCTTGGTTTTATTCACTTTCTCTATTGTTTTTTGAGTCTCTATTTTATGGATTTCTTCTTTGATCTTTATAATTTCCTTCCTTCTGCTGACTTTAGGCCTTTTTTGTTCTTCTTTTTCTAATTCATTTAGGTGGAGGGTTAAGTTGTCCATTTGGGATCTTTCTTCTTTTTTGAGAAAGGCCTGTATTGCTATAAATTTCCCTCTGAGCACTGCTTTCGCAGCATCCCATAGATTTTGAGCGGTTGTGTCTTCATTTTCATTTGTTTCAAGGTAGTTTTTAATTTCTTTCTTGATTTCCTCATTGACCCATTGGTTTTTTTAGTAGCATGTTGTTTAGTCTCCATGTAGTAGGTTTTTTCTCTTTCCTTTTCCCATGGTTGGTTTCTAATTTTATGGCGTTGTGGTCAGAGAAGATACTTGAGATAATTTCTATGCTCCTAAATTTATTGAGATTAGCTTTGTGTCCCAACATGTGGTCGATTCTTGAGAATGTTCCATGAGCATTTGAGAAGAATGTGTATTCTGCTTTTTTTGGATGTAGGGTCCTGAAGATATCAATGAAGTCTATCTTTTCTATGGTTTCCTTTAGGATCTCTGTTGCTTTATTGGTTTTCTGTCTAGAGGATCTGTCCATTGATGTGAGGGGGGTATTAAGGTCTCCTACTATGATTGTATTCTCATCAATATCTCCCTTTCTGTCTGTTAATATTTGTTGTATGTATCTGGGTGCTCCTGTATTTGGGGCATATATGTTGACGACAGTAACATCCTCTCCTTGGATGGATCCCTTAATCATTAAGTAGTGTCCTTCTTTGTCTTTCTTTATGTCTTTTGTTTTAAAGTCTATTTTGTCTGATATGAGCATTGCGACTCCTGCTTTTCTGTCATGTCTATTGGCGTGAAATATTTTTCCCCACCCTTTCACTTTCAATCTATATGTATCTTTTGTCCTAAGGTGAGTTTCTTGTAGGCAGCATATTGAAGGTTTTTGCCTTTTTATCCACTCAGCCACTCTGTGTCTTTTGATTGGGGCATTCAGTCCATTGACATTTAAGGTGATAATTGATAGATGATTATTTATTGCCATTTGAACCTCGTGTTCCAGTTGATTCTATGGTTCTCCATTCTTCCTTTCTTTTTTTCTTTTTTTCTTTTTTTTTTGGTTGGATGGTCTCCTGTTATTATCTGCTTGAGTGTATTTTTTTTTCATTTTTTGCAAATGCCATATTTGCTTTTGGCTTGTGGTTGCTCTGTTTTTTAAGTATGCTAACCCCTTCCCATAATTGTGTGTTTTAGCCTGATGGTCCTGTAAGTTCAAACACTTCATTACTATATTAAAATTAAGAAGAGAAACATACAAACAAACAAACAAAAAGGGTTATTTACTTCCTAACATCCCTTGCCCACATTTTATGGTTTTGATGACTCTTTTTAATTTTATTTTGTTTGAAGCATGTTCATGATTAAATCCGTATGCTGGCTTATTGGAGTGACTGCTCTCTGATTGCAGTTTCCTCAGTCCTAGTTCTTCCTCCTCTTCTTTTTTTTTCTTTTCTTTTTTCTTCCCTTTCCTTCCTTTCTTTTTGGTTTAGAGAAGCCCTTTCAGTATTTCCTTTAACCTGGGTTTTGTGTTGCTGTATTCTTTAAGTTCTTGTTTGCTGGAAAAAATTTTTATTTCCCCTTCTATTTTAAATGATATTCTTGCTGGATAGCGTATTCTAGGTTGCATATTTCTTCCTTTGAGCACTTGAAATATCTCTTGCCATTCCCTCCTGGCCTGTAGTGTTTCTGTAGAGAAATCAGCTGATATTCTTATGGGGGTTCCCTTGTAGGTAACATTCTGTTTTTCTCTTGCTGCCTTTAGGATCCTCTCTTTATCACTAACTTTTGCCATTTTTATTATGATGTGTCTTGGTGTGGGTCTGTTTGGGTTCAGTTTGTTTGGGGCCCTCTGTGCTTCTTGTATCTTGAACCCAGTACCCTTTAGATTTGGGAAGTTTCCTTTGATAATTTCTTCAAATATATTTTCCATCCCCTTATCTTTTTCTACTCCTTCTGGAATTCCTATTATGTGTAGATTGGCCCGCTTTATATTATCCCATAGGTCTCTTATCTTGCTTTCCAGTTTTTTGATTTGGTTTTCTGTCTGTTGACCGGATTGAGTGATTTCCATTATTCTATCTTCCATATCACTGATTCGTTCTTCTGCATTATTCATTCTGGTTTTTACTGCCCTTAGTTCAGTTTGCATCTCTGCCAATGAATGTTCTAGTTTTTCTTGGCTCCTCCTTATACGTTCTAGTTCCTTTCGGAGGGTATCTGCATTACTGTTCATATCTTCTCTTAATTCCTTCAGTATTTTCACTATTTCTCTTTTGAACTCCAGGTCTGTCAGACTGCAGAGATCTGCTTCATTGTTGACTGTTTTAGGTGAGTTCTCCTGTTGGTTTGACTGGGGGTGGTTTCTCTGCTTCTTCATCTTGCTTGTTGTTTTCTTTCCCCTGAGGGAGTTGTACTCTCCGTGATCGGGCAGTGTTTGCCTTGTCACGGCTGTGGAATATTTCCTGAGGGCTGGCATTGTTGGTCAATGTTTTTTGAGGCAGTGTGGCTTTTCTGGAGTGTTGATGGGGCTAACAGGGTCTCTTTGAAGCAAAGGAGGACTTCCTGAGGGCAGACAGGACTGGGAGGTCCACACCACGATGGTAGCAGATTTCACTTGGTCATGCAGAGCTTGCTCTGGTGTTTTTAGGCTGTGGGGTTCTTGCAGGGGGTTGGCGGTGTTGGGCAGCTGTTCCTCAGGAGTGCAGCACCCCCTGGGGGCTGGAGCAGCTATCTGGGTCACTGAGAACCTAAGAGGCTCTTCCCTAGGACAGCCCAACTCAGAAGGACGGCCTGCGAATGTAGGTGGATCTTTTCACAGTCTGGCCAAGCTTGTTGCAGCTTTTCTGGGCTGCAGGGGGTCCTCCAGGGGGCTGGTGCTGCTGAGCAGCTATTCTGCGGGAGTTATACCTGTATTTCTTAATTTGCAACCACATTACAATTATCTTGTCAGTGATTTCTAGTTTTGCTATTTTTTTTTTGGCCTGTTTAGGGCTGTACCTGCTGCATGTGGAAGATCCCAGGCTAGGGGTTGAATCGGAGTTGTAGCTGCCGGCCTACACCACAGCCACAGCCACACGAAATCTGAGCCACGTATGTGACTTACACCACAGCTCACAGCAACACTGGATCCTTAACCCACTGAGCAAAGCTGGGGCTTGGACCTGAGTCCTCATGGATACTAGTTGGGTTTGTTACCACTGAGCCACTTTGGGAACTCCCATTCATTGCATTTTTATCAGCAGACACACTTTGCTGTGATGTTAACTCTGAAATGGTTGACACTTGCTTCATAACAGTACATAATCAGTTTTTGCTAGTGTTCTGTGCATGCTTGAAGATAAGATGCATTCTCAAGTTGTTGGGTATGATATTCTATGAAGGTCCAGTAGGTCAAGTTTCTTAACTGTGTATCTCAAATCTTCCATTTTTTACTGTATTTTTTCCCACTGCTTGCTATATCAGCTCCTGATAGAGCTTAAAATTTCCTAGCATTGGGATTTCCCATCGTGGCTTAGTGGTAACGAACCTGACTAGTATCCCTGAGGACGCAGGTTTGAACCCTAGCCTCATGCAGCTGCCACTCAGATTCGACCCAAGGCCTGGGAACTTCCATATGCTGTGGGTGTGGCCATAAAAAAATCCTAGCATTATCATAGATTTTTATATTTCTCCTTGCAATTCTATTAACCTTGCTTTATATAGGTTGAGACCATGTTATTAGATATATTCAAATTGTGTGTCATTATACCCTCCCAAGGAATTAAACCTCTATCTTTATGCATGTCCCTCTTTTGCTCCACTAAGTGCTTTGGGGCTTAAAGTCTTCAGTTTTAATAGTTACATCAGCTTTCCTGTGGATGGTATTTTCATGGTTATCTTTCACTCTCCTTTAACTTATAAACATTCCTTATGTTTAGATTTTATATACGTGTGTGTTTTTTTTTTTTTTTTTTTTGGTTTTTAAGTTCCCAGGCTAGGGGGTCTAATTGGAGCTACAGCTGCCGGCCTACACCACAGCCACAGCAATGTGGGATCCGAGCCATGTCTGAGACCTACACCACAGCTCAGGGCAACACCAGATCCTTAACCCACTGAGCAAGGCCAGGGATCAAACCTGCAACCTCATGGTTCCTAGTCAGATTCATTTCCTCAGTGCCATGACAGGAACTCCTAGATTTTATATTCTTTATTGTCTGACAAATTCTGACTTTGAGCATTTAGTTTATCTACATTTAACATAATTAATGACAAATCAGTGAAAGCAGTTACCATTTTATCCAGTGCTTTCTACTGGTTCTATTTCCTTTCTCTCCTTGCTGTCCTCCTTGTGTATTGAGTGCTTTTTACTTATTCCATTTTCTTCTCTTAGTTTAGATGTCATACATCTTTTTACTATTCTTTAAGAGTTATCTTAGGGATACAAAATATTTCCTTATCAACTATATATATTTTTTAAAATATATATAACTATATTATTTAAATAATATTTATTTATTTATTTTAATATATAGTTATTCTTTTTGGTTTTTAGGGCCGCATCTGCAGCATATGGAAGCTCCAGGCTAGGGGTTGAATCAGAGCTGTAGCTGCTGGCCTACACCATAGCCATAGTAACATGGGATCCAGATCCACGTCTGCAACCTGAACCACAGCTCATGGCAACGCCAGATCCTTAACCCACTGAGCAAGGCCAGGAGTCGAACCTGCATCCTCATGGATCCTAGTCAGGTTTGTTAACCACTGGGCCACAAAGGGAATGCCACAACTATAATATTAAATGATACTTTTATCCTCCTCCTAGACAATGCTAGTGCCTTAGGACAATTTAGTCCATTTTATGCCCTGACTTATATACTGTTACTATTATATAGCTGTACTGCTGCTATCATTGCTGTTTCTTGTTATTGCTGTTATATGCATTCAACAAATATTTATCCATATGTTAATCCTTCATCTGTCTCCATCCTTCCAAATGGGGTAATTCTTCCTTCTGCTTGAACACCCTTCAGTAATTTCTTATAATGCAATTTCACAGTGACGAATTTGCTCAGTTTTGTTTATCTAAAAATATCTTGTCATTATTGAAGGATATTTTTGCATGGTATAGAATCCTATTTTAGATTACTATTTCAGTCTATGAAGTATGTCATTTGATTATTTTTCTGGCTTTGTTTCTGATGAGAAGTTAATTGTCAGCTTAATTAGTGCCCTTCTGAGGATAATTCACCTTTTCTCAAGACTTTTAAGATAGACTTTTGTTTTCAGAATCATATTAAAATGTATTTAGTTTTTTAATTTTTTCTGCTTGGGGTTAGGAAGCCTTTTTACACATTGACCTTTTCATCAGTTTAGGGAAATCATACTTTATTTTTTATTTATTTTTAAATTTTAAAATCTTTTTAGGGCTGCACCCATGACATATGGAAGTTCACAGACTAGGGGTCAAATCAGAGCTGTAGCTGCCAGCCTATATCTCAGCCACAGCAACACCAGATCTAAGCCATGTCTGTGACCTAACCACAGCTCATGGCAGGCTAGATCCTTTAACCCACTGGCAAGGCCAGGGATTGAACCCGTGTCCTCATGGATACTAGTTGGGTTTGTTACCACTGAGCCACAATGGGAACTCCAAGAAAAGTCATATTTTATATGACTTCGAACAAATTTGTTTTCTGAGAAGTGAAATTTCTTGATTCAGTGATCCATGCCTACTATCCTTTCATCCCATCCTAAGGATTAAGTTATCCTACATCTATCCTTCTTCTGCTTCTGTAGTTTCCAACTCTTTTCCTCTGTGATACTTTCTAGATAAATTCTTCTGATCTTCTAATTAGTTTTTCCTTCAGCTGTTTATACATTCTGCTCTTAAATCTGTTCATTGAGTTTCTTATGTTGACTACTGTATTTTTAATTCTAGAATTTCTGTTTTCTTTGAATTTGGTATAATCATTTTTATCATTTCAAGTTCTCTTAAAAATTTCAATATTGAGTTGTACCACTTTGAACACAGTAAGTGTCTTAGTTCATGATTCTGTAATAAAATACCTTATACTGGTAGCTTAAACAATAGAAATGTACTTTATTTCTTCATTTTTATGACTCAAAGAATTTTTTAACATTTATAGTTCTACAATGATCATCACAACCCAATTTTATAGCATTTACATCCCAAACCCCCAGTGCATCCCCTTACCCCCCAACCTGTCTCATTAGGAAACCATAAGTTTTTCAAAGTCTGTGAGTTAGTATCTGTTCTACAAAGAAGTTCATTGTGTCCTTACTTTTGGATTCCACATGTGACAGCATTTGATGTTGGTATCTAATTGTTTGACTGACTTCACTTAGCATGATAGTTTCTAGGTCTATCCATGTTGTTGCAAATGCCATTATTTCTTTATTTTAATGGCTGAGAAATATTCCATTGTGTATATGTAACATATCTTCTTCTTTTATTATTATTTTTATTTGTCTTTTTCCCTTTTCTAGGGCCACTCCCATGGCATATGGAAGTTCACAGGCTAGGGGTCTAATCAGAGCTGTTGCCGCCGGCCTACACCAGAGCCACAGCAACGCGGGATCTGAGCCGCATCTGCGAACTACACCACAACTCACGGCAACACTGGATCCTTAACCCACTTAGCAAGGCCTGGGATTGAACCCGCAACCTCATGGTTCTTAGTTGGATTTGTTAACCACTGTGCATGACAGGAACTCCTGTAACATATTTTATCTACTCCTGTGTCTGTGGGCTTTTAGGTTGTTTCCATATCTTGGCTATTGTATATAGTGCTTCAGTGAACACTGGAGTGCATATGTCTTTTTGAATCATGGTTTTCTCTGGATGGATACCCAGGGGTGGGATTGCTGGATCAAATGGTAATTCTGTTTTTAATTTTTACATACTGTTTTCCACAGTGGTTGCACCAATTTACATTCCCACCAACAGTGTAATAGGGTTCCCTTTTCTCCACACCCTCTCCAGCACTTTTTGTTTGTAGACTTTTTGATGATGGCCATTCTTGCCAGTGTAAGGTGGTACCTCATAGCGGTTTTGATTTGCATCTCTCTAATAATGAGTGATGTTGAAGATCTTTTCATGTGTTTCTTGGCCATCCGTATGTCTTCTTTGGAGAACTGTTTAGATCTTCTGCCCATTTTTTGATGGGGTTGTTTGTTTTTTTGGTATTGAGCTGCAGAAGGTGTTTATAAATTTTGGAGATGAATCCCTTGTCAGTCTCTTCATTTGCAAAGATTTTCTCCCATTCTGTTCAGTGTCTTTTCATTTTGTTTAGGGTTTCCTTTGCTGTGCAGAAACTTAAGTTTAATTAAGTCCCATTTGTTTATTTTTGTTTTTACTGTCATTAGAGGTGGATCTGAGATGATGTTGCTGTGGGTTTATGTCAGAGAGTGTTTGGCCTATGTTTTCCTCTAAGAGTTTTATAGTATCTGATCTTATATCTAGGTCTTTAATCCATTTTGAGTTTATTTTTGTGTATGGTGTTAGGAAGTGTTCTAATTCATTCTTTTCCATGTGGTTGTCCAATTTTCCCAGCACTGCTTATTGAAGGGGCTGTCTTTCTCCATTGTATATACTTGCCTCCTTTGTCATAGATGAGTTGACTGTAGGTGTGTGGGTTTAATTCTGGGCTTTCTATCCTGTTCCACTGATTTATATTTCTGTCTTTGTGCCAGTACCATATGGTCTTGAAGACTGTGGCTTTGTAGTATAGTCTGAAGGCAGGGAGCCTGATTCCTCCAGCTCCATTTTTCTTTTTCAGAATGACTTTGGCTATTCTGGGTCTTTTGTGCTTCTAAAGAAACTTTAAAATATTTGTCCTAGTTCTGTGAAAACTGTCCTTGGTAATTTGATAGGGATTGTATAGAATCTGTAGATTGCCTTGAGTAGTATAGTTATTTTGATAATACTGATTCTTCCAATCCAAGAGCATGGTATATCTTTCCATCTGTTTGTATCATCTATGATTTCTTTCATCAGTGTCTTAACAATTTTCAGAGAGCAAGTCTTTTGTCTCTTTAGGCAGGTTTATTCCTAAGTATTTTATTCTTTTTGATGTGATGGTAAATGTGATTGTTTCCCTAATTTCTCTTTCTAATCTTTTGTTGTTAGTATATAAAAATATAGTTGATTTCTGTGTATTAATTTTGTATCCTGCAACTTTGCCAAATTCATGGATGAGCTCTAACCGTTTTCTGGTAGCGTCTTTAGGATTTTATAGGTATGGTATCATGTTATCTGCAAATAGTGATAGTTTTACTTCTTCCTTTCCAATTTGGATTCCTTTTATTTCTTTTACTTCTCTGATTGCTCTGGCTAGGTCTTCCAAAACTATGTTGAATATTAGTGGACATCCTTGTCTTATTCCTGATCTCAGTGGGAATTCTTTCAGCATTTCACCATTGAGAATGATGTTAGCTCTGGGTTTGTCATATATGGCCTTTATCATGTTGAGGTAGGTTCCCTCTGTGCCCATTTTCTGAAGAGTTTTTATCAGAAACGGGTGTTGGATTTTGTCAAAGGCTTTTTCTGCATCTATTGAGAGGATCATATGTTTGTTTGTTTTTTTTTTTTGTCTTTTTTGTTGTTGTTGTTGTTGTTGTTGCTATTTCTTGGGCCGCTCCCACGGCATATGGAGGTTCCCAGGCTAGGGGTCCAATCGGAGCTGCAGCCACCGGCCTACGCTAGAGCCACAGCAATGCAGGATCCGAGCCGTGTCTGCAACCTACACCACAGCTCACGGCAACGCCGGATCCTCAACCCATTGAGCAAGGGCAGGGATCGAACCCGCAACCTCATGGTTCCTAGTCGGATTCGTTAACCACTGCGCCACGACGGGAACTCCATCATATGGTTTTTATTCTTCAGTTTGTTAATGTGGTGTATCACACTGATGGATTTGCGGATATTGAAGAATAGTTGCATCCTTGGGATAAATCCCGCTTGATCATGATGTACAATCCTTTTAATGTATTGTTGATTTGGTTTGCTAGTGTTTTTTTGAGGATTTTTGCATCAATGTTCATCAGTGAAGTTGGCCTTGTAATTTCCTCTTTTTGTGGAATCTTTGTCTGGTTTTGGTATGAGGGTGATGGTGGCCTCAGAGAAAGAGTTTGGGAGTGTCCATTCCTCTGCAATTTTTTGGAATAGTTTCAGAAGGATAGGTGTTAGTTCTTCTCTAAATGTTTGATAGAATTTGCTTGTGAAGCCATCTGGTCCTGGACTTTTGTTTGTTGGAAGTTTTTAAATCACAGTTTCAATTTCAGTACTTGTGATGGGTCCATTCATCTTTTCTATTTCATCTTGGTTTAGTCTTGGAAGATTGTACTCTTCTAGAATTTTTCCATTTCTTCTATGTTGTCCATTTTATTGGCATATAGTTGCTATAGTAGTCTCTTCTGATCCTTTGTATTCCTGTGATGTCCGTTGTTACTTCTCCTTTTTTTGATTTGAGTCCTCTCTCTTTTTTTCTGGATAGGTCTGGCTAGGGGGTTATCAATTTTGTTGATCTTTTCAAAGAACCAGCTTTTCACTTCATTCATCTTTTCTGTGGTTTTCTTCATTTCTATTTCATTGATTTCTGCTCTGATCTTTAAGATTTCTTTCCTTCTACTAACTTTAGGTCTTGTCTGTTCTTCTCTCTCGAGCTGCTTTAGATGTAAAGTTAGGTTGTTTATTTGAGCTTTTTCTTGTTCCCTGAGGTGGGCTTGTATTGCTACAAACTTTTCTCTTATAATGGCTTTTGCTTCATTTGATACATATTGGAGTGTCATGTCTTTGTTGTCATTTCCTTCTAGGTATTTTTTAATTTCCTCTTTGATTTCTTCAGTGATCCATTCATTGTTTAGTACCATGTTGTTTAGTCTTTATGTGTTTGTGTTTTTTGCAGTTTTTTTCTTGTTGTTGATTTCCAGTCATACAGCGTTGTGGTCGGAAAAGATGCTTGATATGATTTCAGTTTTCTTAACGTTACCAAGGCTTGATTTGTAGCCCAGACTGTGATCAATCTTAGAGAATGTTCCATGAGCACTTGAGAAGAATGTGTATGCTGCTGCTTTTGGATATAATGTCCTGTAAATATCTCTTAAGTCCATCTGGTCTAATGCTTCATTCAGGGCCTGTGTTTCCTTGTTTATTTTCTGTCTGGATGATCTGTCCACTGTTGTACGTGGGGTGTTACTGTCAAATATTATTGTGTTATTGTCAACTATTATTGTGTTATTGTCAGTTTCTCCTTTTAAGTCTGTTAGAAGTTGCCTAATATATTGTGGTGATCCTATGTTGGATGCATAGGTATTTAAAAATGTTATATCTTCTATTTTAAAATGTTATATCTTCTTCTTGGATTGATCCTTTGATCATTAAGTAATGTCCTTTCTTGTCTCTTAAAATGTTCTTCATTTTAAGTTCTGTTTTGTCTGATATGAGTATTGCTACTCCAGCATTCTTTTGATTCCCATTTACATGGGATATTTTCTTCCATTTTCTCACTTTCAATTTTTTTTTGTCTTTTTGCATTTTCTAGGGCCGCTCCTGTGGCATATGGAGGTTCACAGGCTAGGGGTCTAATCAGAGCTGTAGCCACCAGCCTACACCAGAGCCACAGCAATGCGGGATCCAAGCTGTGTCTGCAGCCTATGCCATAGCTCACGGCAACGCCAGATCCTTAACCCACTGAGCAAGGCCAGGGATCAAACCTGCAACCTCATGGTTCCTAGTCAGATTTGTTAACCACTGCACCACAATGGGAACTCCTCACTTTCAATTTGTATGTGTCCCTAGAAGTGAAGTGGGTCTCTTGAAAACAGCATATGTATAGATCTTGTTTTGTTTTGTTTTTTTCTTTATCCATTCAGCCAGTCTCTGTCTTTTGGTTGGGGCATTTAGTCCATTTACATTTAAGGTAATTATTGATATGTATGTTCTCATTTCCATTTTATTAACTGTTTTGGATTCTTTTTTGTTGCTCTTTTTTCTTCCTTTCTTCTCTTGTTCTTTCCTCTTGTGGTTTGATGATGATCTTTAGTATTATATTTGATTGGATTTTTCTTATTTGTATGTGTATCTATTGTAGATTTTTGGTTTGCAGTTACCCTTAAGTTTTGAAATAGGAATCTATATATATACAAGATTGTTTTAAGATGTTGGTCTCAATCGCAAGTGCATCTCCAGTGTTCTGTGTTTAGACCCTCCTCTTCTCACAATTTCTGATTTTTGCAGCATAATTGTGTGTGGATAATTTCCTACCTTTACTGTATATATGCCTTTACTGGTAAGCCTTGTCATTTGTGGTATTTTTGTTTCTGGTTGTTGCCCTTTCTTTTCATCCTAGAGAAGTTCCTTTAGTATTTGTTGTAAAGCTGTTTAGTGTTGCTGAATTCTTTTAGCTTTTGCCTACCTGTGGAGCTTTTGATTTCTCCTTCAAATCTGAATGAGAGCCTTGCTGGGTAAAGTAGTCTTGGTTTGAAGGCTTTTTCCTTTCATCACATTAAGTATATCCTGCTACTCCCTTCTGGCCTGCAGACTTTCTGCTGAAAAATCTGCCAATAATCTTATTGGGGTTCCCTTGTATGCTATTTGTTTCTTTTCTTAGCTGCTTTCAATATTTTCTCTTTGTCCTTAGTTTTGATCAGTTTGATTAATGTGTGTCTCGGGGTGTTCCTCCTTGGGTATATTTTATATGGTACTCGTTGTGCTTCCTGGATTTGAGTGAGTGGTTCCTTTCCCATGTTAGGGAAGTTTTCAGCTATTATCTCTTCAAATATTTTTTCTGTCCCTTTCTCTCTCTCTTCTCCTTCTGGCATCCCTATAATACACATGTTGATGCATTTAACATTGTCCCAGAGTTCTCTGAGACTCTCTTCATTTGTTTTCAATCTTTTTTCTCTTTTCTGTTCTGTATCAGTGATTTCCACTAGTCTGTCTTCCACCTTGCTTATTCATTCTTCTGCCTACTGTATTCTGCTGCTGGTTGCTTCTAATGAATTTTTTATTTCAGTTATTGTATTTTGCATCTCTGCTTGTTTAAGTTTTATATCTTGTATTTCTTTGTTCAGTGTTTGCTGTAAATTTGCCTCCCATTTATTTCCAATGTCTTGCATCATCTTCAGTCTAAAGTCTTTTTCATGGAGGCTGAAAATCTCCTGAACACTTAGCTGTTTTTCTGGGGTTTCTTCTTGCTCCCTTATCTGAGTTATAATTCTCTGCCTTTTCATTTTTATGGGCTTTTGGTGTGGGCTCCTTTTTACAGACAATAGAGTTGTAGCCTCTCTTACTTCTGAGGTCTTCCCCCCTTGTGGCTGAAGTTGGTACAGGGGCTTGCTGTAGGCTTCCTGGTGGGAGGAACTGGTGCCTGCCCACTGGTAGATGGGGCTGATTCCTATCCCTCTGGGAGGTGGGGCTCTGTCCTGTGAGATTAGAGGTGGCTGTGTGCCTGGGGGGGTCTTTAGGCAGCCTGTTTACTGATGGGTGGTGCTGTGATCCCACCTAGATTATTGTTTGGCCTGGGGCTTCTCAGCATTGATGCATGGGACTAGATTCTCCCAAATGGCCACCTCCAGAGAAACACATGCTGATGAATATTCCTGAGAGCTTTGCCTCCAATGTCCTTCCCCCACAATGAGCCACAGTCACCCCCCTCTTTTCCCAGGAGATCCTCCAAGAACTGCAGTTAGGTCTGACCCAGATTCCTGTGGAACCTCTGCTTTGGGACCCAGTGCACATAAAAGCCCGTGTGTACCTTTTCAAGAATGGGGTCTCCATTTCCCCCAGTCCTGTGGAGCTCCTGAACACAAGTTCCATTGGCCTTCAATGCCAGACACCCTTGGGGCTCCTTCTCCCACTGCCAGATCCTCAGGCATGGGAACTTGATGTTAGGCTCAGAACTCTCACTACTGTAGGTGAGTATCTCTGATATAGCTACTTTCCAGTCTGTGGGCTTCCCACCTGGGAGGTATGGGGTTGCTTATATCATGAAATCACCCCTCCTACCTCTTAATGTGGCCTCCTCTTTGTCTTCTGGAGTAGGATATCTTTTTGAAAGTTTCCAGTCCATTTGGTTGAAGATTGTTCAGACTTTGGTTGTAATTTTGATTGTTTTTGTGAGAGAAGTTGAGCTCCAGTCCTTATATTCCACCATCTTAATCCCATCTCAAAATGTATTTAATTTTCAATGAAAACTTTTAGGATTACTCTCTTAACAGCCTTCATATATAATATAAGCATTGTTGCTTATATTTATCATAGTAATAGTACATTACATCCCAGGACTTATCTTTTAAATTTTTTTATTGAAATATAGTTGATTTACAATGTGTTAGTTTTATATGTGCAGTAAAGTGATTCAGTTATATATTTTTTTCACATTCTCTTCCATTATAGGTTATTAAAAGGTATTGAGTATAGTTCCCTGTGCTATATGGTAGGACCTTGTTGATAATTTTATGTATAGTAGTGTGTATATTTTAATCCCATCCTCCTAACTTATCCCTCTCCTCCACTCTGCTTTGGTAACCTAAGTTTATTTTATTTGTGAGTCTATTTCTGTTTTGTAAATAAGTTCATTTGTATCCTTTTTTTAGATTGCACAAATAAGCAATATCATGTGATGCTGGCCTTTGTCTCGCTTACTTCATTTAGTATGATAATCTCTAGGTCCATCCATGTTGCTATAAATGGTATTTTTTCATTCTTTTTTAATGACTGAGTAACATTTCATTTTACATATGTACCACATCTTCTTTTCCATTCATTTGTCAGTGGACACTTAATTGCTGCCATGTAATACCTATTGTAAATAGTGCTGCTGTTTTTTCTAGATATATGCCCAAGAGTGGGGTTTCACAATCATATGGTAGCTCTATTTTTAGTTTTTTAAGGAATATCCATACCATTCTCCAAAGTGGCTATGCCAATTTACATTTCCACCAACAGCGTAGGAGGGTTCCTTTTTCACCACACCCCCTCAAGCATTTATTATTTGTAGACATTTTGATGATGGCCATTCTGACTAGAGTGAGGTGATACCTCATTGTAGTTTTGATTTGCATTTCTCTAATAATTGGTGGTGTTAAAGAGTTTCTTCATATGCCTTTTGGTCATCTGTAAATGTTCTATGGAGAAATGTCTATTTATATCTTCTGCCCACTTTTGCATTGGGTTGTTTTTGGTTTTGGGTTGTTTGTTTTTGTTTTTTGTTTTTTTTGTTTTTTGGTCTTTTTGCCATTTCCTGGGCTGCTCCTGCGGCATGTGGAGTTTCCCAGGCCAGGGGTCCAATCGGAGCTGTAGCCACTGGCCTACGCCAGAGCCACAGCAACGCAGGATCCGAGCCACATCTGCAACCTACACCACAGCTCACGGCAACGCCGGATCCTTAACCCACTGAGATCAAACCTGCAACCTCATGGTTCCTAGTTGGATTTGTTAACCACTGCACCATGACAGGAACTCCTGTTTGTTTTTGTCTTTTTTTTTTTTATATTGAGCTGTATGAGGTGTTTGTATATTTGGAGAGTAATCCCAATGTGACTATCATTTGCAAACATTTTCCCCTATTCTGTAGGTTGTCTTGTTTTATTTATGGTTTCTGTTGCTGGGCAAAACCTTTTAAGTTTAACTAGGTCCTGTTTGTTTATTTTTGTTTTTATTTTCATTACTTTAGGAGATGAATCTGAGAAGATACTGTTTCAATTAATGTCAAAGAGTATTCTGCCTAGGTTTTCCTCTAGGAGTTTTATAGTTTCTTGTCTTATATTTAGATCTTTAACCCATTTTGAGTTTATTTTTGTGTACGGTATTAGAGAATGTTCTAATTTCATTATTACATGTAGCTTTCCAGCACCACTTACTGACAAGACTGTCTTTTCTCCATTGTATGTTCTTGCCTCCTTTGTCATAGATTAACTGACCTTATGTGCATGGGTTTATTTCTGGGCTTTCTATTTTGTAACATTGATTTTTTTTCTGTTTCTGTGCCAGTGCCATACTGTTTTGATGACTGTAACTTTGTAGTATAGCCTGAATTCAGGGAGCCTGATTTCTCCAGCTCCATTTTTCTTTCTCAAGGTTGCTTTGGCTATTTGGAGTCTTTAGGGTTTCCATACAAACTAAATTTTTTTTCGTTCTAGTTCTGTGAAAAATGTCTTTGGTAATTTAATAGGGATTGCACCAAATCTATAGATCACCTTCAACAGTATAGTAACTTTAACAATATTGATTATTCCAATCAAAGAACAGAGTATATCTTTCCATCTCTTGTGTCATTTTGAATTTCTTTCATAAGTGTCTTATATTTTCAGAGTACAGGTCTTTTGTCTTCTTAGGTAGGTTTATTCCTAGGTATTTTATTCTTTTTGGTGCAGTAGCAAATGAGCTTGTTTCCTTGATTTATCTTTCTGACTTTTTGTTATTAGTGTATAGAAATGCAACAGATTTCTGTGTATTAATTTTGTATCCAGCAACTTTACTGAATTCATTGATGAGCTCTAATAGTTTTCTGGTAACACCTTTAGGATTTTTTATGTATAGTATCATGTCATCTGCAAACAGTGATAATTTTACTTCTTTTGTCATTTGGATTCCTTGTATTTTTCTTTGATTACTGTAGTTAGGCCTTCCAAAACTATGTGATTCAAAGTCACAAGAGTGGGTATCCTTTTCTTGTTCCTTATCTTGGAGGAAATGCTTTTAGCTTTTCATTGTTGAGTGTGATGTTATCTATGGGTTTGTCATATAAGGTCTTTATTTTAATTTTTGTTGTCTATAAAGCTTTTGGTTTCTCTGTCAAATCTGAACAAGAGCCTTGCTGGATAGAATATTCTTGGTTGCAAGTTTCCCCCTTTCATCACTTTAAATATATTGTGCCACTCCTTGCTAGCCTGCAGAGTTTCTGCTGAAAAATCAGTTGATAACCTTATGGGAGTTTCCTTATATGTTATTCGTTGCTGTTCCCTCATTGGTTTTACTATTTTCTCTTTAATTTTTGTCAATTTGATTACTATATATCGTAGTGTGTTTCTCCTTGTGTTGATCCAGTATGGTATTCTCTGCCCTTCCTGGACTTGAGTAACTGACTCTTTTCCCATGGTAGGAAAGTTTTTAGCTATTATTTCTTCATATATCTTCTCAGGCCCTTTCTGTCTCTTCTCCTTCTGGGGCCCCTATACTTCAAAACTTCTTGCGTTTGATGTTGACCCACAGGTCTTGTACACTGTCCTTTTTTCTTTTCATTCTTTTTTTTCTGAATTCTGTTCCAAGGCAGTGATTTCTACCAGTCTGTCTTCAGCTCACTTATCTGTTCTCCCTCATGTCTTCTTTTATTGATTCCTTTTAGTGTATTTTTCATTTCAGTTATTGTATTCTTTGACTGTGTTTGGTTGTTCTTTATGAAAAACTTCTTGTAACTTCTTGCTCTGTGCCTCCATTCTTTTCCCGAGTTTTTATTTTATTTATTTTATTTGTCTTTTTAGGGCCACACCCACAGCATACGGAGGTTCCCAGGCTAGGGGTCTAATCGGAGCTACAGCTGCCAGCCTACACCAGAGCCACAGCAACACTAGATCCGAGCTGCGTCTGCGACCTACACCACAGCTCACAGCAATGCTGGATCCTTAACCCACTGAGCGAGGCCAGGGATCGAACCCACAACCTCATGGTTCCTAGTTGGATTCATGATGGGAACTCCTCTTTTCCCGAGTTTTTAGATCATTTTTATGATCATTACTCAGAATTCTTTCTCTGGTAGATTGCCCATCTCCACTTCACTTAGTGTCCTTCTGGGGTTTTGTCTTATTCCTTTGTCTGGTGTATACTCCTTCTGCCATCTCTATTTGTTTAAATTTCTATTTGTATTTTTATGCATGCAATAGGTTAGTTTGGTTTCTTGACCTTGGAGAAGTAGCATTCTCTAGGGGATGTCTTATGTTTGTTGGCAGTACCCTTCATTCTCATCACCCAAGGCCTAGGGACCAACTGGTGCCAGGGTTAGTTTTGACCTGTGTTTGCAGACTCAGCTCTGAAGGCTGCAGGACTAATTTCCTTCCTATGATATCTTCCCCCTGGTTGTTGAAGCTGGTCTAGAGGCTTGTGCAGGCTTCCTGGTGAGAGGGCCTGGTGCCTGCCCACTGGTGGAATTGGGTCTTGGCTCTCTGTGGACAGGGCCATGCCAAGGGATGAGTCTAGAGGTGGCTGTGGGCTCAGAACGTCTTTATGAAGCTTGTATGTTGCTGAGTGGGACTGTGTTCCCACCCTGTCAGCAGCTGTTTGGCCTGAACTGGCCTGAATCATCACAGCACAGATCCCACAGTCTGTTGGGTGGGGCCAGGTCTTGGTGCTTATGTCTTAAGCAAGACGAGCTTTCAGATGCATACTCTTGGAGATGTGTGCCACTACTTTTTATGTCCCAAGAGAGCCACAGCTGTCCCTCACCTCCCTGAGATATCCTCCAAGAATAGCAGGTAGGTCTGGCCCAGATTATTACGGAGTCACAGCTGTTGTGCTGCAACCCAGTGTGTACAAGATCTTGTGTGCACTCTCCAGGATTGGAGTCTCTGTTTCCCCTAGTCCTATGGAGTGCCTGCATTCAAGCCCTGGTGGCCTTCAAAGCCAAATGGTCTGAGGGCTCTGCCTCATGATGCCAGACCCCACCTGCACCATGGGGAACTTGACATGGGGCTGATAACTCTCACTCCTGTGGGAGAACTTCTGTGATATAATTATTCCCCAGTTTGAGGGTTGCCCACCCAGGGGCCATGGGATTTGATTATATTATGAATGCCTCCTTCCTACCATCTTGTGATTTCTTCTTTGTCTTTGGACGTAGAATATCTTTTTGGGTTCAAGTCTTTTTTTACTGATGGCTGCTCTGCAGTTAGTTGTGATTTTGGTGTTCTTGTGCAAGGAGATGAGGTCAAGGTCTTTTACTCCACCATCCTGTCCCCACTTATCTCTTATTTATCTTCTAACTGTAAGTTCATACCTTTTGATTACCTTAGGTCAATTTCCCCTTCTCCCCTACCCCCACCACTGGTAACCACAAATCTGATCTCTTTTCTATGAGTTTAAAGTAAAACTGACTTACAACACTATGGTAGTTTCTGTTATACAACATATTCAGTTTTTCTATACATTTCAAAATGCTTACCAAAATAAGTCTAGTTATGATCTGTCATACAAAGATACTAGAAAATTATTGACTATATTCCCTAAACTGTACAATTCAAATGACTCATTTATTTTGCACTCATTTACTTGGAAGTTTGTACTCTTAATTGCCCTCACCTATTTCTCTCTTCTCCCCACTCCTTCCCCTGTGGCAATCACCAGTTTGTTTTATTTATGACTCTTCCAATATGGTTATATTGTTTTATTTTTCAGATTGCACATATAAATGAAATTATACAGCACTTTTCTTTCTCTGTCTGACTTATTTCACTTAGCATAACACCCTCCAAATCCATCTGTCACAAATGGCAAGATTTCATTCTTTTTTATAGCTAATACTCCATTGTGTATATGTATACTATAGTTTCTGTATCCATTCAGCTACTATTGGCTACTTATGTTTCTTCCATATCTTGGTTATTGTAAATAATGCTGCTATGAACATGGGGATGCATGTATCTTTTCTAATTAGTGTTTTCATATTCTTTGGGTAATTGCTGGATCATATGCTAGTTCTGTTTTTAATTTTTTGAGGAATCTCCATACTGTTTTCCACAGTGATTGTACCAGTGCATGCCACCAATACTTGTTATTTGTGGTCTTCTTTTTTGGTAATAGTCATTCCGAGAGGTGTGAAGTAATATCTCCTTGTTTTGATTTGCATTTCCTTGATGATTAGTGACATTGAGAATCTTTTCATGTCCCCATTGGCCATTTGAAAAAATGTCTATTCAGTCCCTCTGCTCATTTTTAAATTGTGTTGCTTGTTTTATGATGTAGTGTTTATGATTGTATATTTGGGATATTAACTCCTTATCAGATATATCATTTGCAAATGTCTTCTATTTGGCAGGCTGCCTTTTCATTTTGTTGATACTCCTTTACTGTGCAAAAGCTTTTTAGTTTGATGTAGTCACATTTTTTATTTTTGCTTTTGTTTCCCTTGCCTGAGGGATACGTATCCAAAAAGAAATACTACTCAGGCTAGTATCAAAGAACGTCCTGCCTAGGTTTTCTTCTACACATTTTATGGTTTCCGGTCTTACATTTAAGTCTTTAATTCACTTTGAATTTATTTTTGTGCATAGTGTAAGAAAGTAGTCCAGTCCGATCCTTTTGCTTGTAGTTATCCAATTTTCCCAACACCATTTACTGAAAAGGCTGTCTTTTCCTCTTTGTATACTCTTGCCTCCTTTGTTTTAGATTAATTGACCATGTAAGTTTGTGTTTATTACTGGGCTCTTTGTTCTGTTCCATTGATAATATGTGTCTGCTTTTGTGCCAGTACCATTCTGTTTTGATTATTGCAGCTTTATAATATAGTTTGAAATCAGGGCGTGTGATACCTCCAGTTTTGTTTTTTTCTTAAGATTGTTTTGGCTGTTAGGAATTTATTTTCTCACAGTTCTGGAGACTCCGAGTCCAAGAACAAGGTTGCAGCACGGTCAGTTTCTGTGGAGGACTGTCTTCCTGGCTTGTAGATAGCTGCCTTCTTGCTATATCCTCATATGGTAGAAAAGAGAAAGAGAGCAAGCAAGCTCTCTAGTGTCTCTTTTCATAAGAGCACTATTCCTGTATTATGAGCGACCCACCCTCATGATCTCAATCTAATCCTAATTATCTTCACTTCCAAATGCCATCATATTGGAGGTTAGGGCTTCAGCATATGAATTTGGGGTGGGGTCGGGCACAATTAATTGTGTAGCATTCCACCCCAGCCTCCCAAATTCATGTCCTTCTCACATGCAGAATACATTAATTCTATCCCAATAATACCAAAAGTCTTAACTCATTTGAGCATCAACTCTAAAGTCCAAATTCTCATCTAAATGTCGTCTAACTCAGATATAGGTGAGACTCAAGGTGTGATTCATCCTGAGGAAATATTCCTCTCTACCTTTCAGCCAGACACATTATGTACTTCTAAAATACAATGGTGGGACAGGCATAGGATAGATACTCTTATTCCAAAAGGGAGAAATCAGAAGGAAGAAAGGAGTAATGGGTCCCAACCAAGTCCAAGGCCTAGCTAGACAAATTCTATTGCATCTTAAAACTTCAGATTAATCCCCTTTCATCCACTGGGATGGAAGCATTACTCCCATGGCCCTGTGGGGTGGCCTCACCCTGCCAGGTCTGCTGCCCCCATCCCCACAGCCTCAGTGGGGGTCCTGTCACTGCAGCTTTGCCAGCTAGGGTCCCACAGGTGGTCTCTTCCTTTAGGTTCTGGGCAGAGCCATCTTACATGTTGAATCTGAGGCAGTGGCTGATGAGGTCTGAATCTCCTTCAGTGTTATTTTTTCCTCTTCTTAAATGAGTGTGCACATTTGCAGCATGATAGCTCTATCATCTCATCCTGTCAAACCCAAGAAGTCTCACAGCTTCCCTTCATCTCATCTTGTTTCCATCCCTTCATTTCAAGCTGGCAAAGTTCCTACTCCTGTGGTTCCATACACTCTTTTATCAAGTAGCTGTTGTCACATCCTTCATGTTCCTTTTCAGAATGTACTTTCTCATTTTGTTAAATATGGATAGGCTGAGCCTTTTTGAAATCTTCAAGTTCTTCTTCCTTTTTGCTTAACAATTCCTTCTTCAATTCCTTCAATCTTCAATCTCTTTTCTTTCATATTTTACAATAAGCAGTGAGGAGGAATCCAGTTGCTCCTTCAATACTTTGCTTTGAAATCTTCTCAGCTACATATCCAATTTCATTGCTCAGAAGTTCTATCTTCTACAAAACACTAGAACAAAGTTCAGCCAAGTTCTCTGCCACTTTACAATATGGATTGCCTTTCCTCCGGTTTCTAAGAGCATGTTCCACGTCTTCATCTGAGACCTCACCAGAACTGCCCTTAACAGCCATATTTGCAGCATGCACCTCAAAACTCTTCCCACCTCTACCCATTTTCTAGTTCCAAAGTCAGTTCCACACATTTAGGTATTTGTTACAGCAGCACTTCTCTCCTGGTACCAAATCAGGTTGCCATAACAAAATACCACAGACTGGGTGGCTTAAACAACAAAAATGTATTTTCTCAATTCTGGAGGCTAGAAGTGCCTAAGAGTAAGCCTAGTTATTTTAAATCTCTATTTAATAATTCCATTATTTTAGATTCTAAACAGACCTAAATGGTTTGTTTCTATTATCTTGTACTTTCTGTTGTTTGTTCAAATTTTTGTGTTTCCTGATGTATCTGGATATTCTTGCTATATTCTGGAACTTGTACATGAAAAATTGTGAAAATAAATTGGGGTCTAGGATGATGACTTCCTCCAAAGAGAATTTAAGTTTTATCCCTGACAGTTTCCTTGAGGCAACAGGAATCAAGGACCTTTTAAATTTGTTTGTGGTATTGAGGCTTTTTTGGATCATTCAGATGATTAGAAGCTAAACTATGATTTGAGGGATGGTTTACTTCCAGTGAGTCCTCTACTAGGATGTAGCCTTATGGAGCCCCAGCCCAAACAAAGGAGGTTTACCAGGGCTTCAAACTTGACTCCAGTTTTTGTCCCTCTACTTTTGTAAATATGTTGAAAGCATTGCTCAGCTTTTTAGCCACATTTTCTAGAATTTGTACATTCCCTAAGGGGGAAAAAAAAAATGGCTCTGGATGCCAGACCCAAATCTATGGATTTTTCTTCTCCTAGATTTTCCCTCAGAAATTCCTATTTTATTAGCTCCTCATTGTCTTCAAGCTAATTTTTTTTTAATTTTTTTTTTTTTTTTTTTTTTTTAGGGCCGCACCCATGGTGTATGCAGGTTCCCAGACTAGGGGTCGAATCAGGAGCTGTAGCCTCTGGCCTACACCACAGCAACACCAGATCCAAGCTGTGTCTGTGACCTACACCACCGCTCAAGGCAACACTGGATCCTTTAACCCACCTGAGTGAGGACGGGGATCAAACCTGCATCCTGGAGTTCCCGTCGTGGCGCAGTGGTTAAGGAATCCGACTAGGAACCGTGAGGTTGCAGGTTCGGTCCCTGCCCTTGCTCAGTGGGTTAACGATCCATGAGCTGTGGTGTAGGTTGCAGACGTGGCTCGGATCCCGAGTTTCTGTGGCTTTGGCGTGGGCCGGTGGCTATAGCTCCGATTGGATCCCTAGCCTGGGAACCTCCATATGCCGTGGGAGCGGCCCAAGAAATAGCAAAAAGACAAAAAAAACAAAACAAACAAACAAAAACCCTACGTCCTCATGGATGCTGGTCAGATTCGTTTCCTCTGATCCATGACGGGAACTCCCCTAAAAATTTGTTTTTAATCAGTGGTCCATGCCTAATGACCCTCTCCCTAAATATTATTAAATAATTTCACATCTTTCTTCCCTCTGAGAGAGGGAAAAGGAAGTAATATATACTATGGGGGCAACTAAGCATCATGTTCCAACCACTTAATAAAATATTAAGAAGATAATTAATTTATTGACTAATCTTCCTTGCTGAGTGTCTGTAGCTAGTCTGGCAACTATGTTTCTTTAAAACTATATTTTATAACTATAATATACAGAGTGAAAGTAAAACACATTTCATTAAAACCTGAGTACAAAAGAAAAAATCATTTTAGAACTCCTACAGTTTGATTTCACAGATCACCAGAACAAATGTTATATTCAGAAGTAAATTTATTCAATTCAAACTATGTAAATTATTAATCTCATTAAATTTTCATGTAAGAAAAATATCTACCCCAACATTAAGGCTGATTTTTATCACAGTCATAAGATAGGCAAAATGCTTTGATCCATGGGTTTAAATTATATCGATGGGATATAACATTACATGGCTTATAAGTTCAGTGATTTCAGAGGGTATTTCATTATTAATTAAAACCAAAAGATCTTCTGCTATAATTTATAGCCACAGTTTGGAATTTTGCCTGTTTTATCTCTGCTCTTTTTCTTAACTGTTTCCCATCTCAATCTTCCTTTCATGAGCCTCTTTGATTGAGACTTAAGGTCCCAGTAGATTCCCCTGCAGGAGGTCTCTTGGTCATAAGTGCATGGGCAAACCTCAAGAAAGGGTAACTATTTGTACACCACACAGTTAATGGCAGAGCTGCTAAGAGCTGCCAACAGCCTTCTGAATGTCAGTTTCAAATTTCCCCCAAGACTTAGTGCTTTCCCTAGACTGACAGCATATCCTCAAGGCCAAAATAGCAGGCGATGTGCCTCTCTTGTGAGAGGGTTAAAGAGACAATACAGGCAAAGGGTTCATTCCCTTTCCCCTTATCATAAGAATTTCACTTTCAGTTGACTCTCTGGCTCTTTTCCTCTAATAATCTGATAAGGTGACAAGTGTCAACTATGTTACTATGTCACACTAGGTAAGGTAAAAACAACCCCTGAGTGGTAACTAGCATCTGACTGGGAGGAATTAAAAACTATTAAAACTTAATAGGAAATTGTAGCTTTCAGGTTTCTTGAGTGTGCTGGGAAAATCCATTGTGAAGGCGAGGGATCCCTGGAAACATAATTCCATAAGCGGTACTGGTCCTGGGGCATGTAAACCAGGGCAGCTCATGTACCCAGCCAATGTGAATCTCTTCCTTGCACTTGAGTTTTGTAACCTGGGGGCTAAAGAAAATAGCTATATGGTCTTTGGTGTTGATATAGCAAGGGTACTTACAGAAGAGAAACACCTGATGCTGCCCTGCTGGAAGCTGTGGTTCCTGTCTTATATCTCTCTGAGCAGATTGATACTCAAACCATACTAAATGTGGCCGAGGTTAGTCTTAGGAGTGTGAATGTTTAGTTGCGTCTAAGACCAAGCCCCGCTGGGCATTGCAGAAGGCGTCAGGGATAGAATGGGGCAGGCTGCCTTATGCTATGCTCATAACTAGCACAGTGTAATAGGGATATCTTATTTACCTCCTCAAGAACAAGCTTTTTCTCTTTTTTAAAATAACACTGACACATTTTGTAGCTTTGTGATGCAGTATGGTTATATGCTAAAAGAACCTATAAAAATAATTTAGAGGAGTTCCCGTCGTGGCACAGTGGTTAACGAATCTGACTAGGAACCATGAGGTTGCGGGTTCGGTCCCTGCGCTTGCTCAGTGGGTTAACGATCCGGTGTTGCCGTGAGCTGGGGTGTAGGTCGCAGACACGGCTCAGATCGGTGTTGCTGTGGCTCTGGCGTAGGCCGGTGGCTACAGCTCCGATTCGACCCCTAGCCTGGGAACCTCCATATGCTGCGGGAGCGGCCCAAGAAATAGCAAAAAGACAAAAAAAAAAATTTAGAATCCTGTTTTCTGGTCGCAAGAGTCCAGCTGCTGTAATATTAACTCTATATACTCCAACAATTTCAATAGCAGACTCCCTAACCTAGATGAAAGGTGCCAATTTAAAGGTGCCAATTTTAATTTTCTTAAACAGTGAGCAGTCCTCACATTATGATCGTTAGAGGGAGGCACAAAGCTGAATGACGCTGCTTGTCCTTCCCTCTGCTTCCTTCCAGATGAAAAATCAAACTCACCTCAGCTGTTCTGCTCATTTTCACTTTCGCCTTCAAATAACTTAGAGTCTGATTCCTGATGCTGTGCAACAAAATTCTTCTCAAGCATGGCTTCTGTGTGCCTGTGGATGATCTCATGGGCTGCAAGGATGTGCTTCCGCTGTGCGTTCCTCACTGTGCCAAAGGGACAGAAGCATTTTCACTCCAGAAGTCTATTCAGTCATTCCCAAAAGTTTTCAAGAGAGTAGTGAGAGAAATGATAATTTTGCAGACCCCATATTCTCTTAAGGGTGATTGGATTAAATAGAAATCACCTGCCCTCTGTTGTGGACGGACACATTCTAAAGGTAAGAAAACCCAAATCTTATTATCGCCGCCTCCGTTCCCACTCTCACAGTCAGTCATCATCCTCTCCCTCCAGGTCTGCCTCCCCTTCCCCTGCTGAGCCGCTCTCCTCCCCTGGAATGGCTGCATCCCACCTCCTACCCTTCTGCAAAGCCCACTCGAGTCCCAGCTCTTCCAGGAAGCCTCCTCCAACTGGGTCGGTCCACATTTACCATTTCCACACTGAAGCACTGAAGCACTTCAGGTAAGTTACATTTTCTTAGTTTTTTACCAAAATCATAAATGACTTAAAGGTAAAGACCTTGTCTTATACTGCTGTGGGAGCCTTAGTCCCGAATACGGAGGTACTTGTGGATTGATGATGAGTTTCTGAGCTCATGGCTTTAAAAGTTGGTTCTCACTCAGTAGTCTAAGAATATTTATTATCAAGGCTTATACGTTAAGTGTCCCATTTCCCTTGGAAAGACATAAACATGATAATGGTGAGAGCTGTTAGCATTTGTCCAGGCACTGTTTTAAGCAGTTGGTATATAATTATTCATTTAAACCACCCTGCAACCCTAAAAGGGGAGTATTATTCCCATTTTCTGATGAGGAAACTAAGACACATAGAGATTAGGTATTTTTCCCAGAGTCATACAGCTAGTAAAGGACTGTGGATTCTGTGCTATTCAGGTATCAGCTACTTTATAGTGAGTAAATCACAGAGCAACTGACAATACTTCATAGTAGTATGGCTGAAAGAAATGGGACTTTGAAGCCACATAAATCATGGTACAGTCTGCAAGCTGCATGATGTTCCTAAGCACTAATTTCCTTAACTGAAATATGAGAACACGTCTGCAGCACTGCAAGAAATTTAGATAAACTATTTCTAAAACTCCTTAGTACATTGTCTGAAACTTAGCATGCATTCCCATCCATCAACTTTTAGAAAAATGAGAGTTGCTGGAGTAGGAAGACTGTGAGCTCACCTCTCTTATGGGCACACCAAAATTACAACTGTTTACAAAGAAACTATTATTGGTGAAAAAGATCAGAAAACCAGAAAAGACCTCTACAACTAAAAATATAAAGAAGGAACCACAATAAGATGGGTAGGGGGTGGAATTGTATAGTCAAGATCTTGTACCCCCAGTAAGTGACCTACAAACAGGAAATTACAATTGCAGAGGTTCTTCCCAAGGAGTGAGGAGTCTGAGCCCCACATCAGGCTCTATGGCCTAGCAGTCCTACAGTGGTAAGATGAACACCCAGAACCTTTGGTGTTGAAGGCTAGTGGAGCTTACTTTCTAGAAATCTGCAAGGCTATGGGAAATAGAGACTCCACTCTTTTTTTTCCCCCCCTTTTTTTCTTTTTACAGCCACACTTGTGGCATATGGAAGTTCCCAGACTGGGTAATCAGAGCTGCAGCTGCCAGCCTACGCCACAGCAACACTGAATCCGAGCTGCATCTGCAAACTACACTGCAGCTTGTGCAATGCCAGATCCTTAACCTACTGAGCAAGGCCAAGGATTGAACCCACATCCTCACGGATACTACACTGGGTTCTTAACCTGCTAAGCCACAATGGGAACTCTGAGACTGTACTCTTAAAAGATGCACCTATCCTTTTCAAACTTATCCAAAAAAACTGCAGAGGGAGGAATGCTTCTTAACTCATTTATGAGGCCAGAATCAGTCTAATACCAAAACCAAAGATACCACAAAAGAAAAAAAATTATAGGCCAATATCACTGATGAACACAGATCCCAAAATCCTCAACATTAGCAATATTAGCAACCTGAATCCAACAATACGTTAAAAAAATCATACACCATGATCAAGTGGGATTTATCCCAGGGATGTAAGTAAGGATGGTTCAGTATCTACAAATCAATCTGTGATACATTACATTAACAAATTGAAAAATAATAACCATATGGTCTTCACAATAGATGCAAAAAAAGCTTTTGAGGAGTTCCTGTCGTGGCTCAGCAGAAACAAATCTGACTAGCATCCATGAGAAGGCAGGTTCCATCCCTGGCCTTGCTCAGTGGGTTAAGGATCCGGCATTGCCATGAGCTATGGTATAGGTCACAGATGTGGCTTGGATCCCCCATTTCTGTGGTGTAGGCCAACAGCTACAGCTCCGATTTTACCCCTAGCCTGGGAACCTCCATATGCTATAGGTGCTGCCCTAAAAAGACAAAAAAAAAAAAAAAAAAAAACCCACACACACAAAAAAACTTTTGACAAAATTCAACATCCATTTATGAGAAAAACTCTCCACAAAGTGAGTGCAGAGGGAACATAAACTCACAACATATATTATGATGAGCCCACAGCTAACAGCACACTCAATGGTGAAAAGCTGAAAGCATTTCCTCCTATGATCAGTAACAAGACAAGGATGCCCATTCTCACTTTTTTTTTTTTTTTGGCCTTTTGTCTTTTTAGGGCCGGCCACACACGTGGCATATGGAGGTTCCCAGGCTAGGGGTCCAATTGGAGCTATAGCTGCAGGCCTACACCACAGCTCACGGCAACACTGGATCCTCAACCCACTGAGTGGGGCCAGGGATTGAACCTGCATCCTCATGGACACTAGCCAGACTTGTTAACCATTGAGCCATAATGGGAACACCTCACTTTTTTAAAAAATTTTTATTTTTTAGGAGGAGAAGGAAGGATTCATTATTACTTCCAGCAAGTGAGAATACTAGAGATTGCTCCTAAAGCAGTGTCTCCACTTTTCTTTTCTTTCTTTTCTTTTTTTTTTTTAATTTTTTTTTAGGGCTGTATCTGTGGCATATGGAAGTTCCTGGTCTAGGGGTTAAATTGGAGCTACAGCTGTCGGCCTACACCACAGCCATGGCAACATAGGATCCAAGCTGCTTCTGCAACCTCTGTAGCAGCTTGCAGCCACGCTGAATCCTTAACCCACTCAGTGAGGTCAGGGATCAAATCAGATCAGGGACAAATGTCTCCACATCCTCAGGGACATTATGTCAAGTTCTTAACCTACTGGGCCACAATGGAAACTCCCTTCACCACTTTTATTTAACATATTTTTGGAAGTCCTAGCCACAATAATCAGAGAAGAAAAAGAAGTAAAAAGAATTCAAACTGGAAAGGAAGAAGTAAAACTGACATGTTTACAGATGACATGATACTACAGTATAAATCCTAAAAATGCTACAAAAAAGCTACTAGCACTCATTGATGAATTTGGAAAAGTTACAGGATACAAAATTGATACATAGAAACCTGTTGCATTTAAGTATTCTAACAACAAACTCTCAGGAAGAGAAATTAAGGAAATAATCCCATTTACAACTCTATCAAAAAAAAATACCAAGGAGTAAATCAAAATGAAAGGTAAAAACCTGTACTTGGAAAACTTTAGGACACTAATGAAAGAAATTGAAGACAACCCAAACTGATGGAAATGCTGTGCTTATGGATGAAAGAATTAATATTGTTAAAATGACCATACTACCCAAGGTAATCTACAGATTCACTGCAATCCCTATCAAATGACCAATGGCATTTTTCACAGAACTAGAACCAACACTTTTTTTGGTCATGCCTGGGCATGCAGAAGCTCCCAGATCAGGAATCAAACTCAAGCCACAGCAGTAATAACACTGAGTCCTTAACCAATAGATCACCAGGGAACTCCATAGAAAAAATAATTTTAAAATTTGTGTGCAAACACAAAGACCCCAAGTAACTAAAACAATCTTGAGAAAGAAACACAGAGTTAGATATCAAGCTCCCTGACTTCAGACTATACTGCAAAGCTATGATAATCAAAACAGCACAAGGGGAGATACATGGATCAATGGAACAGAATAGAGAGCCTGGAAATAAACCCACATACTTATGATCAATCAATCTATGACAAAGGAGACAAGAATATACAAGAAAGAAAAGAGAGTCTCTTCAATAAGTTGTTCTGGGAAAACTGGATGGCTACATTTAAAAGAACAGAATTAGAGCATTTATCACACTATATGCAAAAATAAATTCAAATGAATTAAAGACCTAAATGTAAGACCAGAAAGCATAAAACTCCTAAGAGAAAACATAGGGAGAATACTCTTTGACATAAATCATAGCAATATTTTTTTTGCCCTGTCTCCTCCTAAGGCAAAGGAAATAAAAGCAAACATAAATAAATGGGACCTAATTAAACATAAAAACTTTTGCACAGCAAAGGAAATAATTGCCAAAATGAAAAGACAACCTCATGAATGGGAGAAAATATGTACAAATAATATGACCAATAAAAGGTTAAAATATAAAATACATAACAGCTCATACAACTCAATATGAGTAAAACAAAGAACCTGATTAAAAAATGGGCAGAAATCCTGAGTAAACATTTTTCCAAAATAGACATGCAGATGGCCATCAGGCCCATGGAAAAATGCTCAACATTGCTAATCATCAGAGAAATGCAAATCAAAATCACGGTATCACCTCATACATGTCAAAATGGCTATCATCAAAAAAAAAAAAAAAACCCCACAAATAGCAACGGTTGGCAAGGATGTGGTGAAAAGGAAATTCTCATATGATGCTGGGGTGAATGTAAATTGGTGCAGCCACTACAGCAAACAGTATGGAGGGTCCTCAAAAAACTAAAACTAGAACTACCACATGATTCAGCAGTCCCACTCCTTGGTATATATACAAAGAAAATGAAAATACTAATTTGAAAAGATACATGTATCCCATTGTTCACAGCAGCATTATTTACAACTGCCAAGTTATGGAAGCAACTCAAGTGTCCATCTACAGATGAATGGATAAAGCAGATATGGTATTTCTATACAATGAAATATTACTTATCCAAAAACAGAATGAAATTCTGCCATTTGCAACAACATGTATTGACCAGAAAGGCATTATGTTTAGCGAAAAAAGAGAGAGAAACACAAATGCTGTATGTTATCACTTACATGTGGGATCTAAAAAAAAAAAATCAAACAAAAGAATTTAACAAAAAAGAACCAGTTCACTTATATAGAGAACAAACTAGTGGTTACCAGTATGGAAAGGGAAATTAAAAGGGGCAAGATAGGGATAGGGAATTATAAGAGGTACAAACTACCATGTATAAAATAAATAATCTAGGAGTTCCCTTGTGGCACAGTGAGTTAAGAATCTGGTGTTGTCAGTGCAGCAGCTGGGGCCTCTGCTTTGCATAGGTTTAATCTCTGACCAAGGAACTTCCACATGCCATGGATGTGGCTCAAATAAATAATCTATGATGATATATTGTACAGCACAGGGAATATAGAAAATATTTTATAATAACTAAATGGAGCATAATCTATAAAAATTTTACATCAATGTGTTAATACACCTGAAACTAATACAATAAATCAACTAGACCCCACATTTTTTAAAAATTCATGCAAATATATCAATAATGAGATGTATCAAAAGTGTCTGTATACATTACTTAATTTGGGGTAAAGAGTATCTATAGCATATGGTTCACTTACTTGGAAAGAGAAACTTAAGGCCCTAGTGTATGCTCCCTGTCTAGGTGGCTTTCTTCATTTGGTCTACATCCTTACAAAGGGAAGAAGATAGGACTTGCCTAGCTTCCCCACAGACAAGTTCCACTGATTCCTTTAGATCAAGTCCCCACTCCCGCTCCTTCCCCTGAGAGCCAGGAGAAGCTGGGGGAGGGGGATCACACACTAATAACTATTAAACACATGGTGTCCCCCTCTCCTTCAGTTCCCTCAGGTGGAACTGCTCTGAAGCAGGTCGACCTCACTTTGGACCGAGGAGAAGGAAAAAGGAGTTGCCTGTTTTCTTAAGGATCTAGAAAACTTAAGATCTCTTTTGTAGTAAAGGTGATTCAGAAATATTTATTATTTGATCTGAAAATTGAAGTTTGTTGGTATAAAAAATTATCATATCTATCCATCATACACTGTTGATGGGAATATGAATTAGAATAGTCTTTTTGTGGCGGCAATTCTGTGGTGTCTATCAAAATGTAAACCACACATACCCTAATTCCAAGCATTGTACTGCTAAGAGTGTACTCTCAGAAGCGTGACTAGGATATACAGTGCTAGTTATAGGAAAACACACTGGAAACAAACTAGCTGCTTATTGCTGGGAGTACTGGTTTCAAAATTACAGTATATTCACATAATGGGAAAGCAAGCTATTTCTTTGTTCTCTTCCAATGCGTTGGAACTCCACCATTCCTTTCTCCCTGGTTATATGATTTGAAATATTACACCTCTCTTAAACCTGTCTAGAATTCCCCTGCAAACTCTAAAACTTCCCAAGCTCTTATTTCACTTAAATATTGATCTCCTGGTTGCACTCCTGCCTCTAGGATCAGGACTGTCATTAATAGTCTGAAAGCTCCAAAGAACATTCTTTGTTAAAACACATATTTATTTTCCTCCTTCTCTATTGACTAAAAGTATGAACCTTTAAAAACATGCCACTTTTGGCAAATGATAAGTGAGGATATTTATACTGAGATCAGTCCTGGCAGGAAGAGAAGCTATTCTGACTCAAGCAGAGCTACAGAGTCAATTTAGGTCTGCTGGGCAGCCCAGCTTCTCAACACCTGCCTTGCACGTGCCCTGCCTCCAAATGGCACTGCATATTCTCAACATCTGCTTTATGTTGGAAAAAAAAATCAAATCACAAAATATAAGCTTATGGTTACTTAGGGGGAAGAGATGGGAGAGGGATAATTTAGAAGTATGGGATTAGCAGAGCCATATCACTTTATATAAAATAGATAAATAACAAGGATTCACTGTACAGCACAGGGAATTCTATTCTAATATCTTGTAATAAGCTATAATGCAAAAGAATAAAAAAATACATATACAACTATATCACTTTGCTGTATACTTGCAACTAACACAATATTGTAAATCGAATATACTTCAATAAAAAATAAAACAAAAAACAAAAAAAACCCCATCAAAATACACGTCTTCTAGGAACTTGGGAACTGCCTCTTAAAGGAGGTTTGGATTTTGATACTCCACCAAACTTATTAAAACCCCACCCATCCACACCAGAGGTGATTATATTTTGGGGTCAGACAGCATCAAGAGAACGTGACAAGCTTTGAAATACAAAAATTCAGTGATTCTCCTTTGTAATTTCGCCCGTACTTCTACTCAGCTATAAATCTCTAGAATCTTGAAAATAGTTCATATCTTTAAAAGGTCCATAAAGTGAAGCATTTACATTGGCTTACCCTTTTCTTTGACAAAGTCCTTTTGCACCTCTGGGATCAGGAAACTATAAACCAACTCAGCAACAATCTCCTCTGACTGAAGCTGAGTTCGACTAAAAAATAAAAAGCAAATTAGTATTTCCTTTGTCCTCTTATTGAGTGCTGATTTATACTAAGATCTTCCTTGCTCGTGTAAGGAACTCTACTGCTCAGATCCCACCACTGCCCTTATCCTGGTGAACTCGGTTAACTCCATGCAAAATCAAAGTTTGACCCTGTCCGTCACTTACCCTGCCTGCCAAGAAGGGAGTGTTGGGGTAATGTCCAAGAAAAACTGGACAGACATTCGCATTGCTTTCCTGCTTTGTGGTATTCTCAGAGGGAGAAATCTGAAAGCGATCCCAATTGCAGAGGATAACTAAAAATTCTATTAGGTTCCTACCACAAAAAGGTACAGGCCTGCTGGCTGCTAATAAAACAATGCACACTGAAGCATGAGTTATATATTTGTCTCTCCTTGGTGGTGAAAGCTTAAGCTCTTTAAAAAATACACATGAGTAGCAGCAAGTGAACTGTCCATCCCACCATCTGTCCCCGGGGTTCGCACCGGCTTTCCATTTCATAAGCAATGTCATTGATTTCCTCGGCCATCTTCTCTATTTCTGCCCTGGCTTGTTCTTCTGCAGTATTCTCTTCAGTGTTCAGGATTATGTCCTCCAGATACGAAGTTACAGTACTTTGGTGAACTTTAATCACCTGCAAAACCCCAAAATACCCCAGTTACTGAGAATACAAATGCTACTACCGTAAATAAGACCCCCTCCAAAGTGCACAAACACTGGTTGGCCTTTTTTAGTATATCTACTTCATTCATTAAATTAACAGCCCCCTCACTAGTCAGCCCTTTTTTATTTTTTTATTTTTTCACTATAGATAGTCTGTTTCTAATCCCTACCTGCTCTGGGCAGCCCTCACCCATCCGGCTCATTTTAGAATTATGGGTCTCAGTTTGGGGTGGGCAATGTAACACTGCAGAAGGATCACAGGCTTGAGTCGATAACCCTGTTTGGGATCCTGGCTTTGTTTTTAACGGCTGTGTGATGTTGGGGTCCATAGATGGATACATACTTTACATAAATATTCCTTTGTTGCCCCTCCTAGACATGCTGATGTTTCGTGAGGTCATTCCCACTCAGAAGATTTTCTAGAAGCCTTTGACTGGCTTCTTCCTTTTGGTGTTTCTGAGTACAGTGGTTCCTCTGTCCCTTTCCTTCAATTCTCACTCCCAGCTGGTTCTTCCCATCCCAGCTGGTTTTCCCTTAGTGATATTAGGCAGGGGGTAGTAAGTTCTGGTTTGCCAAGAATTTCTAAATCTCAGTAACCCTTTTTAAGGAAAAATGTGTTAGGATGGTAGGAAGAGAGAATATGAATTATTAATATTATATAGGCTGCTTGACATTGCAGATGATCTGCCACCCCAGTTAAAAAGCTGAACTTGGCAATATATATCCCAGAACTTTTAAAGCTGTATAGAGAATGGGATATCTGTTCAATTTCAATCAATTTTTTAATGCGAAAAAATATACACCAGAAGCCTCCTACACTGTTCGTGGGAATGTAAATTGGTATAACCCACCGTGGAAAACAGTATGGAGGTTCTTCAGAAAACTAAATATAGAACTACCATATGATCTAGCAATCCCACTCCTGGGAATATATCTAGACAAAACTATAATTCAGAAAGATATATGCACCCGTATGTTCATAGCAGCACTATTCACAACAGTCAAGACATGGAAACAATCTAAATGTCCATGGACAGATGAATGGATTAAGAAAATGCAGTACAGAGAGTTCCCGTTGTGGTGCAGCTAAAACAAATCCGACTAGTAGCCATGAGGATGACGGTTTGATCCCTGGCCTTGCTCAGTGGCTCGGGGGATCCAGCATTGCTGGCTATAGCTGTGGCTGGTAGCTGTAGCTCCGATTCGCCCCCTAGCCTGGCAACTTTCATATGCCATCTGGTGCAGCCCTAAAAAACAAACAAAAAAAAAAAGAAGATGCAGTACATATATGCAATGGAATGCTACTCAGCCATTAAAAAAGAATGAATAATACCATCTGCAACAACATGGACACAACTAGAAATTCTCGTACTAAGTGAAGTCAGAAAGAGATAAACACCATATGATATCACTTGTATGTGGAATCTGAAATATGGCAAAAATCAACTCATCTACAGAAAAGAAACAGACTTCCACACATGGAGACAGACTTGTGGCTGCCAGGGGGTCGGGGGGAAGGAGTGGGATGGACTGAGAGTTTGGGGTTAATAGATGCAAACTGTTGCATTTAGAATGGATAAGCACTGAAGGCCTGCTGTATAGCACAGGTGACAGAAATAATCACTTGTGATAGAACATGATGGAAGATAATATGAGAAAAAAAATGTATATATGACTGGGTCACTTTGCTATACAGCAGAAATTTTCATGACATTGTAAATCAACCATATTTTGATTTTTTAAAAAAGTAAAAAGAACAAATATACACCAAATACTACTCAAGGATCAATCCCAAGTCCATGGGAATTGGGCAAATCCTTAAAATCTCAAATCAAATAAGACCCCAAGTTGACATATTGATTTTTTTTTTTTACTGGAGGAGCTCAGTATCCACATGTACAATTCAGATGGCCTCTTGGACAGGACTTTTTTTTAAGTTTCAGGTAGGCTTTTTCTGTCTTTCACATCTGGCTCACATGTGTTCCGAGGAAAGCTCACACAACCTCTGTCGTGACAGATCCTGGGTGAACTATCGTGACAGATCCTGGGTGAGCTATTGTGACAGATCCTGGGTGAACCATCGTGACAGATCCTGGGTGAGCTATTGTGACACATCCTGGGTGAACCATCGTGACAGATCCTGGGTGAGCTAGCCACCCATGCAGCCTCTTCTCTGCCCACCTCCCCTCCACCAGCCCAGCTCCCTCCTCTCTATTCTGGGGGGGTCAGACCCCCTAACTGAAAGAATACATACCATGGCTCCACAAGAAAGGGGAAGTACTGCCCCCGCCCCCCGGGGTGTGTTTTAGAGGATATTATTCACAGCGCAGCTCCCTTTAAGAAATCTTCCTCACACATCTCCAATATTTTTTTTTTTCAGTCTTTTTGTCTCTTCAGGGCTGCACCTGCAGCATATGGAAGTTCCCAGGCTAGGTGTCTAATTGGAGCTATAGCCTGAAGCTGTATCCTCTGGCCTCCACCACAGCCACAGCAACAAGGGATCCGAGCTGAGTCTGCAACCTACACCACGGCTCATGGCAACGCCAGATCCTTAACTCACTGAGCAAGGCCAGGGATCAAACCCTCGTCCTCATGGATACTTGTCAGGTTTGTTAACCACTGAGCCAGGACGGGATGAGGATGCATTCCTGATGAGGATGTGAGTGCTTTGAGTTATTACTAGTTCCTCACATTTCCTCTAAATTTGCATCTTGGTCATTTTCGAATTTCACCTCCCTTGGGTCATGGTCAGAATTTTAATTTACCAACCTGGCATTCCTAACTCCCAGTTTATATCTTTAGTCAAAACCTCTCTTCTAGGAGTTCCTGTCGTGGCTCAGTGGAAATGAATCTGACTAGGATCCATGAAGACGAGTGTTCGATTCCTGGCCTCGCTCAGCGGGTTAAGGATCCGGCATGGCCATGAGCTGTGGTGTAGGTCGCAGACATGTAGCTCAGCTATGGCGTTGCTGTGGCTGTGGTGTAGGCTGGAAGCTGCAGCTCCAATTCAACCCCTAGCCTGGGAATCTCCATATGCCGTGGGTGTGGCCCTAAAAAGACAAAAAAACAAAAACAAAAAACCCTCTCTTCTAAATTCCATCTGGTACATCCATCTGCTGAAATGACACCTCCACTACGATATCTCAGACTACAAATCAAACTCCTGATTCACCCCTGCCCCTAAACCTAACCCACCCTCAGCTTTCCCACCTCAGAAAACAGAACCACCCTCTCCCCAACTCACTGACACCAAAGACTGGACATTGTACCTGACTTCACCCTGTTTCTCACTCTGGCCTGAGTTACTTCATCAGCCTCCTTCTTGGTCTCCTTGTTTCCACTGTGTCCTCCCTCCGCACAGCAAACAGAGTGACCTGTTTAAAATGTGTCACCGGGCCCCATTTGTTTCCTTTGTGAAACTTAGCACGTTTTCTGATCCTACACTAATGTGCACCTAATATAGGATTTAAGCTCTAGGAGAGAAGGAGCCATGCCTGACTTTCCCTCCAGAGCATCCCACAATGCTTTTGCACCATGCTGGGCATGTCTAGGAACTCAACACATACTTGGTGAAGACAGTGAAAAAAATCAGATGCCATTTCGTATCATGAGTTTGCTTTGGTTTGACTCGTCTCCTTAACAGCTTTCAGACATGCAGCCGCCCCCGACTTGCCTCCTTAAATATCTGGTCCTCCTCCTGCAGGCGCCGCTGTTCCACCTGGCGCCGGCCGCTCTCTTCCGCTTCACGCATCCTGCGCTGCCGCTCAGCCAGCATGGCCAGGGCGTGGACCCTCCTCTCCTCCTGCAGTCTCACCAGCTCTTTGGACAGGAAGTCAAACATGTCTGCCAGCACCCTTCCTTCCAGTCCAGCCAGATGGTTTTCAAACAGCGACACCTTAAAAATAATGATGTATCCATGAGGACACAAATTCCAACAAGCCTGAGGATTTAAGAGGGATGCTGGATTACCCTTGACAGTCACTTCATTTTCAGAATGCACTTAGTTATTATTAGGAATATAAACTCTAGACTGGCCCCATCCCAAGGGTTTGACTAGGAAAACTTAAAACATAAGAGAGTAGATTGCTCAGTCACCGGTGAATGTGAGTCTTTAAATTATAAAGAGGAATTAGCAAAAAATTTCTGTTAGTATCCACAAATAATTAATTTTTTTCCTTTCAGTTTTATCCAGAAGGTAAAGTGCTTTGTGTCTTCCCTGACGTGAAGGGAAATGTTGAAGTTTTTATTAAAAGATAAAACTGGAGTTCGAGAAACTAGAATCTCCTAGGAATTCACTTAGGACACCTTTTAATTTTTCAATGCTTGGTTCTTTAACACAAGTTTGGGGAATTTTAAGATCTTGAGTAACAGCAAAATAGGAAACCTCGGTACTTTTTATTCTTTTAAATAACCTCAAAGTCATTAAGAACTGTCTTTGAAACAGAGCAGGAAATAAGCCTGCATATCTGTGTAATCACTGAGGTAAAATAAGAGCCTGGCGTTCTTGGCTGGGATAAGCTGCAGATTCTGCTTATGCATCCCTGTCCTGGCTTTGGCATGTGGAGAATATAAGCGTTTAAGATTATCTTACCTATATGGGAAAAGAATCTGAAAAAAAAATAGATATATGGTTATGTATAACTGAATCACTGTCATTCACCTGAAACCAACACAACATTGTAAATTAACTGTGCTCCAATATAAATTTAAAAACAAATTTAAAAAGCTTATATCATGTTCCTGCTCCTGTCCTCAGGGATAAGGGGAAAGAGCTCTTCTCCCTGGCACTTGCTGCTCTCACACTGATGGTTATCCCTCTGGGCTCAGTTCCCTTCTGTTTTGTATCTCAAGGAGGACCCACACAGGGCTCACAGGTGTTACGGCCACTGGGTTAAGATGGCATTTAAGTGCAGTTTCACCCCAACACCACATCTTCATCCTTATCCACCTCCCAGTCCACACATGCTTTCTAACCACAAAGTTCGTTTGACTTTATATATAATAGAGAGAGGTGGACAAAAAGGATAAGACTTAGAGTATCTTACCACTCCTTACACTTAGAAACAGTGGTTGTTCAGCTCTGAGAGCACAAACATTTTTTTCCTTGTCTCCAGGGATCACAGGCTCCCTCACTTGAGGAGAAGATAGAACTTTAAAATCCCAGGCTGGGAGTTCCCATCGTGGCGCAGTGGTTAACGAATCCGACTAAGAACCATGAGGTTGCGGGTTCGGTCCCTGCCCTTGCTCAGTGGGTTAACGATCCGGCGTTGCCGTGAGCTGTGGTGTAGGTTGCAGACGCGGCTCGGATCCCGCGTTGCTGTGGCTCTGGCGTAGGCCGGTGGCTACAGCTCCGATTCAACCCCTAGCCTGGGAACCTCCATATGCCGCGGGAGCGGCCCAAGAAATAGCAACAACAACAACAAAAAGACAAAAAAAAAAAAAAAAATCCCAGGCTGGCTACCTGTTTCTGTCTAGACTCCTCCTCAGCAAGAAACTTGGGTATGCTCAGGTAGTATAGTCTAATTTGAAAATTACATATAAATCTTTAGGAAGGTGATTCTGCTGTGATACATTATATAACTGAGCTGTGGAGTTTCTGGACTGTTTCCATAGAATATATAAGAGGAGAAAAGGAGAGGATCAGCACTGACATAGGTTCCCATGAGGTGCCCACTCCTCCCCACCCTAGATGCCTTCATCTCACTGGTGGATCCAGGTATAGCTGAAGATAATCAGGGCAGGTCCATGGTTAAGTGACTGCTCTTCCCATTAATTCCTCCCTTAGCTCTTGGCTGACATGATATCTATCAGTCAAGCATTTAGCCACTAAATGGGTAGATGAGTTGAAAATTCATAGACTGGCTTGGGTGCAGCTGCTGAAGTCTATAAGCAGAAACCTTCAGGGGCCAAGGAAGGCATTTTCCCCTCTGGGTCCAGGACATTCTGCTCCTGACCTGAACAGGAGTGCAGCCGGTCCCCATCATTCCCAGGACTCTGAGACCCCCAGCTTAAGAGGCTCCAGTGTCCAGTGTCTCTTCTTCTTTCTCTGGTCCCTCTGCTGGATCTCACAGCCTGTGGCTTTCTTCCTCCCTCCCCCACACCAGCTCCCATCACTCAGATCCATCCCCAGTCACATAAAAGGATTAAAGTGGTGCTCCTTTCTGACTGCTTACCTTTTATGCCCAATTCACAGCACAAGGGTTATGTGTGTTACTAAAGGTGGGTCTATTAACTTTGTTGTATATTTACTTTTTTATAACACTCACCTCTGTGCAGACTGATTATTTTTCACATTGATTTACAGATAAGTGGGAGAGAAAGTAAAAGTGTATCTACACTGTAGTCAAACATTAAATACTGTGTGTATAATCAAATGCCAGAAGAAAGTAGCTGCAATTAATAGCTACTATCAGTCACACAGAGGTCAGAGGACCTGATGAAAGTCACAGAATATCATATTAACATACTTAATATGCAGCTTAACCAGCATGAGCTATGTACAGCTCCAAAATTCATAAATGAGTATGAATAGTTTTTTAAATTTCATTTCCCACTTTTTTCTATTGCTTTTATTATTTATTCATTCTGCTAAGCTCCCACTGAAATAGAGTCACTAAATATTTAATAAAAATTAAAGAAGAAAACCTTTTTAAAAGTGTGGGTTTTTCTTTTTCTTTTCCTTTTTTTTTTGCAAATGGTAAGAGCTTATTCAGTTCAGGGAGGGCACATCCAATTCAAATTACAGACTGCAGCAGCACTGATGAAAAATGTTGGGATTGGAGGGGATGTTTCTTTTTCATCATGATATCTATCATTACTATAATGTTCACTTGCACAACAATAAAAACAAAGGGAGAACATGAGACAAGAAAGGAGAGGACAGGAAAGCACCTTGTGCTCATGCAAGTTCCTCTGCCGCTGCAAAGCCAGGGTCACCTGCTTCTCAGCTTTCTTCACCAGCCTGTCATCTTCTTGCAGTGCCTGGCTGGTGCGCAGCTCCTGGATCAACTCCAGTCGCTTCTCTTTCCCTTCAAACATCTGTATCAAATCAAGAGAGAGACCTGCAACTCTGCACACACACCCCACCCCTCATGCCCGGCACAAGGCCTCGCGGGCAGTGACTTGTGAGGTGCTAGTGAACGGCAGGTTCTCTTCTGCCATTCGGGGCCAGAGAGCAGGTGTGTTCCACTGAACCAGGGTCAGCCCTCCTTTCGGCACCTTCAGCTGCACAGGCAGAGAAGGAACTTAGCTATCAGTTGTTGACTCAGTTTCTTCAAATACCTCTCAAAGACAAGGTGACAATGATAGGATCATGTTAGGAAATAAGCCTTCCCCACGTATGCTGTGCTCCTTCCCTAACAAGCCTGGGGATGGTATTTTTCACGGCCATATTTTCCAAGAGATCTGCCCCTGATCTGGAACACACAAGTCTGCTGTCTAAACTGCCATGTTTCTCCTGGAGAAATATTGACAGCAGAGTAGAGAATAATGCTGAGCACAAGATGCTCAGTCAGCTTCCCAGGACTTACTCACTATAACTGAGTCTCTTAAGAGTTATAGCTGTTTGGGGAGAAAAAAAATGTTTTAGCTGAGGCTTTATATCTGTCCATGTTTAAACAGAAGTGTGTGCTTGCTCTAGCAGCAGCACAAATAATCATCCCTCTCAGACTCATATTTACTCCCCTGTAAAATGGGTAAATGAAAGGGAAAAAATGAGCTGATATGTAAAGAGTGAAGAATATATAATGTGAGCATATAGTAAGAATTTAAATGTGCAGTTATTATTACTTAGCTATATCATTTATTATGCAGGTATTGCTAGTTATATGGAATCTCAGATAATTGTATTCTGACTGTGGAAAATTAGAGAATCCACTTGTTTCAGGATTTTTTTTTCTTTTTTTTTTTTTTTTTTTTTTACAGCTGCATCTATGGCAAATGAAAGTTCCTGGGCTAGGTGTTGAATTGGAACTGCAGCTGCTGGCCTACACCTCAGCCACAGCAACGCCAGATCCAAGCCACATCTGCAGCCTAGGCCACAGCTTGCAGCAATGTTGAATCTTTTACCCACTGAGCAAGGCCAGGGATTGAACCTGCATCCTCATGGAGACTACCTTGGGTTCTTAACCCACTGAGCCATAAAGGGAACTCCTGGGAAGTTTTAATAGTCAAAATTCAAGTATGAAAATTGCTGGATTTAGGGAGTTCCCATCATGGCTCAGTGGTAATAAACCTGACTAGTATCCATGAGGATGAGGGCTCGATCCTTGGCTTCTCTCAGTGGGTTAGAGGATCCGGCGTTGCTGTGAGCTGTGGTGTAGCTTGCAGATGTGGCTCAGATCTGGTGTTGCTGTGGCTGTGGTGTAGGCCAGCAGCTACATCTCCGATTAGACCTCTATCTAGCCTGGGAACTTCCATATACTGCGAGTGTGGCTCTAAAAAAAAAAAAAAAAAAATTGTTGAATTTAGCAATTCCAAGGAAGACATGAGTTTCACACTGACTTGGTTACACTTCGGCAAAGAGCAGGTAGATCCTCTCTCTCCCTGACACTGTGCTACTCACCTCAGGCAAACTATGGCAGTAGGAGGGAATGGGTAGGTAACTCAAGAATATAGTTCCATAGGACATCAGGGCTCAAGGGGCAGTTCATCCCAAGGAACCAAGCACAAATGCATTCTGTAAATCTATTCTCAAAGGAGAAGAACAGGGCCCGTGGTTGCACCCTACACACCATGTTCTGAATGACTCTGCCCCGGAGTAACTTTTGAAGGTAGATCACAGCCATTTCTATATCTTCTTCTTCCTAAAAGAACAAAGGGAAAACTGAGCAGCTTAAGAACAGCAGCAGTCAGTGTCAAATACTTTTTTGAAGATTTATATCAAGCAAAAGATTTATATCTAGCAAAAGGCTAGATCTCAGAAGGATTTTTTTTTTTTTTGGTCTTTTTGCCTTTTCTAGGGCCACTCCTGCGGCATATGGAGGTTCCGAGGCTAGGGGTCTTATTGGAGCTGTAGCTGCCAGCCTACGCCACAGCCACAGCAACGTGGGATCCAAGCTACGTCTGCGACCTACACCACAGCTCACGGCAATGCCGGGTCCTTAACCCACTGAGCAAGGCCAGGGATTGAACCTGCAACCTCATGGTTCCCAGTCGGATTCGTTAATCACTGCACCATGACGGGAACTCCTGAACATATAGAATCTTAAGTGTTACTTACTGCATTGTTAAAATTGTTATTTTTTCATGATAAATATCATTAATAAATTATATCAAAAGCAAAAAAAAAACCCCATTGTCATGCTATTCTTACAGATTAAGCCGTTTTTATTTTTTCTATACACCTTTCCAGCAAAATCTTTCTTGAAGCAGTACGTATTGATAATAACATCTCTTTTGCAATAGTATTTTCATTGTTTGATCATGAATAGACAAAGAGTACAGCTGGTCTACATCAGAGGTGAAAGTGAGGCGATTCCCACAAGAATTTAGCCAAACTGGTAAAATCAGAAAATGATGGACAAGATCAACCATCTACAAAAATCACCTTAAATAAGTATGTGTCAAAAGCACAAAGAGCAGAATCTGCAAATTTAATTAAAGCCCCTCTGAATGCAAAAGAAATCCACAGGGCAATCAACAGCCTTCACCCTTGCGAAAGACAGCATGTTAACCACAGGCAGTGGTCAGCCCAAGGTCCTGAAAAGGGGATGCACCTCAGGAGCACTTCATGGCCAGGCCCTCCATGGAGCTGAGCCATCAGAAGCGCCAGTCAGAGCTCCCGTGAACTCCCCTCTCTCTGAAAAAGCACAACCACCTTCTGTACAATTTGGCTTCTTGTGAGAACTGCCCTGTGCTGGAGATAACAAGCTGACTGCCCAAGAGCAATACCCTGATCCACTAGGCAGTTATCTCTCTCTCCATAAATTAACATATTTGCATTGTGGCATCTCTAGCAATTTCTTGTAGATTTAGTCTGAATCAGTTCTTTAAGTCCTAACCAGCTCTGGAATGTTGATCAAATTGAGTCTGGGACTCTTGAAAGGGGAGGTATGACCCTGGTCAGGATAAGCCCTCTGAGCCAGTCCTACCCCAGAAGCTGGCCTGTCTTGGTGACACCCCTCGAATTTCACCCCTAACTCCAGCTGGCATCACCACTTCCTAATGTGGGAAGACGGTTATAACAACTGATCATGCAATCTTTTTATTTTTTTATTAGACATATAAGAGAATTGTCTGCTTGTCTTGGGAAGATTTTATTCTCTGTGTTTTTATTCCTGAAAAGGTTAGATTTCCTTTTATTTTGCTTTTTTTTTGTGTGTGTGCATTTGAAACATAAGGATAAAAGCTACAGAAGTCAGATCTTAGGAAATTAACATGGTTATAATAGGTTTGTGTAACCCAAACTACCTTGAGAATAAATAGATAGCAATACTGAATTCAACATTTCAAATAAAAGAAGCTTCACACTTACATTGGAACTCATCTCCAAGGTGGGAGTTGGAAGCCGAGGCTGAGGTACTGGCTTTCTTTGAAGAAAGCGCATGGGTTTCTTTGTTTTGAGAACTTTATTCTTCTTATCCAACAGTGCCTGAAATAATACCAATTAAGTGTCATTTCTTACTTTTGTACTTTTTCCCACTACCAAATCTAGGCCACAGATCTGAATATCAACCATAAATAATCTTCTCTATGGCCTTATTAGGACAGTTTGAGAAAGGCCAAACCAGGGTGCATGGATCTCCCAAGAGATGCTATGATATCCCCATGATAAGTTAACCAATGAACATGAAACATTTTCTAGGTGTATCTATTTTAATGAAAAGTTTGGGGGACTTTAAAATTTTTTTGAATTTTTAAAAGGTCCTATCATGCATACATACAAGCAAAATCCCCAACTTCTGTCCTCCCACATGAACTCATTAACTGTTTTAAATGATTGCCAGGGCAAGAGAAAATTGTCCTGTGCAGTAAATGACTGGTATGTTTTGTTGTTATGGGTGAACTGAGGGGTAATAAATTTAAGAGGCATCAAAGTGAAGAGAGCTTTACTTTGGGCTTGAAGGCCTGAACATCAGTATTGTTGGTTCTTTGTGAAAGACTGTGTGTGTCTTGGGAGTTCCCGTAGTGGCACAGTGGTTAACGGATCCAACTAGGAACCATGAGGTTGCGGGTTCGATCCCTGCCCTTGCTCAGTGGGTTAAGGATCTGGCATTGCTGTGAGCTGTGGTGTAGGCTGCAGATGCAGCTCGGATCCCACGTTGCTGTGGCTCTGGCGTAGGCCGGAGGCTACAGCTTCGATTCAACCCCTAGCCTGGGAACCTCCATATGCCGCAGGAGTGGCCCTAGAAAAGGCAAAAAGACAAAAAAAAAAAAAAAGTGTGTGTGTCTCTATTTCAACATGCACCTTATTTTAAAAAATTTGATTACCAAAGGTCCTGACAAAATCATATGTAAGGTTTTGTTCATTGGTTCCATTTTTAGCCATTGGGGGATACTTTTTAACTTAAAAGTTTTAAAAATTCTGATCTCTCTGATTTTAAAATTACACTTTTGTTACTTTCTCATCATGTAGTAATTTTCACATTATTTTTTCCACAAAAGACATAAATAAGTGATAAAATAACAAGCACTAAGCCAAAGCTTGAAATTAATAAAAATATGCAATTATGAGTAAAATCTAGAAGCACATCAAATTACTGTGGTTGTAATAGAGCCTCTGAGGTTCCTGAAAATAAATCTGTCAACAAATATACATAAAAGCTCTCTGGGGATTTCCCGTCATGGCTCAGTGGTTAACAAAGCTGACTAGGAACCATGAGGTTTTGGGTTCGATCCCTGGCCTTGCTCAGTGGGTTAAGGATCTGGCGTTGCTGTGGCTCTGGTGTAGGCTGGCGGCTATAACTCCGATTAGACCCCTAGCCTGGGAACCTCCAAATGCTGCAGGAGTGGCCCTAGAAAGGCAAAAAAAGGACCCAAAAACCCCCAAAAAACAAAAAACCAAAAAACTCTCTGATAACGAAAACTAGTGAATCAATAGAAAGCAGCAAGAGACTAAAAGTATAGTGGGTTGGAAAAAGACAGTCTCTCCAGCAAGTGGCGCTGGGAAAACTGAATAGCTATGTGTAAATCAATGGAACTAGAACACACACTCACATCATGCACAAAAATAAACCCAAAATGGCTTGAAGACTTAAACATAAGACAAGATACCATAAAACTCCTAGAAGAGAACACAGGCAAAACATTCTCTGACATTAACCATACAAATGTCTTCTTAGGTCAGTCCCTCAAGGCAACAGAAATAAAAATAAACCAATGGTACATAATCAAACTTAAAAGCTTTTGTACAGCAAAGGAAACCATAAAAAACCCAAACAGACAACCTATGTAATGGGAGAAAATAGTTTCAAATGATGCAACTTTAAAGGGCTTAATCTCTAAAATATACAAACAATTTATACAACTCAGCAGCAAAAAACCCACAACCCAGTTGAAAAATGGGCAGAAGACCTGAATAGACATTTCTCCAAAGAAGATATACAGATGACCAACAGGCACATGGAAAAATGCTCAACATCATTAATTATTAGAGAAATGCAAATCAAAACTACAATGAAGTACCACCTCACACTGGTCAGAATGGCCATCATCAACAAGTCAACAAATAACTAATGCTGGAGAGGGTGTGAAGAAAAGGGGACCCTCCTCCACTGTTGGTGGGAATGTAAATTGGTACAACCATTGTGGAAAACAATATTGAGGTACCTCAGAAAAAAATAAATATAGAACCACCATATGACCCAGCAATCCCACTCCTTGGCATGTATCTGGACAAAACTTTCATTGAAAAAGAAACAACATGCACACCTATGTTCATTGCACCACTATTCACAATAGCCAAAACATGGAAACAACTTAAAGGTCCACTGAGAGATGAATGGATTAAGAAGATGTGGTATATATACAGGAATGGAATACTACTCAGGCACAAAAAGAACAAAATAATGCCATTTTCAGCAATATGGATAGAACTAGTGACTCTCATACTAAGTGAAGTAAGTCAGAAAGAGACAAATACCGTAAGATATCACTTATATCTGGAATTTAATATATGGCACAAATGAACCTATCCACAGAAAAGAAACAAGCTCATGGACATGGAGAACAGACTTGTGGTTGTCAAAGGGGAGGGAAGGGGATGGACTGGGAGCTTGGGGTTAGTAAATGCAAGCTATTGCTTTTGAAGTGAATAAGCAATGAGATCCTGCTGTACAGCAAGGGAACGATATCCAATCACTTGTGATAGAACATGATGGAGGATAATGTGAGAATATGTATATATTTATGTATGTATGAATGGGTCACTTTGCTATACAGCAAAGTGACCCATTCACATAAAATTTGACAGAACATTGTAAATCAACACTAATAAAAAAATTTTTAAATAAAAGTATAGTGGATCCTTGAACAACAGGAATCTAAATTGCATGGATCCACTCATACACAGGTATTTTTCAAGAAATATACTGGAAAAACTTTTTGGCAATTTTTGACAATTTGAAAAAGCTTGCAGGTGAACAACCCAGACAAAAAATATTGAAAAAGAAAAATATATGTCATGAATGCATAAAATATATATAGACAGCCTGTTTTATCATTTACTATCATAAAATACACAAATACACAAAACGATTACAAAAAGTTAAAATTTGTCAAAACTTATGCACACAGACACTTACAGACCATATATGGTACCATTCAAAGTCAAGAGAAATGTAAACCAACATCAAGATGCAGTATAAATCATAATTGCATAAAATTAACTATAGTAATACTATATACTACTATAATAATTTCATAGCGACCACCTGTTGCTTTTGCCATGAGCCCAAGTGTTGCCAGTGTCCACTTAGATGCAGGGTGATGCTAATCATCTCCGAGTGTTTTTGTCTCTCCAATAAATTCCATGTCACAGTAACAAGTGATCCCTAGCAGTTCTCATGTATTTTTCATCATGTTTAGTGTGATACCGGAAACCTTGACTAACACAACTGGACCCATACAAAGTGCCACTAGTGATGCTGGAAGTGCTCCCAAGAAGCAGAGAAAAGCCATGATATTACCAGGAAAAGTTGAAATGTGTGATATGCACCATAGACAGGTCTGCAGCTGCAGTTACCCACCATTTCAAGATAAACAAAACCAGCCCAAGGACCATTGTGAAAAAAAGAAAAGGAAATTCACAAAGTTAACACTGCAGCTATACCAGCAGATGTGAAAATCTTGCATTTTTTGCAAAATACCTTTCAATTTCATGTTGAAAATGCAGCTTTCAGGTGGATGCAGGATTGCTATAAGAAAAGGAATATTTATAGACTCTAATATGATTCAAGAAAAAGCAAAGTCATATGAGAACTTATAGTAAAAGGAAGGTGAAGAATCTAAAATTGGAGAATTTGGAGTTCCCGTCATGGCTCAGTAGTTAACAAATCTGACTAGGAACCATGAGGTTGCAGGTTTGATCCCTGACCTTGCTCAGTGGGTTAAGGATCCGGCGTTGCCATGAGCTGTGGTATAGGTCGCAGACATGGCTCGGATCTGGCATTGCTGTGGCTCTGGTGTAGGCCAGCAGCTACAATTCCAATTAGACCCCTAGCCTGGGAACCTCCATATGCCGTGGGAGCGGCCCCAGAAAAGGCAAAAAGACAATAAATAAATAAATAATAAATAAATAAAATTGGAGAATTTAATGCCACCAAAAGACGGTTTGATAATTTTAAAAAAAGGTTAGATTTAAACCAAGATAACAGGGGCAGCAGCTTCTGCTGATCAAGAAGCAGAAGATATGCTCCCAGATACCATTAAGAAAATCCTTGAGGAGAAAGAGTATCTGTCTGAACAGGTTTTTAATGAATATGAAAGTGCCCTATTATGGGGGGAAAAAAATGCCACAAAGAACATTTCTTAGTAAGGAAGAGAAGTGAGCACCAAGATTCAAGGCAGGAAGGGATAGATTAACTGATTTTTGCATATGCGGTTGAGTTATGATCAGGACTATCCTTGTCTATAAAAGCTGCTAACCCCTGAGCCTTTAAAGGAAAAGATAAACACCAGCTGCCATTCTTTTGGTTGTAAAAGAATGCCCGGACAAGAACACTTTTTCTGTATTAGTTCTATTCATTGTTTCTGAAGTCGGGAAGTACTTCACTCATAAGGTACTGCCTTTTAAAGCTCTTTTTTTTTTGTCTTTTTGTTGTTGTTGTTGTTGTAGTTGTTGTTGTTGTTGCTGTTGCTATTTCTTGGGCCGCTCCCACGGCATATGGAGGTTCCCAGGCTAGGGGTCGAATCGGAGCTGTAGCCACCGGCCTACACCAGAGCCACAACAACGCGGGATCCGAGCCGCGTCTGCAACCTACACCACAGCTCACGGCAACGCCGGATCGTTAACCCACTGAGCAAGGGCAGGGACCGAACCTGCAACCTCATGGTTCTTAGTCGGATTCGTTAACCACTGCGCCACGACGGGAACTCCTAAAGCTCTTTTGACATTGGACAACATCCCTGGCCACCTACAACTCCACGAATTTAATACCAAAGGCGTCAAAGTGATCTATTTGAGCCCCAACACAATAGCTATAATTCAGCCTTAGGATCAGGGGGTCCTAAGGATCTTTAAGGCTCATTATACACAGTACTCTATGGAAAGGATTGTCATTGCTACAGAAGAGAACTCTGATAGAACATCATGAAAGTCTAAAAGGATCACACCATTGAGGATGCCGTCATTGTTACAGAAAAAGCCGTGAACACCATTAAGCCCCAAATAAGAAATTCCTGCTGGAGAAAAGTGTGTCCAGATATTATGCATGTCTTGACAGGATTTATGACACAACCAATCAAGGAAATCATGAAAGAGATTGTGGATACGGTAAATATAAAATAAATAAATAGATAGATAGATAATTTTTTTAAAAAACAGTAGAGGGTGAAGGGTTTCAAGATAAGGATCTTGGAGAATTCAAGACCTAAAAGACACCACAGAAGACAGCCTGGTGGAGATGAGTGCTTCCAACCCAGTGCCACACAACGAGGAAGAAGATGTAGAAGCAGAAGCTGACATTAGATGATCTGGGAAAATAGTTTTCATTATTCAAAACTGCTTTTCACTTCTTTTACGACATGTATCCTTCTATGACACAGGCACTGAAACTAAAGCAAATGATGGAAGGAGAATTGGTACCAGATAGAAACATTTTTAGAGAAATGAAAAGGCAAAAAAGTCAGACAGAAATTACAATGTATTCTGTAAAGCAACACTGAGTGTGCTTCCCCTGCCTTCCCTCCCATCTCCTTCACCTCTGCTGCCCCTGAGACAGAAAGACCAACCCCTCCTTCTCCCTCCTCCTCAGCCTACTCAATATGGAGACCTCAAGGATGAAGACCTTTATGGAGATCCACTTCCACCTAATGAACAGTAAATAATCATCATGCCATGCAATTCATAAACTTACTGGTTGTGTACGTGTGTCTTCCTGTGAAAATCTAGTAACTAAACAGAACTGTATGAGACATTTTTATTCATCATGATCATCATTGACTAAGATTTCATCCTGTAGGACATTATGTCCAAAATATGTATTGAGGAGTTCCCGTCGTGGTGCAGTAGTTAACGAATCCAACTAGGAACGATGAGGTTGCAGGTTCAACCCCTGGCCTTGCTCAGTGGGTTAAGGATCCAGTATTGTCATGAGCTGTGGTATAGGTCGCAGATGCGGCTTGGATCCCGAGTTGCTGTGGCGTAGGCCGGTGGCTACAGCTCTAATTAGACCCTTAGCCTGGGAACTTCCATATGCCACGGAAGTGGCCCTAGAAAAGACAAAAAAAAAAGTATTGAGATCAGTGAAGTAAGAACAAGAGAGTTGTGTTACAGATTTCAAATGAAGAAATGGTTTCAAGGAGAAAGTAACTAGTCAAATACTACAGAGTAGAAAATTGACTGCTGTGTGGTGGTTAGCAATGTGGAGGGCACTGTTGGACCACAGCAGGCTCACAGGAGAGTCTGTTTTAACGTCTTTTGTCTGGAGAAGGAGATCAAGACAGTGGAGTAGGATGTGGAACTCGCCTCCCCTGATGAATAAATCAAAAATGCATGAAAAATTCTCACTGAAAATTAACTGGAGACTCACAGAAAGATTTTTGCACAATCAAGGCCATTAGAAAGACCCACATGGGTAGGAAGGGAAGAGAAGTGATCAGGTTGGGACCTCCTAGGGGATTTGGAATAGGAGGGGGATTTTACACAGGCAGAGAGCTTTCTAAGGAAGAGAGTGGTTTGAGTCATGTATTGGGCACCCCAGCCCTGGGGTCTGACACAGGGAAGACAAGTCCCCTTGGCTGACTGGAGAGCCAGTGGGAATACCAGGTAAGCTGTGGGGGCCTGGACTCTGCTTGTAAGGAGCACATGCATGCTTACTTTCTCACAAAACAGGGCAGAGGGCAGACTGAAAATTGCACAGGTGCTGGCTGGTTTCTCATAAATGCTTCAGCATGCATACCAGCATGAGCCAGCAAATATTCTGGCCTTGCTCAGGAGCTCAGCTGTGAAACACAGAGGTGGCTCAGACACAAAGCAGCATCTGAGCAGGGTGGGGGCAGACACTGCTGGCACTAACACAGGAAGGGCATCAGAGACAGTCCAGATCTTCAGCACCAGATGGACTGCCATGGCCCACACTCCAATCCATGCCAAATGCTCCATGACAGGCCCTCTTACTCCAACACTGCTCTCACCTAGGGTGAGGGTGCTGGTGCTGAGAATGGGGAAAGTGTAGACTTAGAAGGGACAAAGCCAGCTTAAATCTGACCCCCAGGACTTCTGCTACAGCAAGCAACCAGTGTGGGACAGGAACCCACCACCTATAGGACAGCGATGGCCACTGAGCAGAGGGGAAGCTTCACCATACGGCTCCAGCCCTAGCACCTCCACCTCCAGCCCCACCTGCCAAGATGGGAGCTGCCAGCATGCCCTAAGAAAATGTGACATGTCACTGTATGCAGATGACATGGTACGATATATAGAAAACCCTAAGGACTCAACCCCAAAACTACTTGAACTGATCAACAAATTCAGCAAAGTTGTAGTATATAAGATTAACATTCAGAAATCAGTCATGTTTCTGTATACTAACAGTGAAATATTAGAAAAGGAATACAAAAATACAATACCTTTTAAAACTGCACCCCAAGAAATCAAATACCTGGGAATATACCTGACCAAGGAGATGAAAGACTTATATGCTAAGAATTATAAAACATTAATCAAGGAAATTAAATAATATGTAAAGAAATGGAAAGCTATTCCATGCTCCTGGGTTGGAAAAATTAATATTGTGAAAATGGCCCTACTACCCAAAGCAATCTACAGATTCAATGCAATTCCTATCAAATGTCCCATGACATTTTTCACAGAACTAGAACAAACAATCCAAACATTTATATGGAACCACAAAAGACCCAGAATTGCCAAAGCAATTCTGAGGGACAAAAACTAAGCAGTAGGCATAACTCTCCCAAACTTCAGGCAATATTACAAAGCCACAGTCATCAAAACAGTGTGGTGCTGGTACCAAAACAGACAGACAGACCAATGGAACAGAATAGAGAACCCGGAAATAAACCCAGACACCTATGGTCAATTAATCTTTGACAAAGGAGGCAAGAACATAAAATGGGGAAAAGACAGTCCTTTCAGCAAGTATTGCTGGGAAACCTGGACAGCTGCATGCAAAGCAATTAAATTAGAACACATCCTCACACCATGCATGAAAATAAACTCAAAATGGCTTAAAGACTTAGATATAAGACAAGACACCATCAAACTCCTAGAAGAGAACACAGGCAAAACATTCTCTGACATCAACCTTATAAATATTTTCTCAGGTCAGTCTTCCAAAGCAACAGAAATTAGAGCAAATATAAACCAATGGGACCTAATAAAACTGACAAGCTTTTGCACAGCAAAGGAAACCAAAAAGACAACTTACAGAATGGGAGAAAATGGTTTCAAATGATGTAACTGACAAGGGCTTAATCTCTAGAATATACAAGCAACTTACACAATTCAACAGGAAAAAAGCCAACAACCCAATGGAAAAATGGGCAAAAGACCTGAATAGACATTTTTCCAAGGAAGATGTACAGATGGCCAACAAACACATGAAAAAATGCTCAACATCCCTGATTATTACAGAAATGCAAATCAAAACTACCATGAGATACCACCTCACACCAGTCAGAATGGCCATCATTAATAAGTCCACAAATAACAAATGCTGGAGGCGTATGGAGAAAAGGGAACCCTCCTGCACTGTTGGTGGAAAGGTAAGCTGGTACAACCACTATGGAGAACAGTTTGGAGGTACCTTAGAAATCTGTACATAGAACTACCATATGACCCAGCAATCCCACTCTTGGGCATATATCCAAACAAAACTTTCCTTTAAAAAAGACACATGCACCCGCATGTTCACTGCAGCACTACCCACAATAGTCAAGACATGGAAACAACCCAAATGTCCATCAACATAGGATTGGATTAGGAACATGTGGCATATACACACAATGGAATACTAGTCAACCATAAAAAAAGAACAGGATGATGGCATTTGCAGCAACATGAATGGAACTAGAGACTCTCATTCTGAGTGAAGTAAGCCAGAAAAACAAATATCATATGATATCACTTATATCTGGAATCTAATATATGGCACAAATGAACTTTTCCACAGAAAAGAAAATCATGGATATAGAGAATAGACTTGTGGTTGCCAAGGGAGAGGGGGAAGGAATGGGGTGGATTGGGAGCTTGGGGTTAATAGATGCAAACTATTGCCTTTGGAATGGATTAGCAATGAGATCCTGCTGTGTAGTACTGGGAACTATGTCTAGTCACTTATAACGGAGCATGATAATGTGAGAAAATAGAATGTGTACATGTATGTGTAACTGTAACTGGGTCACCATGCTGTACAGTAGAAAAAAATTGTATTGGGGAAATAACAATTAAAAAAAAAGAAAAACAAAGACAAAAAAACAGCATTAGAACTTTGTATTAGTTAAGGCAAAGGTTAATCTCAGACTACAGAGGCTTAGATAAAAAATACAGTCAATTCTCAAAAAAAAAAAGAAAGAAAAATGTGACGTGTTCACATCAAATCCAGCTCTCCCAACAAAGCCACTGAATATACACAGACTATATTGGAACTCCCACATAAGGAAACCAATAGGTAACTGTTTCAACTAATTTCACAGACAGAAAGATAAGCAAAATAAGAAGGAATTTATTTCACCTAAAAGAGCAAGAGAGAACACCTAAAAAAAAAAAAAAACCCCACCAGAAATAAACAACTTACAGATAGAAAATTCAAAGCATTAGTAAGTGTGCTAACTGAATTAGGAAAAGGGATAGATGAACACAGTAAGTTTCACAGGAAACTAGAAAATATATTTTAAAAGGACCAGTCAGAACTGAAGAATACAATAACTGAAATGAAAAACACACCGGCAGGGATGAATACAAGACTAGTTGATAGAGAAGATGCATAAGTGATCTAGAAGACAAGATAATGGAAATCACTCAATCAGAACAGGAAAAAACAAAAACAAAAAGTTGAGAACAGTTTAATGCATGTATGGGACAACATCAAGGATATCATCATTTGCATTATAAGGGTTCCAGAGGAGTTCCCGTCGTGGCGCAGTGGTTAACAAGTCCGACTAGGAGCCATGAGGTTGCGGGTTCGGTCCCTGCGCTTGCTCAGTGGGTTAAGGATCCGGCGTTGCCGTGAGCTGTGGTGTAGGTTGCAGACGCGGCTCGGATCCCGCGTTGCTGTGGCTCTGGCATAGGCCAGTGGCTACAGCTCCGATTCGACCCCTAGCCTGGGAACCTCCATATGCCGTGGGAGTGGCCCAAAGAAATAGCAAAAAGACAAAAAAAAAAAAAAAAAGGGGGTTCCAGAAAGAGAAGAGAGAAGGGGGGTAAAAAATGTATTTGATTAAATTATAGTTGAAAAATTTCCAAGCCTGAAGAAGGAAACAGGCTTGTATAGGAGGCACAGAGCATGCCGAACAAGATGAACCCAGCAGTTCCCACTGTGGCACTGGTCTCTGTAGCATTGCTAGTTCAATCTACAACCTGGTGCACTGGGCTAAGGGATCCAGACAGTTAAAGTTGAAGTCACAGCTGCAGCTCGGATCTGATCCCTGGCCCAGGAAATTCATAAGTCACAGGGAAGCCAAAAAAGAAAGAAAAAAAAATAACTTCCAACAAACAAAAGTCCAGTATTGGATGACTTCACAGGTGAATTCTATCAAACATTTAGAGAAGAGTTAATACCTATCCTTCTGAAACTATTCCAAAGGAAAAAAAAATGCAGTGGAAGGAATACTTCAAATTCATTCTTTGAGGCCACCATCACCCTGATACCAAAACCAAAGATACCATAAAAAAGAAAATTACAGGCCAATGTCATTGATGGGTATAGAAACAAAAAACCCAAAACAAAATACCAGAAAATTGAATCCAGCAATAAAATAAAAGGATCATATACCACGATCAAGTAGGATTTACCCCAGGGATGCAAGGATTTTTCAATATCTGCAAATCAATCAGATACACCACATTAACAAACTGAAGAATAAAAACCAGATGATTAGGAGTTCCCATCGTGGCGCAGTGGTTAACGAATCCGACTAGGAACCATGAGGTTTCGGGTTCGGTCCCTGCCCTTGCTCAGTGGGTTAACAATCCGGCGTTGCCGTGAGCTATGGGGTAGGTTGCAGACGTGGCTTGGATCCCGAGTTGCTGTGGCTCTGGCATAGGCCAGTGGCTACAGCTCCGATTCGACCCCTAGCCTGGGAACCTCCATATGCCGCAGGAGGAGCCCAAAGAAATAGCAAAAAAACAAAAAAACAAAAAAAAACAAAAAAAAACAAAAAAAACCCCCAGATGATTATATCAATAGATTCAGAAAAAACTTCTGACAAAAATCCAATACGCACTTCTGATAAAAAATAAAAATCCTCCAGAAGGTGGGCATAGGAGCTCCTGTCATGACTCAGTGGTTAATGAATCTGACTAGCATCCATGAGAATGCAGGTTCAATCCCTGGCCTTGCACAGTGGGTTAAGGATCCAGCATTGCCATGAGCTGAGGTGTAGGTTGCAGACGAGGCTCGCATTCTGCATTGCTATGGCTGTGGTGTAGGCCAGCAGCTAAAGCTCCGATTCAGCCCCTAGCCTGAGAACTTCCATATGCCATGGGTGCAGCCCTAAAAAGCAAAAAGAAAAAGAAAGAAAGTGGGCACAGAAGGAACCTACCTCAACATAGTAAAGGCAATATATGACAAACCCACAGCTAACATCATTCTCAATGGTGAAAAAAATGCAAGAATTCCCACTGAGATCAGGAACTAGACAAGGATGTCCACTTTCATCCTTTTTTGTTCAGCATTGTTTTGGAAGTCCTAACCACAGCAAACAGAGAAAAAAGAAATAAAAGGGGAGTTCCCATTGTGGTGCAGCAGAAATGAATCTGACTAGGAACCATGAGGTTGCAGGTTGGACCCCTGGCCTCGCTCAGTGTGTTAAGGATCCAGCACTGCCACGAACTGTGATGTAGGTTGCAGATGTGGCTCGGATCTGATATTGCTGTGGCTCTAGTGTAGGTGGGCAGCAACAGCTCTGATTAAACCCCTAGCCTGGGAACCTCCGTATGCTGTGGATGCAGCCCTAAAAAGACAAAAGACAAGAAAAAAAAAAAAAGAAAAGAAAAGAAAAAAAAGGAATCCAAATTAAAAAGAAAGAAATAAAAGGAATCCAAATTAAAAAGGAAGAAGTAAAAACTCTTTGCAGATATCATGATACTATACATAGAAAATCTTAAAGATGCTACCAGAAAACAGTTAGAGGTCATCAACTGAATTCAGTAAAGTTGCAGGATACAAAATTAATACACAGAAATCTGTTGCATTTCCTTTTTTTTTCTTTTTTTAGGGCTCCCCCTGTGGCAAATGGAAGTTCCCAGGCTAGAGATCAAATCAGAGCTGCAGCTGCTGGCCTATGCCACAGTCACGGCAATGTGGGATTCAAGCCCTATCTGTGACCTATGCTGCAGCTTGTAGCAATGCCAGATCCTTACCCCACTAAGCAAGGCCAGGAATCAAACCCACATCCTCATGGATACTATGTCAGGTTCTTAACCTGCTGAGGCACAACAGGAACTCCTGCATTTCTATATACTAATCATGAAAGATCAGAAAGAAAAGTTAGGGAAACAATCCCATTTACCATCACATCAAAAAGAATAAAATACCTAGGAATAAACCTACCTAAAGAGACAAAAGACCTGTACTCTGAAAACTCTAAGATGCTGATGAAAGAAATCAAAGATGATACAAACATGCTCTTGGATTGGAAGAATCAATATCATTAAAATAACCATTCTGGAGTTCCCATCATGGCTCAGTGGTTAATGAACCCAGCTAGCAACCACAAGGTTGCAGGTTCAATCACTGGTCTCACTCAGTGGGTTAAAGATCCATCATTGCTGTGGCTGTGGTGTAGGCCAGCAGCTACAGCTCCACCTCAACACCTAGCCCAGGAACCTCCATAAATAAATAAATAAAAATAAAATAAAATGACCATACTGCCCAAGGCAATCTACAGATGCAAAGCAATCCCTATCAAATTACCAATGGCATTTTCCACAGAATTAGAACACAAAAAATTTAAATTTGTATGGAAACACAAAGACCTCAAAGAGCCAAAGCAATCCCAAGAATGAAAAATGGAGCTGGAAGAATCCTGCTCCCTGACTTCAAACTATAGTACAAAGCTAGAGATATTAAAACTGTACAGAGCTGTCACAAAAAGAGAAATATAGACCAAAGGAACAGGATAGAAAGCCCAGAAATAAACCCACAAACCTATTGTCAATTAATCTTTGACAAAGTAAGCAAGAATATACAATGGAGAAAAGAAAGCCTCTTCAATTAGTGGTGCTGGGAAAAATGGACAACAACATGTAAAAGAATGAAATTAGAACATTCTCTAATGTCATAAACAAAAATAAACTCAAAAATGGATTAAACATCTAAATATAAGACTGGATACTATAAAACTCTTAGAGGAAAACACAGGCTAAACACTCTCTCACAAAAACTGCAGCATTATCTTCCCAGATAGACCTCCTAGAGTAATGCCAATAAAATTAAACCAATGGGACTTAATTAAAATTAAATATTTTTGCACAGCAAAGGAATCCATAAGAAAAATGAAAAGATAACTCAGAATGAGAGAAAATTTTTGCAAATGAAGTTACTGACAAAAGAGTAATCTCTAAAATATACAAACAACTCATTTAACCTAATATCAAAATCAAACAACTCAATCAAAAAATGTGCAGATCTAAATAGACATTTCCCTAAAGAAGACATAGAGCTGGCCAAAAAAAAAAAAAAAAAAAAGATGCTCAATATCACTAATTATTAGATAAATGCAAATCAAAACTACTATAAGGTACCACCTTATACCAGCCATCATGACCATCATCAAAAAGTTTACTAACAATAAATTCTGGATTAGGTGTGGAGAAAATGGAATCTTCCTACACTGTTGGTGGGAAGGTAAATTTTTGCTGCAGAAAACTGTATGGAGATTCCTCAAAAACAGTAAATAGAACTAACATATGATCCAGCAATCCCATTCCTGGGCATTTACTCAGAGAAAACCATAACTCAAAAAGATACACGCATCCCAATGTTCATTTCAGCACTATTTACAATAGCTAAGAATAGAAGCAAAGTGAACATCCAGACAGAAGAATGTAAAAAGATGTGGTACATAGACAAAATGGAGTAAGACCCAACCATAAAAAAAATGAAATAATGCCATTTGCAGCAACATGGATGGATCTAGAAATTATCATCCTAAGTGAAGTCAGTAAGAGAAAGACAAATATCATGTGATATCACTTATATGTGGCATCTACAAAAAGGATATAAATGAACTTATCTGTAGAATAGAAAAAGACTCATAGACTTCAAAAACAAACTTATGATTACCAAAAGGGACAGGTGAGGGAGAAGGATGGACTGGAGGTTTGGGACTGGCATATGCACACTGTGATATATGTAATTGCTAACTAACATACCTGCTGTATTGCACAGGGAACTACCCAATAGTCTGTGTTGGTCTATATGGGAAAAGAATCTGAAAGAGAATGTATATATGTATATGTGGAACTGAATCACTTTGCTGTACAGCAGAAATTGTTACACTGGAAAATCAACTATACTTCAATAACACTTTCATAAAATAAAGTCAGGAGTTTCCATTGTGGCTCAGCAGTTAACAAACCTGACTAGAATCCATGAGGATGTGGGTTGGATCACTGGCCTTGCTCAAATGGTTAAGGATATGGTGTTGCCATGACCTGTGGTGTAGGTTGCAGACACAGCTTGTATCCCAAGTTGCTCTGCTGTAGGCTGGCCGCTACAGCTCCAATCTGATCCCTAGCCTGGGGACCTCCATATGCTGTGGGTGTGGTGCTAAAAAGACAAAAAAAAAAAAAAAGACAATAAAACAAAGTCTATAACAAAAGAAGGGGTTTATATAATGATAAAGTGATCAATACAAGAAGAGAACATTATACCCATTAACATATATGCACCCAATAAAGAAGTACCTAAATATATAAATCAAATATTTACAGACATAAAGGGAGAAATTAACAGTAATATAACAATAGTAGAGGACTTATTTAACACCCTGCTTATATCTATGGATAGATCATCCACACAGAAAATCAGTAAGGCATTAATGGTCTTAAATGATATAATAGACTAGTTGGACTTAATATATATCTATAGGACATCCACCCAAAAACAGCAAAATACACTTTCTCTTCAAGTGCAAATGGAATGATCTCCATGCTAAGCCACAAAACAAGTCTCAACAAAATTAGAATAGATATTATATTAAGCATTTTTTAAAACCACAACAGTATGAAACTAAAAAGCAATTATACCGAAAAAAAAAGGGGGGGAAGAGCACAAATACATGGAGACTAAAACAACATGCTACTAAAAATCAAATAGGTCAATGAAGAAATCAAAGAGGAAAATGGAAAATACCTAGAGACAAATGAAAATGGCAACACAACTTTTCAAAATTGATAGGATATAGCAAAAGAAATCCTAAGACAAAATGTATAGTGATACTGGCTTACTTCAAGAAACAAGAAAAAAAATCTCTAATAAACAACCTAATCCTCCATCTAAAGAAATTAGAAAAAGAATAACAAACAAAGCCCCATGTCAGCAGAAGGAAGGAAATAATAAAGATCAGAAAGGAAATAAATAGGAGTTCCTGTCATGGCTCAGCGGAAATGAATCTGGCTAGTATCCATGAGAACACAGGTTCAATTCCTGGCCTTGCTCAGTGGGTTAAGGATCTGGCATTGCCATGAGCTGTGGTGTAGGTCACAGACATGGCTCAGATCCCAAGTTGCTGTGGCTGTGGCATAGGCCAGCAGCTACAGCTCTGATTCGACCTCTAGCCTGGGGACCTCCATATGCTGTGGGTGCAACCCTAAAAAAGACAAAAAAAAAAAAAGGAAGGGAATAAATAAAATAGAGACAAAATAAACAATAGAAAAGATCAATGAAATCAAGGGCTGGCTTTTTGAAAAGATAAACAAAATTGATAAGTCTTTAGACAGGCTTACCAGGAAGAGAAGAGAGAGGACTCATATAAACAAAACAAGAAATGCAAGCAGGGAAATGACCAATATCACAGAGACACACACAAAATAAAATACTGTGAATAGTTAGATGTGCACAAACTGGACAAAGTAGGAGAAATGGATGCATTTCTAGAAACATATAAATTTTCAATACTGCAACAGGAAGAAAAAAACAATCTAAAAGGACAGATCACTAGTAGTGAACTTGAATTTATTATAATAAAAAAATTCTAACAAAAGTCCAGAACTAGATGGATTCACAAGGAAATTCTACCAAAATATAAAGGTGCTAATAAGATCCTTCTTGCACTTTTCCCCAAAATAAAAGACGGAACATTCCCAAATTCATTCTATGAGGCCACCTATACCCTGACACCAAAATCAAAAATACTACAAAAAAGAAAATAAAAGGCCAATATCTCAGATGAATATGAGATGAATGAATTGAATTGTCAACAAAAAAATGACAATTCATGACAATATGAGATGAATGAATTGAATTGTCAACAAAATAATGGCAATGATGAATGAACTGCCAACAAAATATTAGCAAACCAAAATCCAACAACATTTATAAAGGATCATACACCATGATCAAGGGGGATTTATTCCTGGGATGCAAGAATGGTTTAGTACTCAAAAATTAATGTGATACATTAACAAAAAGAAAGCCAAAATTCACATAATCATCTCAACAGGAGTTCCTGCTGTGATGTAACAGGATCAGTGACATCTCTGCAGCACTAGGTCACAGGTTCAATCCCTGGCCCAGCACAGTGGGTTAAGGGATCCAGTGTTGCCACAGCTGCAGTGTAGGTTGCAGCTGTGGCTGGAATCATCTCAGGGGGAACTTCCAGTAGATCAAATTCTGAACTGCACAATTAAAAGAAAAATGTGTGGTCAAGAATTCTAATGAAAGGCATTATAAAACCAAGAAACAAAAATATTTGAAATTATCCATCTCAATCTCATAACTGGTTTGAAAGTAAAACAAGTAAAACTCAGAGAGGAAAAGAGATTATGAGTGAATAAGGAATACTAGGGAAATGGTCTTATTACACAACACATTTTAATATGCTCAAAAGACAAACTTAAACAAGTTAGGCAACTGAATTTCATCCATTCTTTTCCTAAATAGAAGAAATGACTGATGGGTTATGGGCACTAATAGAAAAAGTAGACAGCATGCAAGAACAGATGAGTAATATAAACAAAGAAAGGAACTTAAAAGGAATCAAAAGAGGGAGTTCCTTGGTGGCCTAGCAGTTTAAGGATCTGGCATCGTCACTGCTGTGGCTCAGGCTCACTGCTGTAGCACAAGTTCAATCTTTGGCCTGGAAAGTTCCACAAGTTTTAGGTGCAGCCAAAAAAGAAAAGGCTAGAAATCAGAACATAATAAAAATAATGAAGTATGCCTTCATTGGGTTCACCAGGAGACTTGACACAGCCAAGGGAAAAAAAATCAAGGAAACTGAAGACAGATCAACAAAAATTTCCAAAATTAAAATGTAAAGAGAGAGAGAAAAAAAACAGAAACAGAATAAAACATCCAAAAACTGAGACAATATTAAATAATGTAAAATGTGTAACTAGAATACCAGATGGGGAAAAAAAAGGGAGAATGAAATAGAAGAAATATTTAAAGTAATAATCGCTGAAAATTTTCCAAAATTGATGACAAATACCAAACAATAGATCCAGAAAGCTTAGAGAACACCAAGCAAGATATACAACTTAAAAAGAAAAAAAAAACCCTAGGCATATATATTTAAATTAAAGAAAAGCAAAATTAAAGAGAAAAACTTGAAAGAAGCTAGAGGGAAAACATACTTAACTACTGAGGAACAAGAAGAATTACAGTGGACTTCTAGTCAGAAACCATGCATGCAAGAATAGAGTGAAATGAAATCTTTGAAGAGCTGAAAGGAAAAAAATCACCAACCTAGAATTCTATATCTAGTAAAATCATTATTCAAAAATGAAGAGATCAAAATTAAAAACTTTGTGTTTCAAAGAATACTGTCAAAATAATTAAAAAGTCATCCTACAGAATGGGAGAAATTTTTGCAAATCTTCTATCTGATAAGGGTCTAGTCTCCAGAATACACGCAGAATTCTTATAATTAAATAATACCTTAAAAATAATGTTTGCATTTAAAAATAAAAGGAAACCCAATTTAAAAATAAGCAAAGTATCTGAATACTCATTTCTCTAAAAATATAGATAAATAACCAATAGGCACAGGAAAAGGTGCTCATCAATTAGACAAATGTAAATCAAAACCACAGTGATATACGAGCTCATACACACCAGTGTGGCTATAATAAAAAAGATGGAAAATAACAAGATGGAAAGGATGTGGAAAATTGGAACCCTCATTCATACATTGCTGCTGGGAGTATAAAACAGGGCAGCCATTTATTGGCCATGCCTGTGGCATATGGCAGTTCCCAAGCCAGGGATGGAACCCAAGCTGCTGCAGTAACACCAGATCCTTAACCCACTGCACCACGAGAGAACTCCTAGTACAGTCATTTTTAATAGGCTGGCAATTCTTCAAAAAGTATAATATAGAGTTACCATGTGACAAAGAAATTACTCCTAGGTATAGACCCAAGAGAACTGGAAAATATGTCCATACAAAAATGTTTACATGAATGTGTATATCAGCATTATTTATACAAAAAGAGACAAAAGATAGAAACAACTCAAATTTCCATCAACTGATGCACAGATAAACAAGATGTGCTATATCCACAAAATGGAGTATTACACAAACCTTAAAAAGCAGGCAGTACAGAGATGTGTTCAAACATGGATGAACTTTGAAAACATTATGCTAAATGAAATAAGCCAAAAAATATGTTGTATGATTCCACTGATATGAAATATGCAGAACAGGTAAAGCTATCAAAAGAAAGTAAATTTGGAGTTCCCGCAGTGGCTCAGTGGTTAATGAACCCTGAGGTTGCAGGTTTGAACCCTGGCCTCGCTCAGTGGGTTAAGAATCCAGTGTTGCTGTGAGCTGTGGTGTAGGTTGCAGATGAGACTTGGGTCTGGCGTTGCTGTGGCTGTGGTGTAGGCTGGAAGCTGTAGCTCTGATTGGAGCCCTAGCCTGGGAACTTCCATATGCAATGGGCCACAGCCCTAAAAACAAACAAACAAACAAAAAACAAACAAAAAAGACAAAAAGAAAGTAAATTAGTGGCTGCCAGGTGGGAGAGGGAAGAGGTTAAGTGGGAGTGACTACTAATGGGTATGGGATTTCTTTTGGGGATGATGAAAATGTTCAGGAATTAGATTGTGATGATGACTGAACACTCTAATGAGTATACTAAAGACAACTGAATTGTATATTTTAGAAGGGTTAAGTTTATGGTACATGAATTATATCTCAAAAAAAAAAAAGGTTGGAGATACCTTAGAAATCTATACATAGAACTTCCATATGACCCTGCAATCCCACTCTTGGGCATATAGCCGGACAAAACTCTACTCAAAAGAGACACATGCACCCACATGTTCATTGCAGCACTGTTCACAATAGCCAGGATATGGAAACAACCCAAATGTCCATCGACAGATGATTGGATTCGGAAGATGTGGTATATATACACAATGGAATACTACTCAGCCATAAAAAAGAATGACATAATGCCATTTGCAGCAACATGGATGGAACTAGAGACTCTCATACTGAGTGAAATGAGTCAGAAAGACAAAGACAAATACCATATGCTAGCACTTATAACTGGAATCTAATATCCAGCACAAATGAACATCTCCACAGAAAAGAAAATCATGGACTTGGAGAAGAGACTTGTGGCTGCCCGACAGGAGAGGGATGGAGTGGGAGGGATCAGGAGCTTGGGGTTATCAGATACAACTTGGAATGGATTTACAAAGAGATCCTGCTGAGTAGCATTGAGAACTATGTCTAGATACTCATATTGCAACAGAACAAAGGGTGGGAAAAAAACATGTATACATGTAAGAGTAACTTGATCCCCATGCTGTACAGCAGGGGAAAAAAATTTAAAAATAAGAAAAAAAGGTAAAAGCTTCCTGAGACAAATAAAAACTTAAGTATTTCATTTCTAGCAGAGCCACCCTGCAATAAATGGTAAAGCATGTTCTTTAGGCAGAAATGTAACATAGATATATGTTAATTACTGTTAAGGCCCTTAATTTTTTTTTCTTTTTGGCCACACCCACAGCATATGGAAGTCCTGGGCCAGGGATTGAACTCGTACCATAGCAGTGACAATGCTAGATCCTTAACCTACTGTGCTATCAGGGAGATCCATCAGGGTCCTGATTCTTTTTTTTTTTTTTTGCTTTTTAGCACTGTACTAGCAGCATATGGAGGTTCCCAGGCTAGGGGTCAAATTGGAGCTGTAGCTTCCAGCCTATACCACAGACACAGCAATGTGGGATCCGAGCCTGCAACCTACACCACAGCTCACAGCAACGCCAGATCCTTAACTGAGCAAGGCCAGGGATCGAACCTGAATCCTCATGAATGGTAGGCAGATTTGTTTTTGCTGAGCCATGATGGGAACTTCCAAGGTCCTAATTTTTATCTTGAATACAGGCTCCCATGGATCTTTATACCATTACTAAAATTAACTGAACAAACATACATGCACAGAAACTTGCTACACCTCAATGTTGTCTCAAATTTTATTGTATAGATTCAAAGACCACTTTTAGAAAGAAGCATGACTCTGCAAATGGGAAGAATAATCTCCAGGAGGTTTCCCTACAGTTTGAAATGAAGAGGGAAAAACACTGGTTCAGCATAGCACAAGACAATTGTCAGATGAGAAAAGTAATAGAGAGGAGAAGGAACACAGGCTTATGTTTATGCTTCCCAAAGACAAAGTGTAATTTTTGGACTAGAGTATTTTTCTGCAAAGTCCCACTTAGAAGCATTTTGTCTTCCAGATAAGAAGTATACCTTATGAACCTCTGCCAATTCATGGTCCCTCCTTGCAGCCCTCTTTAGAAAACCAGCTTTGGTGGTAGTGACTTTTGGTTTTGGAGCTCTGATTCGGGGTTGTGTCACAAAATCTGGGAGACATGACTCAAGTTCAACTAATCCTATGGAAAAGAAGTACATGTTTAGTGTCTGGTGCTTAAATATAGCATTTGAAAGCATACCATTAATTTTAGTGGCTGTTTGCCATGTGGTTTCATTTAGAATTACTGATATGGTGTAGTTCATATAATTGAATTGTCCCTGAAATGTAAAGGAAATTTCTACATAATTATCTCATACTGGGTGACTTAGATTATAAAATGAGAACTGCATTCTAAAATGAAAACATTGAGAGTTCCCGTCGTGGTGCAGTGGTTAGCGAGTCCGACTAGGAACCATGATGTTGTGGGTTCCATCCCTGGCCTTGCTCAGTGGGTTAAGGATCCAGCATTGCCGCGAGCTGTGGTGTGGGTTGCAGACATGGCTCGGATCTGGTGTTGCTGCGGCTCTGGTGTAGGCTGGCGTCTACAGCTCTGATTCGACCCCTAGCCTGGGAACTTGCATATGCCGCGGGAGCGGCCCAATAAATGGCAAAAAGACAAAAATAAAATAAAATAAAATGAAAACATTGCCTTACAAAAAGCAATACATTCCACAATAATAGACAGAAAGTAAATGGTCATATGATACAGTGTACCACCATTCTAAAGTGGATGTATACTAGGTTATCATATTCTGCTCTGGAGACAGTCAACCAGGTACAAGCTCAATGGTGGAACCATTACCTCGTGATCTTGGCCATGCGATGCATCAACCTGCCAAATGAAATTTAAATAATTTAAACAAAACTCTCTTGGAAGTTCCTGTTGTGGCTCAGCAGTAACAAGCCCGACTAGTATCCATGAGGATGCAGGTTTGACCCCTTGCCCCACTCAGTGGGTTAAGGATCTGGCGTTGCCATGAGGTGTGGTGTAGGTTGCAGAAGCAGTTGCAGAAGCAGCTGTGGTTGCTGTAGCTCCAATTCAACCCCTGGCCTGGGAATGTACATATGTCACAGGTGTGACCCTAAAAAACAAAGCAAAACAAACAAACCTCTCTTGGATTTTATAATAGGTGTCTCTCTCCATGAATTTCTTCCCTAGTCATCCATCCCCTTGCCACCTAGTTTTCTGGCATTTCTTCATAAAGGGCTGATTTCATTATATATTTCTTGTTGCTTAATAAACCTGGTATAAAAGGCTTTCTATTTTGTTTCTAGATAACTTTGATTATTAGTTACATTGAATATGTTTATATGTTTGATAGCTTATTGATTTTATTTCTTGATAAATTGTTGCATGTGTACTCATTTATTTTTTAGCAGGTTTTATTGGTTTTCTATAAACTCCTATTTTTGTTTGTTTGTTTTCAGCCACCTCAGTGACACATGGAAGTTCCTGGGCCAGGGATCCAATACCAGCCAGAGCTGCCAGCCTATGCTGCAGCTGCAGCAATGTTGGATCCTTAACCCACTGCACTGGGCCAGGGATTGAGCCCGCACCCCCACAGAGAGAAGTCTGATCACTAACCCACTGTGCCAAAGTGGGAACTCTTCTGAACTCTTATTATTAACAATATTAAACATGCAATTGCTACTTCCTGGAAATATTTTATTTTTGATTAGCTTTTAATCTAAATGACTGTATTTTATGTATTTAATTTATATTTCTATGATAACCCTCTAATGCTAGACTTGTAATTACATGAATTGCTTACCTTCGTAGGTATTGAGATAGTGGTTTTTTACTACAAAGTCCTCTGAGTTGTTATCTGGGAAACGACCAAGGCGAGATAGAGGTCCATAGACCTGTGATGCATAATCAGAATAATCCTTGATGATATTTCTTCTCTCCAACTTCCCTTCTATATTCTTTCCCTTTCCCATAAGTTTTCTGATTGCTAAAATAAAACATACCTCCATGACTATCTCCAAAATATTGTTCTGAATAATCCAATGCAGATTAATAACCAGGTTGTAGTCTTATTCCCAGGGAGCCTACTCAACTGAACGAATGTCATCACAATCACTCACTGTAGCCAGAATATAACACTGAAAACACAGTTCTGTCATCTGTGTGGCCCTGACTGTCATGTGCCAGGTGGGCATGACAGACAAGAGATGCTGAATCAGTGTCTGCAATTGGTACTCATCAAAAATCTTTTAAAACTGTATTCCAAGCTCTGGGCCAGAGCGATAGTAAATAAAAATTTGTTAAATGAGTAGCACTCAAAGTAACTGAAAATGACAGGTGCAATGGAGACCAAGGGTATTATTCTGGCCTAGGAGAATAACTAAAAGTGAGGGAAGACCACAGCTTCTTACAAATCCCATCCATCTTGGCTAACACCAGAATAAACCAAAAATATCTGAGCTTATGGATTTCAGAATTGTCTAGAAGGCTCAGCTATGCACGTTAGAATCCCATCACAGAGCCAGCCTCTGCTGAAAGTTTTATAACATGCACTCTCAATGGGTGTAAAACCATATTGTGAGATTTCAAAGTCCTATTGAAAGAGGTGGCTGCATCTGCCACTGCTGTCTTCAGGTGTTATTTATATTTGATCCTCAGTGCTTCTGGATGTAACTTGGGATTTCATAATAAAATTAAAATAGTTTATATTTTATTAGTTATCTATAAAAATTAGTCAACCCATTATTGGTATATCAAGTATGGAAAAGAAAAAAATGTAGATAATATCTAAATGAATTCCTAGCAGCTAGTTAGGTGAAAAGTTATTTTCTCACACACACACAAAAACTCAGGGGCCTGCATAACAGTGACAGCAGATAGAGAGAGCTGACTTATCTGAGGGTGGGGAGGTCTTGAAGGTCTCCTCAGAGGAAGTGACATTTGAGCTGTGTGTTAGCCTGGGTTTCCCCAAAGGCAGAACCTGAGACAAAGGCATGTGTCCAGGTAGTTTATTTCGGAGGTGATCCCAGAGGGCAAGAGAAAGGGATACGAGGAGTTAAAAAAAAAAAAAAATCAATCAACCCATTACTAGTTATGTAAACTATTGAAAAGAAAAAAAATGTTGACAATATCTAAATGCATACTTAGCAGAGTAAAAAGTTATTTCCTCACATCAAGAAAAAGTTAAAAGTTCACTAAAAATAATTTTTAAGGAATTAATTTTTTGTAATGGTTTTACTTTTGCTAGGAAAATAACTTTGACTATTTCAATGTGATAACATTTCTATTATTATGTATATAAATTGCTAATTTATATATACAATTGATATAATACTTTTTAGGGCTGCACCTGTGACATATGGCAATCCCCAGGCTAAGGGATGAATCAGAGCTACAGCTGCCAGCCTGTAGCCACAGCCACAGCAACGCAGGTTCCAAGCCATGTCTGCGACCTACACCACAGCTCATGACAACACTGGATCCTTAACCCACTTAGCAAGGCCAGGGATCAAACCTGCATCCTCATGGTTCCTAGTCAGATTCGTTTCCACTGCACCACAATGGGAACTCCTATTTAGTCATTCTTAATCCTCCACTGACTCCTCTTTTTATGTATAAAGTATCGATAAAGTACATAAATAGATACACAATATAATCTGCAGTATTAAAATTTCATGGGAGGGGACAAGTAGGAAAAAAGATGTCTGAATGTTTCTTTCAGCGGGAAATAATGGGAAACAAAGTTTGTAAAACAGCTCCCTATCCAGGGCCTCAGTCCACGAATACAGAAAGCCCAACACCTACCCTACCTACCCACCAACACACACACACACCATAATATCAACAACTTGACTACCTATTAGGAAATCATTACTTCATTTTCCTAGTGAGGAATTCTCCTCCACTCTTGAACTTTTGAGAACCCATCTCCCTTCCCTTACCTATTTTTAACACTAGGACCAAAAAAGAATTATACCACAGTTAACCTGAGTCCGGTCAAAGATCCAAAGCAAAGCCACCTTATCCACTCTGTCAGGTTGGTACTGCACCATCACCTGATACATGTGTATGCTGAATCTGTGCCAACTTTGCCTCCTTTACTTTCTGCAGTTTAGACCACTGGGCATTCAAGCGTGCTGTGTTCACTTCATTTTGATTTTCATCACGCTTCTTCAGCAGCTCTTTTAGAACTTCCAGGCGAATCTCCTGCAGTCTTCAAGTAAATGACAAAACATATACATATCTTAAAGAGGCTGCTCTACTAGAGAGAAAGAACACCCGCCATAAACAGGAGCTTCTCTTTGGGCTGGCATCATATTCATGTGTCTTAAAAAGATCACACACATGGGAGTTCCCGTTGTGGCGCAGTGGTTAACGAATCCGACTGGGAACCGTGAGGTTGTGGGTTCGATCCCTGGCCTTGCTCAGCGGGTTAAGGATCTGGCATTACCGACAGCTGTGGTCACAGACACGGCTCGGATCCCATTGCTGTGGCTCTGGCGAGGCTGGTGGCTACAGCTCTGATTAGACCCCTAGCCTGGGAACCTCCACATGCTTCAGGAGCAGCCCTAGAAAAGGCAAAAAGACAAAAACAAACAAACAAAAAAACACCAGACACACACAGGCAAGAGTGGACAAATGAACTAGGGGTTTGGGGAGGCAACACAATAGTGAGTCTCTGTATAAGGGAATATGTTTGGTGCAGTTCTGGAGCACGAAGAAAAGTCTGGCATGTAGATGGGGTTAAAAAGAGTTCTCTAGGCAAATGGGCCTAAAAGAAGAGCAAAATGTTTGTGCAGAGTTCTGGGTTGACTGGTATTGCTAGAAGATTAGTAATGGGAGGAATGAGAGAGAGTGAGGTTTCAGCATGCTGTCTTTTTTTTTTTAAATTATAGTTGATTTACAATGTTTTCTCAGTTTCTGCTGTACAACAAAGTGACCCAGTCACACACACACACACACATTCTTTTTCTCATATTACCTTCCATTGTGTTCTATCACAAGTGATTGGATATAGTTCCCTGTGCTATACAGCAGGACCTCATTGCTTATCCCTTCTGAATGTAATAGTTTGCATCTAACTCCAAACTCCCAATGGCATGCTGTCTTAAGTGGTAACTATGAAAATGCCAGTGTCTGACACATAGAGATACTCAGTCAATCTTTGTTTCCCTGCCTCTCACCTTCACCTTGCTCTCCCAGAACTACCTTGCTCATGTGTATATGTCCATGTACATATGACTTCAAAATATGTACTTCCAGTGAAGGTGGTTCTGAACCAGAACTTCTGTCTACCTGAATCTTCAACTACCCCCTGAAAAATCTCAAAAAAAAACCCCACTCATTTTGTTCCCCCAGAAGTCCACCCCTTCTCTCACATCCTCTTCCCTCCTCTAGTGATTCCTCCTCTAAAATACGTCTTGCATCTGTTCCCCTGCTCATATTTTTTGTCATCTGTCTCCTGACTTGGGCTCTAGTTGCTAATCTAGTCTTTCCTCCTTCCAATCTTTGTTCCACATATCTGTCAAGATTTTCCTTTTAAAAAAGGTGAACATTTTATTCTTACTTAAAAATTCATACAGTAATTTATTTAGTCACTCATTTATCAAATATGTGGTAAGTGCTCACCATATGTCAGGCAAGGAACAAACAATGATGAACAACGTAAAAAGCACTGTTTCAAGAAGCGCTGTTTTAGTGGAGTAGGCATACAAGCCAGTATTTACAATCCAAGGAGGTAAATACCAGACCAGAAGGAAGAAGAGGCTTCTGTGGGAGAAGAAATGGCAGAACATTTCCAGCACTGTTCCCAGTTATCGAAGGGAAAGAAGGGGTGGTGAGGAAGGCTTCCTTGGAGGAGCCATTAACTCAAGGACGAACAAGGGTCAAGATTTGCCACAGTGACAAGGGAGAAGTGTGGCCCCAGCATAGAGAGCTGAATGTTCAACTCAGAAGGACTAGAGAGGAAGCAAACATGTCGTACTGGTGGGGCTTCTTAAAGTGAACACACAGGGGATGGTGAGGGAGCAGTGACGAATGAATATGGAGAAGCAGGTGTTTTAAAAATACCCACTGGTGGTCCCCTTTCTCTCGACAGTTGGAAATTCTAGGTTCATCTCTCAACTTCATCACTTTCCTGAATTTCTTCAGTCAAAAAATGGACATAAGAACAGTATCCAACCCCTAAGGTTGTTGTGAGCACTAAATGAGTTAACATATAGCATGTGCTAAACAGTAGCTCTCAAACTTGAGCATCAGATAATCTGGAGGACTTGCTAGGACACAAACCATTGTGCACCACCTCGATTCGGTAGGTCTGGGATGAAGTCTGGGAATCTGCGTTTCTAACAAGTTCCCAGGGAAGGGTCTGATGCTGCTCATCTGAGGACCACACTCTGAGATGCGCTGGCTTAGAACTTAGCTCTGGCATGTGATAAGCGCTTTGCAAGGGATGAATGCTCGTGAACATCATCGTTATCATCACCAGCACCACTAGCACCACCGTCGTCATCAACATTACCATCCACCTGATGACATTTTATTTACCTTCAACACCCAGCTCAGAAGCTCCCTTATCTCAGTAGTTTTCCCAAATATCTACCCACCTCAAACAGAACTAAATGCTCTCCTACCTGAGTTCTCCGAGGACTTTGTGTGCAGAGCAGCACATTACCAGACCCTGCCTGAGGTTTGTTGTCTGAAGGCTTTTATCTCCACCCGCCTGCCTCCATTCACCCCCACCCCTGCGCCAGTGGACCATAAGGAGCTCTGTCAGGGCAAAGCATTGTTCTGATTCCATTCCTGAGGAGGGACTCAAATACGCTTATTAAAATTAACCTCAGGGGGAGTTCCCGTTGTGGCTCAGCTGTAAGGAACTCGACTAGTATACATGAGGATGCGGGTTCAATCCCTTGCCCCATTCAGTGGATTAAGGATCCTGCCTTGCTGTGACTGTGGTGTAGGCTGGCAGCTGAAGCTCTGATTTGACCCCTAGCCTGAGAACTTCCATATGCCGTGGGTATAGCCCTAAAAAGACAAAAAAAAAATAAAAAAAATAAAATAAAATAACCTCAGTTTGGGAGTTCCTGCTGCAGTACAGTGGGATAATGATTCAGCTTGTCTCTGTGATGTTGTTGGTTCAATCCTGGCCCAGCACAGTGGGTTAAGAATCCAGGGTTGCTGCAGCTGTGGTGTTAAGTCCCTGGCCTGGGAACTTCCATTTGCCATGGGTGGGGTCAAAGATGGAAAAAATAAAACAAAATTAAACTCAGTCTAACCAAAGTATTCACTTTCTCAGGTGATTTCTTCACTCTGGTCAGACATACTTTTTTTTTTGTCTTTTTGCTATTTCTTGGGCCGCTCCCGCGGCATATGGAGGTTCCCAGGCTAGGGGTCAAATGGGAGCTGTAGCCACCGGCCTACGCCAGAGCCACAGCAACGCGGGATCCGAGCCGCGTCTGCGACCTACCCCATAGCTCACAGCAACGCCGGATTCTTAACCCACTGAGCAAGGGCAGGGACGGAACCCGCAACCTCATGGTTCCTAGTCGGATTTGTTAACCACTGCTCCACGACGGGAACTCCCAGACACACTTTTAATATCTTTCTGACAATAATATACCTTTTCAAAGTATAACACTAAATTTATGCAGACAGGATTGGTATCTGAATCTACTCTGCCCCAAACACAATTTTCTATTAAGTGCAAGTTTCTACCAAATATCCCAGTCTGCATTCAGGGTTAAACAGAAGGTACTGCAAAAAGATAAACATATTTGAATTCACACTGAGTCCCTAACTCTCTTGGTCCCTAACCGTCTTGTATGTAGGCACACTGTCAGGGCCTTGATAGCTCTGCACAGTGAAGTCCTCAGCACAGCCTGGAACAAAGGACACCTTCAACAATTTCACTTCCTTCCCTTCTTGCTAGGGAGCTGTAATTTTTTGGTTGTCAGGGTTTCTATGTATTTCAGAGACAACCTCATTACTGAAAATATATTAGTTAAAATGGCTGAATTCAACCAGAAATACATCAATATATTTTTATGCACTGTGAGTTCATCTTTTTTTTTTTTTGTCTTTTTGCCATTTCTTGGGCCGCTCCCACGGCATATGGAGGTTCCCAGGCTAGGGGTCTAATTGGAGCTGTAGCCACCGGCCTATGCCAGAGCCACAGCAACGTGGGATCTGAGCCGCATCTGCAACCTACACCACAGCTCACGGCAACGCCGGATCGTTAACCCACTGAGCAAGGGCAGGGACCGAACCCGCAACCTCATGGTTCCTAGTCGGATTCGTTAACCACTGTGCCATGACAGGAACTCCCTGAGTTCATCTTTTAATTGAAAAACTCCACAGGGTTTGTCTTTTAAACAGAAAATGCCTCTTCAGCTGTAGCTAGAACCCAAGGTGTCCCAGCTGTGAATCCAGTACCAGAGGGAATAAAGACAGGATCAGCTAGGAGGCTGTTTGATGGGTGGGGAAAGAGCCAAAGTCTAGGTCCATGGCACTGGGAATGAACAGAAAGGGACAGTATGAAAGACAACTTTGCAGAAATCAGTGGGTTTCTGTGATAGTCTAGGTAAGACTAGATAAGGAAAGAGAAGAATCAGAGATGCCCTGAAGAACTGCTCAAATCGGGGTTCCACACTGAACTTCACACACAAAGAAGGAATTATATATAAATGTATATATATATGTGTGTGTGTGTGTGTGTGTATGTGTGTGTGTGTGTATCTGTGTGTGTGTTATTTTATGGCTGTACCTGGAGCATATGGAAGTTCCCGGGCTAGGGGTTAAACTGGAGCTGCAGCTGAAGCCTACACCCCAGTCACAGCCAACACTGAATTTGGGCCACATCTGCAGTTTGCAGCAATGCCAGATCCTTAATCCACTGAGCAAGGTCAGGGATTGAACCTGCATTCTCATGGAGATGTCAGGTCCTTAACCTACTGAGCCACAGCAGCAAATACCATATACATTTTTACATTGTTAGCAAGAAGATTATAGAGCTATTGTTCCTGAAACCAAATTTCCTAACTCTACAGGCTGAGGATTACCCTTAAACTCATACACTTGGGAAAATACTCCATAGATAAAAAGTATTAACATTACTGCCATCAGTGCAAGAGCAGTTGCCTGGGTGACGGAGAACTTACTTTTCAATCTCCTGCTCTCTGAAGGCCCACTCCTTCCTCTCCATGGCATTCATCATCCTCCTTCTCTTCTCAAACTGGGAGGTATCACTCAGAGGAGGGAGAGTGGCTTCCCAAGCACGCTTCTCCCGGGCACGTTCTATCATCTCTACCTCAGCTTGTCCTGCCGGGAGACCTCGACCTGGAGGATGAAGAATGACACTTTAGAAACACACAAACTGGAGTCCCTGTTGTGGCTCAGCAGAATGAGAACCCAACTAGTGTCCATGAGGATACAGGTTTGATCCTTGACATCACTCAGTGGGTTAAAGGCTCTGGTGTTGCTGCGAGCTCTGGTATAGTTTGCAGATGCCCTCAGATCCTGCATTGCTGTGGCTGCAGTGTAGGTTGACAGCTGCAGCTTTGATTCAACCCCTGGTCTGGAAACTTACATATGACACAGGTGCAGCCCTGATAAGACAAAAAAAAAAAAAAAAGGAAAAGAAAAAGAAAAGAAACAAACTCATATACCTACCAATATTTAATTTACTCCCTTCCTGTTCTTGTCCTATTTATTTATTTATTTATTTATTATTTGTCTTTTTAGGGCTTCACTCGTAGCATATGGAGGTTCCCAGGCTGGGGGTCGAATTGGAGCTGCAGCTGCTGGCCTACACCACAGCCACAGCTATGAGGGATCTGAGCCACATATGTGACCTACACCACAGCTCGTTGCAACGCTGAATCCTTAACCCACTGAGCAAGGCCAGGGATCAAACCTGCCTCCTCATGGATACTAGTTGGGTTCATTAACCATGGAGCCATGACAGGAACTCCTCCTGTTCTCTTTATATTCAAGGCTTATGACAGGAAGAAATGATATTAGGAAATACTTCCAGATGTGCCTCATAGCTTGTTATCTGTGCCCTATACTGTCTCTTGTGAGTAATTCAGCCAAAGGCATTTTAGTTGCATTTAAGATTCTAGAAAATATTTAAAGCTATTAGATGATTACTAAATAATCACACACTGGAATGTCCTATATTGGACAAATCTGTATTTTGAAATACAAATATCAAAATAACTCATAGAAGGTCATAGCTAGTAAGTGTTAAAATTTAGCATTTGAACATGGCAACGTGACTCTTGTGGTCTTATGTACTACACTATACTCCCTCTCTAATAAAAACAAATATGAAAGAAAAATGAACCACACAGACAAACCCACAGCTAACATCACACTCAACAGTGAAAGTTTGAAAGCTTTTCCTCTATGATGAGGAAAAGATAAGGGTGCCCATTCTCACTACTCCTATTTAACACAGTACTGAATGTCTTAGCCAAAGCAATCAGGCAAGAAAGAGAAATAAAAAGACACCCAAATCAGAAAGGAAGACGTAAAATTTTCTCTGTTTGCAGATGGCATGATCGTGTATGTAGAAAGCTCTAAAGACTCTATCGAAAAACTATAGAACAAATGAATTCAATAAAGTTGCAGGATACAAAAACAATATACAAAAATCAATTGTGTTTATACACACTAACAATGAACTATCTGAAAAAGAAATAAAGTATTCCATTTACAATACTATCAAAAACAATAAAATTATTAGGAATAAATTTAACTAAGGAAGTGAAAGATCTGTACAATGAAAACTATTAAAACTATTCCCTGGTGGCTCAGTAGGTTAAGGATCCAGCATTGTCACTGCTGTGGTATGGGTTCAATCTCTGGTCTAGGAACCTCTACATGTTGCAGGTGTGGCCAAAAAAATGACTTTTTAATAATATTTCTAATTACATATTGCTCATATATAGGAAAATTACTGATATTTGTATGTCGATTTCATAATAAGCTACCTTGTTGAACAGAAGCTCTTAGTTCTGAGAATTTATCACATATGATTTTCTAAATGAGCACACTGTTTGCAAATAGGTAGTTTTGCTTCTTCTTTCAAATCATCAAACTGCATTTTTCTTAACTGTATCAACTCAATTATTTCTCAGCCAGGATGCTATTATTGCCATATTGGGCAAACAATTATTTGTTGGATGGGACTGCCCCATTCAGGGCAGGGAGTGTAGTATCCATGCCTGCCTAACTCCCCAAAACCCATCCCATTTGCCTAATCATTTTTACATACAAAAAAGGCACCTGGGTTTCCAAATGTCCTTGAGAGTGATAAGTCATAGCCTAGTTTAACAAGCTTGGGGCTAAGATCTTCCCTACATTGCTAAATAATAGTGGTGATAAAGGAATCACTGTCTTTCTCTTTATTTTAAGGGTAAAGCTTCACAAGTCTCACTTTTAATATTATGTTTATTAAAAATAACAATATTAAGTTACTAAATTTCCTCTGATCCCGGCTTATTTAGAGTTTATAACATGAATGAGTTCTGAATGTTATCAAACAGTACTTTTTCTGCATCTGTTGAAGCATTTTCCTGACATTTTCTGTAAAAAAGGTAAAAAGCACTGGTTGGTTTTCTGATATTGCACTAAACTTGAATTTGTGTGATTAACCCATTTGGTTATGATAAATAATCTTTAAAAATACTGCAAGATTTGATTACAGACCCTAGGGCTTCTGCTCCAGCAACGTGGGATGCGACCCTGCCCCCAATAGGGCACTGATGGCCAGTGAGCAGAGGGGAAGCCCGGCAATGCACCTGGCTATGGCCCTACTCCTTCCATCTTCAACTCTACCTTCTGCTTAAAGTGATAGCTGCCAGCACAACCTGAATAAAGAGATTACTTTGGTTCACATCAAATCCAGCTTTCCCACCAAAGGTACTGGACAGTTGAAGACTGTATAGGGACACTCATACACAGTCAAGACCACTACAGGTAACCTAAATTCATAGAGACAGAGAAAGTTAAGCAAAATGAAAAGACGGAGGAATCTGCCTCAATCTAAAGAACAAGAGAAAACCCCTGGGGGAAAATGAAGGGGTTTTCACTTAAAGATAAAAAGTTCACAGCATTAGTAATAAGACTGCTAACTGAATTAGGAGAAAGAATAGATGAACAGAGTGAGAATTTTAACAAGGAGCTAGAAAATATAAAAATCAACAAGTCAGAACTGAAAATACAATAAATGGCATAAAAAAAACACAATAGAGGAGCTCCCTGGTGGTGCAGCAGGTTAAGAATCCAGCACTGAGGGAGTTCCCATCGTGGAGCAGTAGAAGCAAATCTGAATAGGAACCATGACTTCAATAAATAGTGAAGGGATAAACATGAAGATGTAAAACATGACATCAAATACACAAAGTATGGGGGAGGGAATAAAAAGGTAGAGCTTTTGAATGTTTGAACTTAAATTACTACCTTTTAAAACAAGTAGATTGAGGAGCTCCCGTCATGTCTCAGCAGTTAGCAAACCAGACTAGCGTCCATGAGGATGTGGGTTTGATCCCTGGCCTTGTTCGGTGGGTTAAGGATCTGGCATTGCCGTGAGCTGTGGTGTAGGTCACAGATGTGGCTGGGATCTGGCGTTGCTGTGGCTGTGGCGTAGGCCGGCACTACAGCTCTGATTAGACCCCTAGCCTGGGAACCTCCGTATGCCATAGGTGTGGCTGTAAAAAGACAAAAAAAACAAAAAAAAAATCTACATACTACAAATGCTGGAGAGGATGTGGAAAAAGGGAACACTCTTACACTGTTGGTGGGAATGCTCATGGGTGCAACCACTGTGGAAACTAGTATGGAGATTCCTCAAAAAACTTAAATAAATAAATAAATAAAACAAGTAGATTGAGTTACAGGTCAACATATATGAACCCCAAGGTAATCACATATAAAAAACCTACAGAAGGGAGTTCCCATTGTGAATCAGTGGTAACAAGCCTGACTAGTATTCATGAGGATGCAAGTTCAATCCCTGGCCTGGCCTAATTCAATGGGTTAAGGATCTGGTGTTGCTGTGAGCTGTAGTGTAAGTCACAGACACAGCTCAGATCTGGTGATCTGATGATGGCTGTGGTCTGCAGCAGCTGTGGTTGGCAGCAGCTCCGATTCAACCCCTAGCCTGGGAACATCCATATGCTGCAGGTGTGGCCCTGAAAAGTAAAAAAACAAAAACAAAAACAAAACCTACAATATATACACAAAAACAGAGGAGAAAGGAACACAAGCATTACTAATAAAGAAAACCATCAGGAGATGGGATTTAGATGGCAGAAGAGAAGGACTGGAATTTCTGATTCAAATTTTGTTATTCACTTAACTTGTGAAGATTAAATAAGTTAAAGACATATAGCAGTTGGAACAGTTCTTAGCACATAGTAAGCACTCTTTTTTTTAATGCTTAGTGTCAACCTTTTTCACTATGTTATTTTTCACTTATTTTAGGGAAATATTTTCTAATGTACAATGTACACACAGAAAGGTACACCAATGAACATCCCCCATAACAAACACAGATCAAGGAAGAGAACATCATTGCCCATCATACTCCCTTCCAGTCTCTGCCTGCCTCAAGGACAGCCACCATCCTGATTCCTAACATATTAATTTAGTTTGGATAAGTTTTTGTTTGTTTGTTTGTTTGTTTGTCTTTTAGGGCCACACTAGTGGCATATGGAGGTTCTCAGGCTAGGGGTCTAATCAGAGCTGTGGCCGATGGCCTATAGCAGAACCACAGCAACTCGGATCTGAGCCTGGTCTGTGACCTACACCACAGCTCATGACAACGCCAGATCCTTAACCCACTGAGCGAGGCCAGGGATCAAATCCGTGTCCTCATGGATGCTAGTTGGGTTCATTAACCACTGAGCCATGATGGGAACTCCTAGTCTGGATAGGTTTTGAGTTTTATATAAATGGAATCAAAGTGTAGGTACTCTTTAATGTCTTACTTCTTTTACCTCGGCTTTATGTATGTGTGATTCACCCAAGTGGTTACATATAGATGTACTTTTATTCTCATTACTATATAGTATTCCATTGTGTGAATCTAGTACACTATTCATTCTGTGGTTGATGGACATTTGGGTTGTTTTCAGTTTAGAGTTATTATGAATAGCGCTGCTGTGAACATTCTTGCACATGTCTTTTGGTGACATACATATGTGTGTGTGTATATATATATACATATTTTTAGTGGAACTAAGTATTCACCTTTCTTGGATGTATAGTGAGGAATTATGTTTCTGGGTTGCAGGTGTGAATCTATCAGCAGTTTTCAAAGAATAGCTGCAAAATATACATGAAGTATATGAAATTCTCTTTGCCTCAAATCCTTATCACCACTCGGTAATATTCTTTTTTTTTTTTTTTTTATGGCCATATCCATAGCATACAAAAGTTCCCAGGCCAGGGACTGAATCGGAGCTGCAGCTGCATCCTATGCTACTGTGACAAGACCAGATCCTTTAACCTACTGTGCTGGCCATACTGCTGCATTAGCCCCAGCCACTGCAGTTGGATTCTTAACCCACTGTGTCACAGCAGGAATTCCATATCATTCTTTTTAACACTAGCTGTTCTGGTACATGTGTAGCATCATGCAGAGATTTTAATTTGTACTTCCCTAACGACTAATCAAGTTGAACACTGTTTCACACGTTAACTGGCTTTTCGAAAACTGATTTTATTAAGTGACTACTCACATCAGTGGCTGTCTTTTCTATAGAGTTGTCTTTTTCTTACTGATATGTAGGATTTCTTTGCCTTTTAGTTACATCTTCTGTCATATGTAGGTATTGCAAATATGATGGAAGATTCCCAAGATGAGCTTTGCCTCATTACTATCTTAATATATTCTGGTGAACAGAAGCTCTTATTTTAATGTGCTCTAATTTCTTAATTTTTCCTTTATGGTTAGCATTTTTTAGCATTTAATATTTAATAAAATCTGTGCCTACCTGTGGTCATGAAAATATTATGTTTCCCTTGAAAGTTTTAACCTTTTCCATTTAGGCATCTGGGATGGGTTTTGATTTACGGTGTGAACTAGGAATTGAGTCACTTTTTTCAAGATGACTACCTAATTGACTCAGCACCATGTACTGAAAATATCATTTTTTTCTAGTGCACTGCAGTGACATCTTTGTCTTAAGTCAGATGAAACTTATCTGTGGGTTAATTTCTGAACTCCCTGTTCTGTAAAATTGATCTATTCAAGAGAATATACCACACTGTGTAATTCCTGCCCCTTTATAATAAGTCTTTATATCTGATAGTGTATATTGTTCTGTTCCCTCACATTTGCTGTGGTTACTTTTGACCTTTTCACACTTCCATATTAATTTTAGAATCAGGTAATCAATTTACACACACACAAACACATGCACACACCCCTTGTTTAGTTTAGTTTTACTGGGCCTGCATGGAGATAGGTATCAAAATCAAAGTTCATTTTCTGCACATGGATATCTAATTGTTTCATCACCATTTATTGAAAAGACCTCCTTTTCCCCCACTGAATTACAGTGGCATCTTTCTTATAAATCACATGACTATAAATGTGGAATGAGAAATCTGCCAGGTGAAAGGAGCCCAGAACAATGATTATTTCCTAGAAATGCCATAGTCAAGCATTTCCACATCTAGTTTCACAGTGCATAGTCAAATCTACAGCAGACATGGCCATGGCTCACCACCTGCAAACTCTTTTATGTGAAGTACATTACTCATCTTATTCAAATCATCTAAATCCTCACCAACTTTTGATAGCTTAACCTGAAAGAGGAGCATTAAAATCTTCCATCGTGAGTAGGAATTTAGCCATTTCTCCTTGCAAGCCAATTAATTTTGCTTTCTGTTTCAAGTCCACATAGGCATGACAAGTATAACTTCTGTTAGGTTTTGCCCTTTATAATTATCACATGTTCTTTATTATTCCTTTTAATTTTTTTTTTATTAACTTTGGTCTAATATTAGCATTGTTAACACTAGCTTTCTTTGGGTCAGCTTTCAGCATGCTTTCAACTCCTTTATTTTAAAAGTTGCTATTTTATAAACAGCAAGCTGTTTTTGCTGGGTTTTAATGAATGCAATCCAAGAATTCTTCTTTTTTGGCCACACCCATGGCATGTGGAAGTTCCCAGGCCAGGAACTGAGCCACAGCAGCAACTCGAGCCACTGTATAGTGACAACACCAGATCCTTAACTCACTGTGCCATAAGGGAAATCCAAAATCCAAGAGTTTTTTAATAGGCAAGATTAAATCACTTTTACATATCTTGACTACTAAAATATCTGTACTTTTCCAGACATCTTACCATGTATTTTCTATTTATTATTTTTTCTTTGCTTTCTCCCTCATTTCTGCTATTTCTTTTTCCCTTTTATCAATTGTGAAATAATTTTATTTCCCCTTTTTTTTCATAGAAGTTACCCACAAATTTTTTAACCTACAAGTTTCCACTCATAGTTTTCTAATAAAGTCTAATTAATATTGCTCTCCCTCCAGAAGAAAATAGAATTTTGGCATGCTTTATTCTTATTTCCTTCTCAACTCCAATACTGTGTGATATTGGAGTAGCAGCAGCAACACCTGAGGGCTTGGTAGAAGTGCAAAGCCTCAGCCCTTTCTCAGACTTAATAAATCAGAATCTCTGGGGTGGCACCAGGGATCAGTGTTGTTAACAAGGTTACCAGATGATTCTTACTCATGCTCAAGTCTGAAAAGGACTGATCTAGAGCAGAGGTCAGCAAACATTCTCTGTGAAAGGCCAGTGAGCAAACATATGAGGCTCTGGGAGCCACACAGTCTTTTCGGTCACTCAATTCTGCCACAGCATGTGGAAGCAGGAGGGGACAATACATAACAAATGGGTTTGGCTGTGTTCCAATAAAACCTTTTTTAAAAGGGGTACTGAAATTTTAACTTCATATAGTTTTCATATGTCACAAAACAGTACAAATAATTTTCACGTCACAAGACAGTAGGGTTTTTTTTTTTTCCATTTTTTAAATGTAAAAATCATTATTAGCTTGCAGACCACAGTAAAAAAAAGGCAATAGGCCAATTTGGCCTGTGGACCATAGTTTGCCACTCCTGACCTAGAGTTTTAGCATTTGCTTCTTTAAAAAAAATAAACAACAACAAAAAAAACCAAATCCCTTTTAGAAACTCAACATCTAAAAATCTAAAAATTTTAACCACGTATTTTTCTCTTTTTTGGCTCATCATGTTCTCTTTCTTTTTTCTTTTTTTTTTTCTTTTTTGCCGTTTCTTGGGCCGCTCCCACAGCATATGGAGGTTCCCAGGCTAAGGGTCAAATCGGAGCTATAGCAGCTGGCCTACACCAGAGCCACAGCAACAGGGCATCCGAGCCACGTCTGCAACCTACACCACAGCTGATGGCAACGCCGGATCCTTAACCCACTGAGGAAGGCCAGGGATCAAACCCGCAAACTCATGGTTCCTAGTCAGATTCATTAACCACTGAGCCATGATGGGAACTCCCTGGCTCATCATGTTCTTAAACCTTACTTCTTCCTTTTGGGTTTATTTTTCTTCTTGTTGAAGTATATCCTTTTATTCTTCTTTTATTCAAATTAATAGCTAACATTACAGAATGCTTATTTACATAATAAGCACTAAGCACATTACAGAAATGAATTTAAAATTAACCTTTACAATATCCTATGAGATAGACCTATGAAATGTCCTATCCGACAAAAGTGTCTTTATTTCACCTTCACTCCTGAATAACATAAGAATTCTAGGTTTGTGGAGCTCCTGTCACGGCTCAGCAGTTAACAAACCCAACTAGCATCCATGAGGTCTTGGGTTCGAGCCCTGGCCTCACTCAGTGGGTTAAAGATCTGATGTTGCCATGAGCTGTGGTGTAGGTGACAAACGCAGCTCAGATCTGGTGTTGCTGTGGCTGTGGTGTAGGCCAACGGCTACAGCTCCAATTGGACCCCTAGCCTGGGAACCTCCAGGGTGCAGCCCTAAAAAGACAAAAAAACGAAATAAAAAAAAAAGAATTCTAGGTTTGGGATTATTTTCCCATAGCACTTTAAATACCACACACACACAAAAAAAATTCTGCCTCTCTTAGTTTAAGCAGGTAATTCAGATCTGGTTCCTCACCATTGAGAGTCCCTGCTCATAATCATAGGTTCCTATGAAAGAAATCTTTTAGGAAGCAGTCTCTAACTCTAGACTCTGTAAATTTTTTCCCTTGCTTTTAAGTGTAGCTGTTTTTATAATTTTTTTTTTTTTTTTTTTTGGTTGTGACCACAGCACACAGATGTTTCTGAGCCAGGGATTGAGGCTGCACCACAGCAATGACCTAAGCCAGCAGTCACAAGGCTGGATCCTTAACCTGCTGGGCCACAGAGGAACTCCCATCTATTTTTTACGTGTTGAGAGCAGAGGGAAGGATTTAGCATATTTTTAATCTGTCATCTAGGTCTGAAAGTTGAGCCTCTGCTTTAAAGTGTGGGTGTCTGGAGTTCCTGCTGTGGCGCATCAGGATCAGCAGCGTCTCTGGAGCACTAGGACTAATCCCTGGTCCAGCTTGGTGGATTAAGGGATCTGTTATTGCTGCAGCTGGGGTGTAGGTCGCATTTGTGGCTTGGATCTAGTCCCTAGCCCGGGAACTCTATATGCCATGGAGTGGCCAAAGAAAATAAAAAATTGGGAGTTCCCTTCATGGCTCAGCGGTTAACAAACCTGACTAGGATACATGAGGATGCAAGTTGGTCCTTGGCCTTGCTCAGTGGGTTAAAGATCTGGCATCGCCATGAGCTGTGGTGTAAGTCAAAGATGCAGCTCAGATCTGGCATTGCTGTGGCTGTGGTGTAAGCTGGGAGCTGTAGCTCCTCGCCCCCCTAGCCTGGGAACTTTCATGTGCTGTGGGTGCACCCCTAAAAAGTGAGGAAAAAAATCAAAATTAAATAAAAAATTAAAGTATGGCTGTCAAGAATGCTTACTCTACATTCATAAAGTAAGCCAGGAGACAAGAATCAAAACTAGAACTTGGGTGTGAACATTTTCACTGCCTATGATGCAGACTTGATCAGAGCAATCCATTACAATGGGGAAACAAAAGTAATCTCATTTGAGTAAAAATCATTACAATGTACCAACCATCTCCATGACCTTAGAGGGGACAGCCTCTCCAGTTCTCAGTTTTCAAGCTACAAATCAAATTAGTTCCACAAGCTAATGCTTAATAACTCTAGAGACCTCTTTTTTTTTTTTTTTTTTAGAGTTGCACCTGCAGCATATGGAAGTTCCTGGTTCAAATTGGAGCTTCAGCTGCTGGCCTACACCACAGCCACAGGAACACAGGATCTGAGTTGCATCTGTGACCTAAACCCACAGCTCACGTCACTGCCAGATCCTTAACCCACAGAAGAAGGCCAGGGATACCACTTGGATTATTAACCCACTGAGCCACAATAGGAACCCCAGGCCCCCTATCCAATTAATTTTTATAGTTTCACATAATAAAGGTCTAGACCAGAGGGAATTTCTGAGCCATTTCAAAGATGATATTAAAAGAAATCATCCAATGGGAGTTCCCGTCGTGGAGCAGTGATTAACGAATCCGACTAGGAACCATGAGGTTGCGGGTTCGGTCCCTGCCCTTGCTCAGTGGGTTAAGGATCCGGCGTTGCCGTGAGCTGTGGTGTAGGTAGCAGACGCGGCTCGGATCCCGCGTTCCTGTGGCCTTGGTGTAGGCCGGCGGCTACAGCTCGGATTCGACCCCTAGCCTGGGAATCTCCACATGCCGCAGGAGCGGCCCAAGAAATGGAAATAAATAAATAAATAAATAAAATAAAAGAAATCATCCAAATCATCCAATAAAGTATGTAAGGGAGCCTTGATAAATTGCAAGATATTCTAGCAAAGTAATATAATATTACCTATGTTGGAATGTGCATTCAGTACACTCAAAAACAGGTTTATGTGAGATCTGGCATTGCCACAGCTGTGGCCCCAGTTGCAGCTGCAGCTCAGATTCAGTCTCTGGCCTGGGAACTTTCATACGCCATGGGTGTGCCCATTAAAAAAAAAAGGTTTATGTGTAAAGAAGTATGAACTGCTCCATGAATAGGAGTTATTCCCTGGGAGAAACAGTGGAAGAGGGAAGTGAGTCTTCAGCAAAGTAACCACAACAAAGTAATCTCAGGTATGGTAAAAATAAATAAATAAATAAATAAATAAATAGCAATACTTTAAATCACAGTTGCCTCTATTATGTGTCATTTCCAAGAACTCAACAGCACACCTGGTTATTAGGTCTGTCATCAGCAAATATTCACAAGAATTACCAACTCACCCCAAGTGAGAGTAGCCAGGGTCAAGAGCTCAGGGATGGAATCCTGACATATTACATATTCTGGAGAATACGGATCTGTTTGCGCTTCACCGTCCCGATAATCGGTCTGAGTGCCGACAGTATACTTGGAAGGGATGGGAGAGTACTTAGTAGAAGGAGAAGGAAATGTGTATGGCTCTGCCCTAAAAGGAAAAATTATTTAAAAAATTAAAACCAGATATGATCACTTAGAATACTATATAATCAAGTAGAAATAAATCCTTAAATTTCACTAAGTCCATTCCCCCTTTAAATATTGACAGGCGCAAAGTTATGAATCCAGTGTAACCAGTATTATACCCAATAATCTTGAGAAAATTTCCTTTTTATTCTCATGCCTGTCAAGAAAGTGAAGGGGCATAAAAACCTAGGTCTATTCACAAAAGTGCCTACTGTGTATCCTTGGACAGGAGTGTAGTATAGGTACATCTACTATAAAAGGTAGATTCTAGGATATTATATAGTTACTTCTGAACCTGTTCAGAATTGCTGCTTTCCTGGTTTCTTTCTTCTCTGCTTTCAGGTACACACCCAATCGAAATATACAAGAGCAGAGAAAAAAAGAAATGCTTTCTGATTTAAAAAAGAAAAACGAGGAGTTCCTGTCATGGCTCAGCAGTAACAAACCCAACTAGTACCCATAAGGATGCAGGTTTTTTCCCTGGCCTTGCTCAGTGGGTTAAGGATCTGGCGTTGCTATGAGCTGTGGTATAGGTCTCAGACACAGCTTGGATCCCGCATTGCTATGGCTGTGGTGTAGGCCTGCAGCTACAGCACTGATTTGACTCCTAGCCTGGGAACTTTCACATGCTGTGGGGTCTGGTCCTAAAAAAAGCAAAATAATAATAAAAGAAAAAGAAAAAAGCAAGTCTTTTTTTACATAGATGACTCAATAATTAATGCTGGGAATCAGTTAACCATATGAAAAAGTTACCTCATTTTTGCACAAAAATTAATTCCAGATATTTTTAAGTATTTAATGTAGAAATTGAGACTATAAAAACACTAATAGGAAGCATAGGTAAATATTCATATCATCTTTGAGTGAAGGTATTTTTAATGCAGAAACTATAAAAGGAAATGATCAATAGAATTAAAGTTAAGTTGAAACCTCTATACCTCAAAATTTTAAATGCTATTGGCATGCTTGGAAATAGGTTTTATAACATATATGATAAAGAGTTAAACAGTTTTTCTATATAAAATGCCCTTGTAGATCAACAGGACAGTAAAATAGCCACAGAGAAATGGGTAAAGGACAATTAAAACAACAAAAAACTTCTAACAATCATAGGAAAAGATAACAAACATAGCTAGTAATCAGGAGTTCCCATTGTGGCTCCGCGGAAACAAATCTGATTAGCATCCATGAGGATGCAGGTTGGATCCCTGGCCTTGCTCAGTGGGTTAAGGATCTGGTGTTGCCGTGAGCTGTGGTATAGGTCACAGATGTGGCTTGGATCCTGTGTTTCTGTGGCTGTGGCCTAGACCAGGAACTACAGCTCTGATTAGACCCCTAGCCTGAGAACCTCTATATGCCATGGGTGTGGCCCTAAAAAAAAAAACCAAAAAAAAAAACAAAAACAAAAAACATAACTAGTAGTCAAACTTAAAAAAAAAGACAAGATGCTATTTTATTACATCACATAAGCAAAGATTTAAAAGACTGAAAGTAGGGAGTTCCTATTATAGCTCAGTTGGTTAAGAACCTGACTAGTATCCATAAGGACGGGAGATTGATCCCTGGCCTCTCTCAGTAGGTTAAGGATCCAGCATTGCCATGAGCTGTGGTGCAGGTCACAGACACAGCACAGATCCTGCTTTGCTGTGGCTGTGGTGCAGCCTGGCAGCTGCAGCTCTGATTTAACCCCTCACCCTGGGAACTTTAATATGCCACAAGTACAGTTCTAAAAGGAAAAAAAATAAAAAAATAAAAAAAAGACTGAAAATACCTAGTATTGATGAAGTTGTGAAGAAACAGGCATTCTCATAAATGGCTGATGGAAATACAAATAGGTACAACCTAACAAGTAGCTTATCATAATATATCAACACTTGGAGTTCCCATCGTGGCTCAGTGGTTAACAAAGTCAACTAGCATCCATGAGGATGTAGGTTTGATGCCTGGCCTCGCTCAGTGGGTTAAGGATCCAACGTTGCTTAACTGTGGCATAAGCAAGCAGCTACAGCTCCGATTTGACCCCTAGCCTGGGAACCTCTATATGCCACAGGTGTGGCCCTAGAAAGACAAAACAAACAAACAAACAAAAACCAAAACACTTAAAATACCCTTTGCCCCAGCAACTTCACTCCTAGGGATTTTTTGTAGAAAATAATTCAACAAGTGTACAAATATTTATAGTCTCATATTTTTGGGCTATGCCCCTGGCATATGAAAATTTCCAGGCAAGGGATCAAAAATCTAACCCATGCCACAGCAGCAATCCAAGCCACTGCAGTGACAATACCATATTCTTAACCCACTGCACTACAAGGGAACTCCACATCTTGCTTTTTTGATAAATACACTTCATGGAAATCATTCCCAATATACTCATGTGTCTCTTAAAAAAATTATAAACTTAATTGGCATCAGAATTGTTTTTAAAAAATAGCACATCAAAAATGGAATTTATCGAGCTATTAAAAGTAACAATGGGGAGTTCCCTGGTGGCTGAGTGGATTAAGGATTCAGCATTGTCACTACTGTGGCTCAAATTCTTGCTGTGGTGCAGGTTCAGTCTCTGGCCCAGCAACTTCTGCATGCTGTGGATGGGGCAAAAAAAAAAAGTAACATGTAATCTATATTTATGAACAAACAAAAATGTCTATGATCCAATGTAAAGATGAAAAAATAATACTATAAAGTAGTACATATGTATACATTTTTATGTTTTTTAGTACTGCCAATTATGCACAGAAACATACCTAGATGAATATGCAATAAAATAACAACAGCAAATATTTCTGGATAGTAGGATTACAAAGAGAATTTTTTTTCATGTTTATAGTTTTCTGAATTTTCTTTTTTTGGCTGCACCCATGGCATTAAGAAGTTCCCAGGCCAGGGATCAAATCCACGCCAGAGCTATAATCAGAGCCACGGCAGTGACAAAGCCAGATATTTAACTCACTGAGACATGAGGGAACTCCTAACTTTTCTTTTGTACATGCACCACTTAAAAAAAAAAAAATATATATATATATATATATATATACACACACACATATATATGTGTGTGTGTGTGTGTGTATTTTTCTCTCTTTTTTTAGGACAACAGAGGATTTACATTTATTCCATGCCTGCAAAAGACATCTCAACTGAGAACAAAATCTTATTATTTTAGCCAAAGAAAAGATTTTCCCAAGGAAAGAACAGTTACACTCTAGGATAATGCACAAACTGATTCAATGCATAATGCATGTAAAACACAATACATTTATAATAAAGTATAGTATTACTAGATAGCATTGCTAATTTTTTAAGTTAAATAATTTTGATATGAATGATTCCAGAAGCAACCACTAAAAAATAAAAATAGGAGTTTCTGTCATGGCTCAGAGGGTTAAGAACCCATCTAGTATCCATGAGGATGTGGATTTGATCCCTGCCTTGCTCAGTGGGTTAAGGATCCTGCCTTCCTGTGGCTGTGGTGTAGGCTGGCAGCTGCAGCTAGATTTGACCTCAAGCCTGATAACTTCCATATGCCATGAGTGTGGCCCTAGAAAGAAAAAAAGAGAAAGAAAAATGCATTTCAAGCCAATTAGAAAGAAGTGTCTATTTGGCAGTACAACCTGTGCTGGAAAAGTACTTTAAATTATTTTTAGTGCTTAATTCTAACAGGTATTAAAATCATTTTTTCAACAAAGGCTATTAATTTCTGACATATGTAGATAATATAGGTATTTATAGATTCTTATGTTTTCAGGAGAAATTCTCTAGTTGAGTTAGACAGGATTAAGAGGGCAGAACAGGACTGGAGTTCACCTTCACTCATAAAAACAACAAAATTACAAGCAAATGCTGAATAACTTGCAACCAAATGGGCTGGAAACTTTCAAAAAGATATCCTACTCTAAAAGACAAAGAGGAGGCCAAATCAAGAGGTAGGAGGGGTGATTACACAACAAAAGCAACCCCTTACCTGCCAGGTGGGAAGGCCACAGACTGGAAAGTAACTGTTATCACAGAGACTCACCTAGAAGAGTAAGAGTTCTAAACCCCACATCAGGTCTCTACTCCTGGGGATCTGCCATTGGGGGAAAGAGAACCCAGAGAATTTGGCATTTAAGGCCGGTGGGACTTATGCACCAGTGCTCCATGGGACTGGGGGAAATGGAGACCCGATTCTTAAAAGACACACACAGACTTTCATGTGCACTGGGTCCCACGGCAAAGCAGAGGTTCCACAGGAATCTGGGTCAGACCTGACTGCAGTTCTTGGAGGATCTCCTGGGAAAACAGGGGGGTGACTGTGGCTCATTGTGGGGGAAGGACATTGGAGGCAAAGCTCTCAGGAATATTCATCAGTGTGTGTTCTTCTAGACATGGCCATTTGGGGAAAATCTGGCTCCATCTATCAGTGATGAGAAGGCCCAGGCCAAACAATAATCTAGGTGGGATCACAGCCCCACCCATCAGTAAACAGGCTGCCTAAAGACCCCCCCAGGCACACAGCCACCTCTAATCTCACCCAGAGACAAAGACCCACCCACCAGAGGGATAGGAATCAGCTCCACCTACCAGGGGGCAGGCACCAGTCCCTCCCATCAGGAAGCCTACAGCAAGCCCCTGTACCAACTTCAGCCACAAGGGGGGGAAGACCTCAGAAGTAAGAGAGGCTACAACTCTATTGTCTGTAAAAAGGAGCCCACACCAAAAGCCCATAAAAATGAAAAGCCAGAGAATTATAACTCAGATAAGGGAGCAAGAAGAAACCCCAGAAAAACTGCTAAGTGATCTGGAGATTAGCAGCCTCCAGGAAAAAGACTTTAGACTGATGCTGCTGAAGATGATGCAAGACATTGGAAATAAACTGGAGGCAAAAATGGATAATTTACAGCAAACACTGAGCAAAGAAATACAAGATATAAAACTTAAGGAAGCAGAGATGCAAAATACAATAACTGAAATAAAAAATTCATTAGAAGCAACCAGCAGCAGAATACAGTAGGCAGAAGAATGAATAAGCAAGGTGGAAGACAGACTAGTGGAAATCACTGATACAGAACAGAAAAGAGAAAAAAGATTGAAAACAAATGAAGAGAGTCTCAGAGAACTCTGGGACATCGTTAAATGCATCAATATCCGTAATATAGGGAGCCAGAAGGAGAGGAGAGAAAGGGACAGAAAAAATATTTGAAGAGATAATAGCTGAAAACTTCCCTAACATGGGAAAGGAACCACTCACTCAAATCCAGGAAGCACAACGAGTACCATATAAAATATACCCAAGGAGGAACACCCCGAGACACACATTAATCAAACTGATCAAAACTAAGGACAAAGAGAAAATATTGAAAGCAGCTAAGAAAAGAAACAAATAGCATACAAGGGAACCCCAATAAGATTATTGGCAGATTTTTGAGCAGAAACTCTGCAGGCCAGAAGGGAGTAGCAGGATATACTTAATGCGATGAAAAGAAAAAGCCTTCAAACCAAGACTACTTTACCCAGCAAGGCTCTCATTCAGATTTGAAGGAGAAATCAAAACCTTCTCAGATAAGAAAAAGTTGAGAGCATTCAGCAACACTAAAGCAGCTTTACAACAAATACTAAAGGAACTTCTCTAGGAAGAAAAGAAAATGCCACAACTAAAAACAAAAATACCAAAAATGACAAGACTCACCAGTAAAGGCATATATACAGTAAAGGTAGGAAATCATCCCTGCACAATTATGCTGCCAAAATCAGAAATCGTGAGGAGAGCACTTGAGATGCATTTGCAATTAAGACACAATAACTTAAAACAATCTCATATATATATATATATATATATATATTCCTATATCAAAACTTCAGAAAAACTGGAAACCAAAAATCTCAATAGATACACATACAAATAAGAAAAATCCAATCAAATATAGCACTAAAGATCGTCATCAAACCACAAGAGGAAACGACAAGAGAATGGAAGAAAAAAGAGCAGCAAAACCAAATCCAAAACAGTTAACAAAATGGCAATGAGAACATACTTATCAATAATTACCTTAAATGTAAATGGACTAAATGCCCCAACCAAAACACATAGACTGGCTGAATGGATACAAAAACAAGATCCATATATATGCTGTTTTCAATAGACCCACTTCACTTCCAGGGAAACATACAAATTGAAAGTGAGAGGAGTTCCTGTCATGGCTCAGTGGTTAACGACCTAACTAGTATCCATGAAGATGCATGTACAATCCCTGGCCTTGATCAGTGGGTTAAGGATCCCGCATTGCTGTGAGCTGTGGTATAGGTCACAGACATGGCTATGATCTGGTGTTGCTGTAGCTGAGGCATAGACCAGCAGGTACAGCTCTAATTGGACCCCTAGCCTGGGAACCTCCATATGCTGCAGGTTCAGCCCTAAAAAACAAATAAACAAAAAACATGAAAAACAAAAACAAGTTGAAAGTGAGAGGATGGAAGAAAATATTCCATGCAGACCGAGAATCAAAAGAAAGCTGGAGTGGCAATATTCATATCAGAAAAAATAAAATTTAAAATGAAGAATATTATCAGAGATAAGGAAAGACATTACATAATGATCAAAGGATCAATCCAAGAAAGAGATACAACAATTCTAAATATATATGCACCCAAAATAGGATCACTTAATACATAAGGCAATTGCTAACAACCTTAAAAGGAGAAATTGACTTTTAACAATCCACTTACTGCAATGAATAGATCATCCAGACAGAAAATCAACAGGGAAACACAGGCCATGAATGAAGCATTAGACCAGATGGACTTAAGAGATATTTATAGGACATTTCATACAAAAGCAGCAGAATACACATTCTTCTCAAGTGCACACTGAAAATTCTCCAGGATTGATCACATTCTGGGCCACAAATGAAGCCTCAGTAACTTTAAGAAAATTGAAATCATATCAAGCGTCTTTTCCTACTGCAATGCTATACGACTGGAAATCAACAACAAGCAAAAAATTGCAAAAAGACACAAACACGTGGAGACTAAACAACATGCAGCTAAACAAACAATGGATCACTGAAGAAATCAAAGAGGAAATTAAAAAATACCTAGAAGCAAATGACAACAAAGATACAACACTCTAAAAACCATGGAATTCAGCAAAATCAGTTCTAAGAGGGAAGTTTATAGCAATACAAACCCACCTCAGGAAACAAGAAAAAGCTCAAATAAACAACCTAACCTTACATCCAAAGCAGCTCAAGAGCTGCTCAAGAGAGAAGAACAGACAAGACCTAAAGTAAGCAGAAGGGAAGAAATCATAAAGATTAGAGCAGAAATCAATGAAATAAAATTGAAGAAAACCACAGAAAAGATAAATGAAACTAAAAGCTGGTTCATTGAAAAGATCAACAAAATTGATAAACCCTTAGCTAGACTTATCAAGAAAAAAAGAGAGAGGACTCAAATCAATAAAATTAGAAATGCAAAAGGAGAAGTTACAAAGGACATCACAGAAATACAAAGGATCATAAGAAACTACTATATGCAACTATAGGCCAATCAAATGGAAAACCTAGAAGAAATGGACAAATTCTTAGAAAAGTACAATCTTCCAAGACTAAACCAAGATAAAATAGAAAAGATGAATGGACCAATCACAAGAACTGAAATTGAAACTGTGATTAAAAAACTTCCAACAAACAAAAGTCCAGGACCAGATGGCAAAAAAGACCAAAAAAAAAAGAATAAACCTGCCTAAAGAGACAAAAGACTTGCACCCTGAAAACTGTAAGACACTGATGAAAGAAATCATAGATAATACAAACAGATGGAAAGACATACCATGCTCTTGGATTGGAAGAATCAATATTATCAAAATAACTATACTACCCAAGGCAATCTACAGATTCTTTACAATCCCTATCAAATTACTAAGGATAGTTTTCACAGAACTAGAACAAATATTTTAAAGTTTCTTTAGAAGCACAAAAGACCCAGAATAGCAAAAGCCATTCTGAAAAAGAAAAATGGAGCTGGAGGAATCAGGCTCCCTGCCTTCAGACTATACTACAAAGCCACAGTCTTCAAGACCATATGGTACTGGCACAAAGACAGAAATATAGATCAGTGGAACAGGATAGAAAGCCCAGAATTAAACCCACACACCTACAGCCAACTCATCTATGACAAAGGGGGCAAGACTATACAATGGAGAAAAGACAGCCCCTTCAATAAGTGGTACTGGGAAAACTGGACAGCCACATGTAAAAGAATGAAAGTAGAACACTTCTTAACACCATGCACAAAAATAAACTCAAAATGGATTAAGGACCTCGATACAAGACCAGATACTATAAGACTCTTAGAGGAAAACAGGCCAAATACTCTCTGACATAAACCACAGCAACATCTTCTCAGATCCACCTCCTCAAATAATAACAATAAAACCAAAAATAAACAAATGGGACTTTAAATTAAACTTAAAATTTTCTGCACAGCAAAGGAAACCCTAAACAAAATGAAAAGACCACCCACAGAATGGGAGAAAATACTTGCAAATGAAGTGACTGACAAGGGATTCACCTCCAAAATTTATAAACACTTTCTGCAGCTCAATGCCAAAAAAAAACCAAACAACCCCATCAAAAAATGGGAAGAAGATCTAAACAGACAGTTCTCCAAAGAATACATACAGATGGCCAAAAACAGATGAAAAGATTTTTAAAATCACTAATTACTAGAGAAATGCAAATCAAAACCACTATAAGGTACCACCTTACGCCAGACAGAATGGCCATCATCAAAAAGTCAATGAACAATAATTGCTGGAGAGGGTGTGGAGAAAAGGGGACCCTATTACACTGTTGGTGGGAATGTAAATTGGTGCAACCACTGTGGAAAACAGTATGAAGATTCCTGAGAAAACCAAAAATAGAACTACCATTTGATCCAGCAATCCCACTCCTGGGCATCTATCCAGAGAAAACCATGATTCGAAAAGACACATGTACTCCAATGTTCATTGCAGCACTATATACAACAGCTGAAACATGGATAAACCTAAATGTCCATCGACAGAGGAGTGAATAAAGGAGATGTAGTATATATATACACAATGGAATATTACTCAGCCATTAAAAGTTAAGAAATAACGTCACTTGCAGCAATGTGGATGGACATAGAAATTTCCATGCTAAGTGAAGTCAGTCAAACTGCAAGACACCAACATCATATGCTATCACTTACATGTGGAATCTAAAAAAAGGACAATGAATTTCTTTGCAGAATGGAGACTTACTTACAGACTCTGAAAAACTTATGGTTTCCAAATGAGACTGGTTGGGGGTAGGGGGATGTGATGGGGGATTGGGATGGAAATGCTATAAAATTGGGTTGTGATGATTGCTGTACAACTATAAATGTAATAAAATTCATTGAGTAATAAAAAAAATAAGAGATTCCCAGAGAAGGTGCCAGAGGATTGGAATTGAATAAATCTTTGAGGGAAAAAAAAATTCTAGTTGTTGAAGAGAGCTAGATTTTAAGGATTCTCACCATTAAAGAAAAGTTAATGAGATGATAGATGTGTTGCTAATTAACTTGATTGTGGTAATCATTGATAATGTATATAAAATAATCACACTGCACCCTTAAAGATGTACAAATTTATTTGCCAAATACACCTTAATAAAGGTGGGAAAAATTCTAGTTGATGAAATAACTTCAGGAGTTCCCATCATGGCTCAGTGGTTAACGAATCTGACTAGGAACCATGAGGTTGCAGGTTCGATCCCTGACCTTGCTCAGTGGGTTAAAGATCCGGTGTTGCTGTGAGCTGTGGTGTAGGTTGCAGACGTACAGGTTGCTCAGATCTGGTGCTGCTGTGGCTGTGGTGTAGGCCAGTGGCTACAGCTCCAATTAGACCCCTAGCCTGGGAACCTCCATATGCCGCAGGTGCGGCCCTCGAAAAGACAAAAAAAAAAAAAAAACTTCAAACTAGCTTTATATCATTGCAGATCATATGACTATTATTATAACACCATTAGCTTGAATCAAGAAAATACATTATCCTTCCAAATTAAAAAATTTCGCATTTGACCCATCCGATCAAATGCACTAAGATTATGGTAAAGCCCAAGGACCCCTTCCAACTAAGGTTTCTGCTGACTTGGGATCCTCCTAGGTGGGTCTGAGGAAAGGATGCAAAGGAGGAATGTAACCCTGACAGAAGTCCTATGTAATTTAATACCCAGTTTCTCCCCCAATTAATTTGTTATTTTTCTCAAACCCCTTTTTTTGTGGGGGGGGGCTGCACCCATGGCATGCAGAAGTTCCTGGACCAGGGACTGAACCCAAGCCACAGCAGTGACCCAAGCCACAGCTGTGACAACACTGAGTCCTTAAGGGCTAGACCACCAGGGAAATCTCTCTCCAATCTATCCTTTTTCTCTCCACATTTAACATGTGAAAAAGAGCAAAAATCTCTTTCAGATCTCTGTTTAACCTCAATCAGGGCCCAACACCAGAAAGACTCTGTATCTGCTCCATTCTTGACTTGATCCCAACCTTAAGCTCACTCACTTTGGCTTTGGTATCCTTACGGCAGCCGCTGATGCTTTAGTCTCTCCATCCAGGCCCTTCCTCCTCTACTGCAGATCACTGTCAGGAGCAGGCGCTATCTGCCACACTGCCTTCTAGATCTTCCCTCCCAGCCCTGACAAAATTACACACAAAGAAGAGCTACACAAAGCCAGCAAATCTTGTGCTATTACGAACTTCACTGAGTGTTTGCATTTTTTTTTAAAGACAGTTTTTTAGAGCCATCTTATGCAGAGACTTCCCATATACCTTCTGCCCTACACATGCCTCATTATCAACATCACTCACCAGAGTGGTATATGTGCTACAACTGATGAACTACATTGCCACATCACAATAACCCAAAGTGCACAGTTTTCATTAGGGTTCATTCTTTAAAAAAATAATAATAATAATGGCTGAAGACATTTATTTATTTATTTATAATTTTCTAGGGTTGGTTTATTTATTTATTTATTTATCTATAATTTTTTAGGGCCACACCCACAGCATATGGAGATTCCCAGGCTAGGGGTCTAATCGGAGCTGTAGCTGCTGGCCTTCACAAGAGCCACAGCAACTCGGGATCCGAGCCACGTCTGCGACCTACACCACAGCTCATGGCAATGCCGGATCCTTAACCCACTGAGCGAGGCCAGGGATCGAACTCTCAACCTCATGGTTCCTAGTCAGATTCGTTAATCACTGAGCCATGACGGGAACTCCGGGTTCATTTTGATATTGTATATTATATGGGTATGGACAAATCTTTACATATATATGTATACATGTAAAATAATGTGTATCCACCACCATAGTATCATACAGAGTATTTCCCCTACCCTAAAAAAATCCTATGTGCTCCAATTCATCCTTCCCCAACCCCCAGCCACCAATGAAGTTTTTGTAATCACCACGGTTTTGCCTGTTGGAGAATGCCCTATAGTTGGAATCACATAGTATGTAGCCTTTTCAGATAGGCTTTTTTCTTCTTAGTAGTATCCATTTAAGCTTCCTCCGTGTCTTTTCTTGACCTGACAGCTCGTTTCTTTTTAGTGCTGAATGATATTATATTGGCTCAATGTACCATGGTTTATTTATTCATTCACTTGCTAAGGTACATCTTGGCTGCTTCCAAGTTTTGGTAATTATGAATTGACAATATCTGAATATAGGTTTTAGTGTGGACATAAATTATCAACCCCTTTGAGTAAATACGAGGAGCGGGATTGCTGAATCATATGGTAAGAGTATGTTTAGTCCTGTAAGAAAATGCCAAACTGTCTTCTGAAGTACCTGTAGTATTTTGCATTCCCACCAAAAATGAATGAGAGTTCTTGCTGCTCCACATTTGATGTTTTTAGTGTTCTAGACTTTGGCCACTATAATAGGTGTGTAGTTGTATATTGCTTTAATTTACATTTTCCTGATGACATGATGTGGAGCCATCTTTTCGTATACTTATTTGCCATCTGTATATCTTCAGTGAAGTGTCTATTTAAGGTCTTTGACCCTTTTGAAAATCAGGGTACTTGTTTTCTTACTGTTGAGTTTTAGGCATAGATTATTTTGGAAAACAGTCCTTTATCAGATATGTCTTTTGTAAATATTTTTTCCAATCAGTGGCTTGTCTTCTCATTCTATTGACATTGCCTTTTGTAGACCAGAAGTTTTCAATTTTAATGAAGTCCAGATTATGCATTATTTCTTTAATGGATCATGACCTTGGTTGTATCTGAAAAACCATCACCAGGTTCCCATTGTGGCTCAGTGGAAACAAATCCAACAAGTAACCATGAAGTTGCAGGTTCAATCCCTGGCCTCACTCAATGGGTTAAGGACTCGGCGTTGCTGTGAGCTGCGGTGTAGGTCACAGATGCGGCTCGGATCTTGCCTTGCTGTGTGGTGTAGGCTGGCAGCTGTAGTTCTGATTCAACACCTAGCCCAGGAATTTGCATATGCTGCAGGTGTGTCAGCAGTAAAAAGAAAAAAACAAAAAGAAACACATAAATAAATTAAAAATAAAAATAAAAAGTCATCACCTGGAGTTCCCATCATGGCTCAGCGGTAACAAACTAACTTGTATCCATGAGAACATGGGTTCAATCCCTGGCCTTGCTCAGTGGGTTAAGTATCTGGTGTTGCTGTGAGCTGTGCTGTAGGTCACAGATGCAGCTTGGATCCCATGTTGCTGTGGCTGTGGTGTAGGCTGGCAGCAACAGCTCTAATTCAACTGCTAGCCTGAGAACTTCCATATGCTGGAGGTACAACCCTAAGAAGACAAAAAAAAAAAAGTCATCACCATACCCAAGATCATCTACGTTTTTTCCCTATATAATCTTTTAAGAGTTTTGTATTTTTGCATTCAGCACTGAGGTCTGAAATTCATTTTGAGTTATTTTTTGCAAAGGGTGTAAGGCCAGTGTCTAAATTCTTTTTTTTGCATGTAGATATCCAGTCATTCCAGCATTGTTTGTTAAAAAGACTGTCTTTGTCCATCGTATTTGCATGTTCTTTGTTCTTTTTGTCAAAGATTAGTTGATTATATTTATGGGGGGGTCTGTTGATGAGCTCTCTACTCTATCTCACTGATCTATTTGTCTATTCTTTCCACAATACCATACTTTCTTTTTGTCTTTTTTTTTTTTTGCCTTTCTCTAGGGCCGCACCCACGGCATATGGAGGTTCCCAGGCCAGGGGTCTCATTGGATCTGTAGCCACCGGCCTACACCAGAGCCACAGCAACGCGGGATCCAAGCCATGTCTGCGACCTACACCACTGCTCACGGCAACGCCAGATCCTTAACCCACTGAGCAAGGCCAGGGATCGAACCTGCAACCTCATGGTTCCTAGTCAGATTCATTAACCACTGTGCCACGGCGGGAATTCCAATACCATACTTTCTTAATAATAGCTTCATGGTAGATTTTGATGTTAGGTTGTGTCTGTCCTCCAACTTTGTTCTTCAACAGTGTGCTGCTTATTCTGTTTTCTCTCTTCATATAAGCTTCAGAGTAAGTTTGTCGATATCCAAAAAAATTAGCTTGCAGGGATTTTGACTGATGGACTTTATAGCTCTATTTGAGACAAACTGACATACTGACATTATTGAGTCTTCTATCCATGAACCTGGCATATTTGTCCATTTATTTAGTTCTTTGATTTCTTTCATCAAAGTTTTATAGTTTTCCTCAAATAAATCTTGTGTATTTTTTTATTAAACATATACCTAAGTATTTAATCTTTCGATGCTAATGTAAATAGTATTGTGTTTTATATTTCAAATTCCACTTGTTCTATATGGGTATATAGGGAAGCAATTGACTTTTGCATACTAACCTTGTATCCTACAACTTTGCTACAATCACTTTAGTTCAAGGAGGGTTTTTTGTTTTTGTTTTTTTTTTTTTCAGTAAATTCTTTTTGATTTTCTACAAATGAATACCTGCTAAAACAGCTACACTGCAGCTGTGGTAACACTGGATCCCTTAACCCACCACACTGGGCCAGGGGTCAAACCTGTGCCTCCGAAGCAACCCGAGTTGCTGCAGCCAGATTCTCAACCCACTGTGCTACGGTAGGAACTCCTTTCATTTTTGAGATTAGTCATTTGTGTCCTCTCTCTCTTTTCTTTTTTTTTTTTTCTTGTTAGCCTGACTACAGGCTTATCAGTTCTAGAGATCTTTTCAAAGAAAGAGCTTTTGGTTTCACTGACTTTATTATTTCCTTGACCAATGCCATTGATTTATGCTCTAATTCTTATGATTTCTTTTCTTCTGCCTGCTTTGAATTTAATTTGCTCTTCTTTTTCTAGTTTCCCAAGGTGTAAGCTTAGATGATTCATTTAGATCTTTCTTCTTTTCTAATACATGCATTCAATGTTATAAACTTCTCAATAAGCACTGCTTTATCTGCATTTCACAAATTTTGAAAAGTTGTATTGTCATTTTCATTTAGTTTAAAATATTTAAAAATTTCTATTGAGATATCTTATTTTGACCCATATGTTATTTAGAAATGTATTGTTAAATATCCACACATTTGGGGATTTTCAGTTACCTCTCAGCTCTTAATTTCTAGTTTAATATCATTGTGGTCTGAAAGAAGACACATTTCCATGCTTTTACATTTATTAAAGTGTGTTTTATGACCCAAGCCTATCTTGGTGAATGTTCCATGCTGAGTTTGAGAAGAATGTATATTCCGCTGTTACTGAATAAGTAGTCTATAGATTTATATCCAGCTGATTAATAATATTGTTGAGCTCATCTAGGGCTTTAACTGATTTTCTGCCTGCTAGTTGCCTGCTGACAGGGGGCCACTGAGGTCTCCCACTATGATAGCGGATTCATCAGCTTCTTCCTGTAATTCTATTAGTTTTTGCCACATGTAGCTTGACACTCTGTCATTAGGCACATACACACTGTAGACTGTTTTGCCTTCTTGGAGAACTGACCTCTTTATGTAACGCCTCTCTTTATCCCTGATAATTTTCCTTTCTTTGAAGTCTGCTCTGTCTAAAATTATTATAGCTACTGCTGGTTTCTTTTAATTAGTGTTACATTACTCTATCTTTCTCTATCCGTTTACTTTTGGGGCTTTTTTTTAATATTTATAGCAGCTTTATTATTCATCATCACCCCTAACTGGAAGATGTCCTTCAGGAGATGAGCAGATAGGAGTTCCCATCATGGCTCAGTGGAAACGAATCTGACTAGTATTCATCAGGACACAGGTTTGATCCCTGGCCTCGCTCAGTGGGTTAAGGATCTGGCGTTGCCATGAGGTGTGGTGTAGGCCAGCAGCAGCAGCTCCAATTCGACCCCTAGCCTGGGAACTTCCATATGCCACAGGTGCAGCTCAAAAAAAGAAAAAAAAGAAAGGAGATGAGCAGGTAAAGAAAATGTGGTGCAACCATATAAGGAATTATTTATCCAGTAATAAAAAGAAATGAGCTATCAAGCCACAGAAAGACATGGGTGAATCTTAAATGCATATTTCTTTTTTTTGCCTTTTTTGTAGGGCCACTCCTGTGGCACATGGAGGTTCCCAGGCTAGGGGTCAATTGGAGCTGTAGCCGCCGGCCTACACCAGAGCCACAGCAATGCATTAAATGCTTATTCCTAAGTGAAAGAAGCCAGTATGAAAAGACTACATTTCAAAATATACTAATATGACATTCTAGAAAATGCAAAACTATAGTGATGACTAAAAAACAAGTGATTATCAGGGTTTTGTTTTGTCCTGTCTTTTGTCCATTTTTAAAGCACAAGGAATTTTTTCTACTCCTTTAAGATTTTTATTTTTTCTATTACAGTTGATTTACAATTGGGGTTTTTTAATTGAAGTATAGTTGATGTATAATATTACATAAGTTACAGGTAAACAGTACAGTAATTCAAAAATTTTAAAGGTTATACTCCATTTATAATTTTAAAACAATGGCTATATTCCCTGTGTTGTACAATATATTCTTGCAGCTTCTTTTATACACAATAATTTGTACCCCTTAGTCCCCTATTCCTATATTTCCCTCCTCCTTTCCTCTCCCCACTGACAACCACTAGTTTGTTCTCTGTATCTGTGAGTCTTTTTCTTTTGTTATATTCACTAACTTGTTATATTTTTTTAAATACCACATATAAGTGATATCATACAGTATTTGGTCTTTCTCTGACTTATTTCACTTAGAATAATATGCTCCAAGTTCATCCATGTTGTTGTAAATGGCAAAATTTCATTCTCTTTTAAAGCTGAGTAGTATTACATTGTATATACAGACCACACCTTCTTAATCCATTCATCTATTGATGGATACTTGCATTGCTTCCGTATCTTGGCAATTGTAAATAATGCTGCTGTGAACATTGCTGTGTATGTATCTTTTCAAATTAGTGTTTTTATTTTGGATATATACCCAGGTGCTGGGTCATATAGGGTTAGGGTTATATAGGGTTAGTTCTATTTTCAGTTTTTTTGAGAAGCCTCCACATTGTTTTCCACAGTGGCTGCACCAATGTACATTCCTACCAACAGTGTACAAGAGCTGCCCATTCTCCACATCTTTGCCAACATTTGTTGAGTTCTTGCTTTTACTTTTTCCTTTTTCAGGTGCACTTATAGCATATGAAAGTCCCCAGGTCAGGGAATGAATCCAAGTTGCATCTGTGGCTTATGCCACAGCTGCCACAATGCCAGATCCTTAACCCACTGTGCCAGGCTGGGAATCAAACCAGCAATGCCACAGAGACAAGTCAGATCATCAACCCACTGCACCACAATGGGAACGCCTGTTATTTATGTTCTTGTTGATAACAGCCATTCTGACAGGTGTGATGTGATATCTCATTGGGGTTTTGCCTTACACTTTCTGATAGTTG